>NC_090921.1:286333768-286653772 GCF_040938575.1 Ambystoma mexicanum | reverse complement strand
GCATCAGAGCAAACGATGACATTTTAGTGTTCGAGCTATATTCTTACCTCGCGCTGTTTGCGCCATCCTTTGGCACCAATGCTAAATGGGTGTCTGTGCCATCCTTTTCATTTCATGGGACCAGTGCTGAGGGCAATGCCTGAGCCCTACTCTCCATCATTCAACACCAGTGCCAATCAGTGTCTGTGTCTTCATGTTCCTCCTCTTGCAACAAAGTCACCTGCAGTTCTTCGGACGCCCTCTCCTTCCTTCAGCACCAGTCCTCAGACACTGCACTTACTGTCAGCACTAGTCCTCAGACACCTACTGTTGGTGCAGTGACAGCCTCTCCATCCTTCAGCACCAGTCCTCAGACACTGCACTTACTGTCAGCACTAGTCCTCAGACACCTACTGTTGGTGCAGTGACAGCCTCTCCATCCTTCAGCACCAGTCCTCAGACACTGCACTTACTGTTGGCGCAGTGACACCCTCTCCATCCTTCAGTACCAGTCCTCGGACAATGCACTTACTGTTGGCGCAGTGACCCCCCTCTCCATCCTTCAGCACCAGTCCTCGGACACTGCACTTACTGTTGGCGCAGTGTCTCCATCCTTCAGCACCAGTCCTCAGACACTGCACCTACTGTTGACGCAGTGACACCCTCTCCATCCTTCAGCACCAGTCCTCGGACACTGCACTTACTGTTGGCGCAGTGACACCCTCTCCATCCTTCAGCACCAGTCCTCGGACACTGCACTTACTGTTGGTGCAGTGACACCCCCTCCATCCTTCAGCACCATTCATCGGACACTGCACTTACTGTTGGCGCAGTGACACCCTCTCCATCCTTCAGCACCAGTCCTCGGACACTGCACTTACTGTTGGCGCATTGACATCCTCGCCATCCTTCAGCACCAGTCCTCGGACACTGCACTTACTGTTGGCGCAGTGACACCCTCTCCATCCTTCAGCACCAGTCCTCGGACACTGCACTTACTGTTGTTGCAGTGACATCCTCGCCATCCTTCAGCACCAGTCCTCAGACACTGCACTTACTGTTTGTGCAGTGCTGCCCTCTCCATCCTTCAGCACCAGTCCTCAGACACTGCACTTACTGTTGGTGCAGTGATACCATTTCCATCCTTTAGAACTAGTGGAAAGTGCAGTGTCTGTGCCACGCCTTCCGCCCTTTGGTACCAATGCTAAGTGCAGCGACTGCCCCATCCCCTTCATACAAGCCCAGCACGTGCACCGTCCTCTTCATACATGGCACACAAGCAATCTCACTGCTTGCACCATCCCCTCCATCCTGCACACCAATGTCAATCTCAGTGTTTGCACCCTCCTCTCCATTCTTCTGCGCCATTGCCAAGCCCGGTGCTCATGCCTTCCCATCCATGCTTAAGAGCACCATTGCCAAGACCAGTGTCTGCCTCAGCACCCATCCTTCTCACCAAGTACCAGGACTATGCTACTCTTTGCATCCTTGTAAGTGCACTGCCTCCTCCGTTTTCTCTGTTCTTCAATGCCAACACTAATTGCAGTGTCTGTTACACCTTCTCTATCCTTCAGTGCCAACACTAATTGCAGTGTCTGTTACACCTTCTCTATCCTTCAGTGCCAACACTAATTGCAGTGTCTTACACCTTCTCTATCCCTCAGTGCCAACACCAATTGCAGTGTCTGTTACACCTTCTCTATCCTTCAGTGGCAACACTAATTGCAGTGGCTGTTACACCTTCTCTATCCTTCATGTGCCAACACTAATTGCAGTGTCTGTTACACCTTCTCTATCCTTCAGTGCCAACACTAATTGCAGTGTCTGTTACTCCTTCTCTATCCTTCAGTGGCAACATTAATTGCAGTGTCTGTTAGACCGTCTCCATCCTTCAGTGCCAACACCAAATGCAGTGTCTGTTACATCCTCCCCTATCTTTCAAGTTCCAACACGAATTGCAGTGTCCGTTACACCTTCTCTGTCCTTCAGTGCCAACACTAATTGCAGTGTTTGTTACACCCTTTTTATCCTTCAGTGCCAACACTAATTGCAGTGTCTTTTACACCTTCTCTATCCGTCAGTGCCAACACTAAGTGCAGTGTCCGTTACACCTTCTCTATCCTTCAAGTGCCAACACTAATTGCAGTGTCTGTTACACCTCTATCCTTGGGTGCCAAAACAGCGTTTGTTATATCTTATTTGCCCTTTGGGGTCAATACTGAGCAAAGTGTCTCTTATGTCTTCCTGATCCTTCAGTGCCAATACTAAGGACAGAGTCTGTTACACTTTCTGCATTCTTCGGTGCCAATGCTAAGCGCAGTGTCTACTGCATCTTCTGTATGCCCTAGTACCAATAGTGATCACAGTGCCCTTTGCCAGCAACGCTATGCCCTAGTGTCTGTACCTTCGACTCCACATTTGGGGATCAGTGTTAAGTGGTGTGACTGCCCATTGTTGCCATCCTTCCTAATCGAAGGTAAGTGCAGTGTCTGTGTCATAGTCTCCAGCCTCTGGCGGCAATGGTAAGCGCCACGTCTGCATCACTCTCCTCATCCTTCAGAACCAGAACCAGCGCCAAGACCTTTGTCTGCACCAGTTTCATGATTCAATTTATTTGTCACACTAAGTACATAGTGAAAGTGACTTCCAAGTGCCAAGAGGCAAGAGGGTGGAAAGCAGGAGGCAAGGGCTCAGGTAAAATATTGCATATTCCAGTTATAGTTATCATTCACAGAAGTTCAGCACGTTGGTCATTCCAAATTATTGGGTCGGACACTTTGACAAGTCATGGGTTGAGAGGGGGCAGTGATCCAAGTGGAAGACTCTGGAAGAAGAGGGTCTTCAAAGACCTTTTGAATGTGAGGTGATCTGGTTCCAGTCTGAGTTCTGTGGGACAGGGATTCCAGAGTTCTGGACCCTTGATGGAGAACATCATTTCTCCAATTCCTTTCAGTTGCCCGATGGGCTTGAGGAAGAGGTTAGCTGGTTTGGACCGGTGGTTCCTCCTCGGTTGATAGTAATTGGAGTCTGTTGCTCAAATACTTGCCTGCCTCCACAAGGCTTTATGGGTGAGACAAGGAAGCTGATTTAGAGAGTGGCATAGTTCAAATCGGCCCATTTTTCGCTGGTGTAAAAAGGACAGCATTTACAAATTGCACTGTCTGGCTTTCCACCAGGAATCCATCAGTGCCTTCCTGGCCCTTGGCCGGAGGAATATCATCCAGTGGCCCTTCAGCCAGTGACCAATCTGCCAGTCCCCAAAGTGTCTTAGAGTCTATTTGTTGTTGCACAGAAGTAAGTGGAGGGTCGTCGGTGCCTTTAAAAACATGACTTCTTTTGCGGACACTGCAAAATCAGAAGGTCTTTCTTGTGGATTCACACTATCCCTTCCTCTGCAGCCTTTGCGCCAATGTCAAGCCAGTGTTTGTTCCATTCTCTCCTTGCTTCGTCGTCAATGACAAGTGGACTTCTTGCCCCATGCTCTCCATCCTTAGTACCAGTGCAAAGCCCAGTGTCTGCATCGCCCTCTCCATGCTTCATGCAAAGCCCAGTCTCTGCATCGCCCTCTCCATGCTTCATGCAAAAACCCAGTGTCTGCATCGCCCTCTCCATGCTTTGGAACCTTATTACTTATGCAAATCCCAGTGTCTGCATCGCCCTCTCCATGCTACATGCAAAGCCCAGTGTCTGCATCGCCCTCTCCATGCTTCATGCAAAGCCCAGTCTCTGCATCGCCCTCTCCATGCTTCATGCAAAGCCCAGTCTCTGCATCGCCCTCTCCATGCTTCATGCAAAGCCCAGTCTCTGCATCGCCCTCTCCATGCTTCATGCAAAAACCCAGTGTCTGCATCGCCCTCTCCATGCTTCGGGACCTTAGTACCTATGCAAATCCCAGTGTCTGCATCGCCCTCTCCATGCTACATGCAAAGCCCAGTGTCTGCATCGCCCTCTCCATGCTTCATGCAAAGCCCAGTCTCTGCATCGCCCTCTCCATGCTTCAAGCAAAGCCCAGTGTCTGAATTGCCCTCTCCATGCTTTGGGACCTGAGTACCAATGCAAATCCCAGTGTCTGCATCGCCCTCTCCATGCTACATGCAAAGCCCAGTGTCTGCATCGCCCTCTCCATGCATCATGCAAAGCCCAGTCTCTGCATCGCCCTCTCCATGCTTCAAGCAAAGCCCAGTGTCTGAATTGCCCTCTCCATGCTTTGGGACCTGAGTACCAATGCAAAGCCCAGTCTCTGCATCGCCCTCTCCATGCTTCAAGCAAAGCCCAGTGTCTGCATTGCCCTCTCCATGCTTTGGGACCTGAGTACCAATGCAAATCCCAGTGTCTGCATCGCACTATCCATGCTTCGGGACCTGAGTACCAATGCAAAGCCCAGTCTCTGCATCGCCCTCTCCATGCTTCATGCAAAACCCAGTGTCTGCATCGCCCTCTCCATGCTTCGGGACCTTAGTACCTATGCAAATCCCAGTGTCTGTCGCCCTCTCCATGCTACATGCAAAGCCCAGTGTCTGCATCGCCCTCTCCATGCTTCATGCAAAGCCCAGTCTCTGCATCGCCCTCTCCATGCTTCAAGCAAAGCCCAGTGTCTGCATTGCCCTCTCCATGCTTTGGGACCTGAGTACCAATGCAAATCCCAGTGTCTGCAAAGCACTATCCATGCTTCGGGACCTGAGTACCAATACAAAGCCCAGTGTCTGCATCGCCCTCTCCATGCTTCAAGCAAAGCCCAGTGTCTGCATTGCCCTCTCCATGCTTTGGGACCTGAGTACCAATGCAAAGCCCAATGTCTGCATCGCACTCTCCATGCTTCGGGACCTGAGTGGCAATGCAAAGCCCAGTGTCTGCATCGCCCGCTCTATGCTTCGGGACCTGAGTACAAATGCAAAACCCAGTGTCTGCATCGCCCTCTCCATGCTTCATGCCAAGCCCAGTGTCTGCATCGCCCTCTCCATGCTTCATGCAAAGCCCAGTGTCTGCATCGCCCTCTCCATGCTTCGGGACCTGAGTGGCAATGCAAAGCCCAGTGTCTGCATCGCCCGCTCTATGCTTCGGGACCTGAGTACCAATATAAAGCCCAGTGTCTGCATCGCCCTCTCCATGCTTCAAGCAAAGCCCAGTGTCTGCATTGCCCTCTCCATGCTTTGGGACCTGAGTACCAATCCAAAGCCCAGTGTCTGCATCGCACTCTCCATGCTTCGGGACCTGAGTGGCAATGCAAAGCCCAGTGTCTGCATCGCCCGCTCTATGCTTCGGGACCTGAGTACAAATGCAAAACCCAGTGTCTGCATCGCCCTCTCCATGCTTCAGGCAAAACCCAGTGTCTGCATCGCCCTCTCCATGCTTCATGCAAAGCCCAGTGTCCGCATCGCCCTCTCCATGCTTCATGCAAAGCCCAGTGTCTGCATCGCCCCCTCCATGCTTCATGCAAAGCCAAGTGTCTGCATCGCCCCCTCCATGCTTCATGCAAAGCCCAGTGTCTGCATCGCCCTCTCCATGCTTCATGCAAAGCCCAGTGTCTGCATTGCCCACTCCATGCTTCATGCAAAGCCCAGTGTCTGCATCGCCCTCTCCATGCTTCGGGACATGAGTACCATTGCAAAGCCCAGTGTCTGCATCGCCCTCTCCATGCTTCGGGACATGAGTACCATTGCAAATCCCAGTGTCTGCATCACCCTCTCCATGCTTCATGCAAAGCCCAGTGTCTGCATTGCCCTCTCCATGCTTCATGCAAAGCCCAGTCTCTGCATCGCCCTCTCCATGCTTCGGGACCTGAGTACCAATGCAAAGCCCAGTGTCTGCATCGCCCTCTCCATGCTTAATGCAAAGCCCAGTGTCTGCATCGCACTCACCATGCTTCATGCAAAGCCCAGTGTCTGCATCGCCCGCTCTATGCTTCAAGCAAAGCCCAGTGTCTGCCTCGCCCTCTCCGTGCTTCATGCAAAGCCCAGTGTCTGCATCGCCCGCTCTATGCTTCGGGACCTGAGTACAAATGCAAAGCCTAGTGTCTGCATCACCCTCTCCATGCTTCATGCAAAGCCTAGTGTCTGCATTGCCCTCTCCATGCTTCATGCAAAGCCCAGTGTCTGCATCGCCCTATCCATGCTTTGGGACCTGAGTACCAATGCAAAGCCCAGTGTCTGAATCGCCCTCTTCATGCTTCATGCAAAGCCCAGTGTCTACATCGCCCTCTCCATGCTTCATGCAAAGCCCAGTGTCTGCATCGCCCTATCCATGCTTCATGCAAAGCCCAGTGTCTGCATCGCTCTCGCCATGCTTCATGCAAAGCCCAGTGTCTGCTTCGCCCGCTCTATGCTTCAGGACTTGAGTACCAATGCAAAGCCCAGTGTCTGCATCGCCCTCTCCATGCTTCATGCAAAGCCCAGTGTCTGCATCGCCCGCTCTATGCTTCAAGCAAAGGCCAGTGTCTGTATCACCCTCTCCATGCTTCATGCAAAGCCCAGTGTCTGCATTGCCCTCTCAATGCTTTGGTACCTGAGTACCAATGCAAATCCCAGTGTCTGCATCACCCTCTCCATGCTTCATGCAAAGCCCAGTGTCTGCATTGCCCTCTCCATGCTTTATGCAAAGCCCAGTGTCTGCATTGCACTCTCCATGCTTCGGGACCTGAGTACCAATGCAAATCCCAGTGTCTGCATTGCCCTTTCCATGCTTCATGCAAAGCCCAGTGTCTGCATCGCCCTCTCCATGCTTCATGCAAAGAGCAGTGTCTGCATCGCACTCTCCATACTTTGGGACCTGAGGGCCAATGCAAATCCCAGTTTCTTCATCGCCCTCTCCATGCTTTATGCAAAGCCCAGTGTCTGCATTGCACTCTCCATGCTTCGGGACCTGAGTACCAATGCAAATCCCAGTGTCTGCATTGCCCTTTCCATGCTTCATGCAAAGCCCAGTGTCTGCATTGCCCTCTCCATGCTTCATGCAAAGCCCAGTGTCTGCATTGCACTCTCCATGCTTCGGGACCTGAGTACCAATGCAAATCCCAGTGTCTGCATTGCCCTTTCCATGCTTCATGCAAAGCCCAGTGTCTGCATTGCCCTCTCCATGCTTCAAGCAAAGCCCAGTGTCTGTATCACCCTCTCCATGCTTCATGCAAAGCCCAGTGTCTGCATTGCCCTCTCAATGCTTCGGGACCTGAGTACCAATGCAAATCCCAGTATCTGCATCACCCTCTCCATGCTTCATGCAAAGCCCAGTGTCTGCATTGCCCTCTCCATGCTTTATGCAAAGCCCAGTGTCTGCATTGCACTCTCCATGCTTCGGGACCTGAGTACCAATGCAAATCCCAGTGTCTGCATTGCCCTTTCCATGCTTCATGCAAAGCCCAGTGTCTGCATTGCCCTCTCCATGCTTCATGCAAAGCCCAGTGTCTACATCGCCCTCTCCATGCTTCAGGACCTGAGTACCAATGCAAGGACCAGTGTCTGCATCACCCTCTTCATGCTTCATGCAAAGACCAGTGTCTGCATCGCCCTCTCCATGCTTCATGCAAAGCCCAGTGTCTGCATCACACTTGCCATGCTTCATGCAAAGCCCAGTGTCTGCATTGCCCTCTCCTTGCTTCGGGACCTGAGTACCAATGCAAAGCCCAGTGTCTGCATCGCCCTCTCCATGCTTCGGGACCTTAGTACCAATGCAAAGCCCAGTGTCTGCTTCGCCCCCTCTCCATGCTTCATGCAGAGCGCAGTGTCTGCATCGCTCTCTCTATGCTTCATGCAAAGCCCAGTGTCTGCATCGTCCTCTCGTGCTTCATGCAAAGCCCACTGTCTTCATCGCCCTCTCCATGCTTCATGCAAAGCCCAGTGTCTGCATCGCCCTCTCCGTGCTTCATGCAGAGCCCAGTGTCTGCATCGCTCTCTCCATGCTTCATGCAAAGCGCAGTGTCTGCATCACACTTGCCATGCTTCATGCAAAGCCCAGTGTCTGCATTGCCCTCTCCATGCTTCGGGACCTGGGTACCAATGCAAAGCCCAGTGTCTGCTTCGCCCCCTCTCCATGCTTCATGCAGAGCGCAGTGTCTGCATCGCTCTCTCTATGCTTCATGCAAAGCCCAGTGTCTGCATCGTCCTCTCGTGCTTCATGCAAAGCCCAGTGTCTGCATCGCCCTCTCCATGCTTCATGCAAAGCCCAGTGTCTGCATCGCCCTCTCCGTGCTTCATGCAGAGCCCAGTGTCTGCATCGCCCTCTCCATGCTTCATGCAAAGCCCAGTGTCTGCATCGCCCTCTCCATGCTTCATACAAAGCCCAGTGTCTGCATCGCCCTCTCCGTGCTTCATGCAGAGCCCAGAGTCTGCATCGCCCTCTCCATGCTTCATGTAAAGCCTAGTGTCTGCATCGCCCTCTCCATGCTTCATGCAGAGCCCTGTGGCTGTATCGCCCTCTCCATTGTCCGGAACCTGAGTACCAAGGCGAAGCCCAGGGTCTGCATCGCCCTTTCACTGCTTCGGGACCTGAGTACCAAGGCAAAGACCAGGGTCTGCATCGCCCTCTCTATGCTTCATGCAAAGCCCAGTGTCTGCATTGCCCTCTCCATGCTTCGGGACCTGAGTACCAATGCAAAGCCCAGTGTCTGCTTCGCCCCCTCTCCATGCTTCATGCAGAGCGCAGTGTCTGCATCGCTCTCTCTATGCTTCATGCAAAGCCCAGTGTCTGCATCGTCCTCTCGTGCTTCATGCAAAGCCCAGTGTCTGCATCGCCCTCTCCATGCTTCATGCAAAGCCCAGTGTCTGCATCGCCCTCTCCGTGCTTCATGCAGAGCCCAGTGTCTGCATCGCCCTCTCCATGCTTCATGCAAAGCCCAGTGTCTGCATCGCCCTCTCCATGCTTCATACAAAGCCCAGTGTCTGCATCGCCCTCTCCGTGCTTCATGCAGAGCCCAGAGTCTGCATCGCCCTCTCCATGCTTCATGTAAAGCCTAGTGTCTGCATCGCCCTCTCCATGCTTCATGCAGAGCCCTGTGGCTGTATCGCCCTCTCCATTGTCCGGAACCTGAGTACCAAGGCGAAGCCCAGGGTCTGCATCGCCCTTTCACTGCTTCGGGACCTGAGTACCAAGGCAAAGACCAGGGTCTGCATCGCCCTCTCCATGCTTCATGCAAATCCCAGTGTCTGCATTGCCCTCTCTATGCTTCGGGACCTTAGTACCAATGCAAAGCCCAGTGTCTGCATCGCCCTCTCCATGCTTTATGCAAAGCCCAGTGTCTGCATTGCCCTCTCCATGCTTCATGCAAATCCCAGTGTCAGCATTGTCCTCTCTATGCTTCGGGACCTTAGTACCACTGCAAAGCCCAGTGTCTGCATCGCCCCCTCCATGCTTCATGCAAAGCCAAGTGTCTGCATCGCCCCCTCCATGCTTCATGCAAAGCCCAGTGTCTGCATCGCCCTCTCCATGCTTCATGCAAAGCCCAGTGTCTGCATCGCCCTCTCCATGCTTCGGTATCTGAGTACCAATGCAAAGCCCAGTGTCTACATCGCCCTCTCCATGTGTCGGACCTGTACCAAGTGTACTGTTTGCAGCATCCCCTTCATCCTTAGCACTGATCCAATGCCCAGTTTCTGCATCACCCTCTCCAAGGGCAGAGGCCAATGATGGGTGGAGTGTTTGCAGCATCCTCGCCATCCTTCATTGCCAGTGGCACGTCCGGCTTTGCGCCATCCTTTGGCACCAATGATAAGTACAGTGCTGTGGCACTCTCTGCATTCTTCTAAACCAGGGGTGCACAACTGATTTTGACAGAGGGCCGAAAGTACCTTACATGATGGCTATAGTGGACCGAAAAGTAAATGTGGGTGGGGCGGTAGGCGTGGCGTGGCAGGAGGCTTTTTCAACCCCCAATTTTTATTAAACACATGGAAAAGAATACGTTTTTGAGGTGTAATGATTTTTTTTTGTATTTCAAACTTACATTTTGTACTACTCATTTTCCATTGTTATCATTTATTTCTATTTAGTTATTGCATATCGTCTGTTTAATTAAAATATATATATTTTATTGACACTGGAATGGACATTCCATTATTTTGGACTGCTATACTTTGCTGTTTGGATTGCCCAAGAGGAGTATGGCCTTCGTTGAGTCAGGTTTCCAGAAAAAGCAAAGGATGTACATTTCCTAACTGTGCCTGTTTTAGCTTTATTTTTGGGTTCACTCTTGGAGAGCGACACTATGCCCCATGGTCCCCACCCCCAACCAAACACTATGCCCCGTCGCCCCCACCCCTCAACCAAACACTATGCCCCATGGTTCCCTCCCCTCAACCAAACACTATGCCCATGCCTCCCACCCCCCAACCAAACACTATGCCCCATAGCCCCCACCCTTCAACCAAACACTATGCCCCATGGTCCCCACCCTACAACCAAACACTATGCCCCATAGCTCCCACCCCCCAACCAAACAATATGCCCCATAGCCCCCACCCTTCACCAAACAGTATGCCCCATGGTCCCCACCCCCCAACCAAACACTATGCCCCATGGCTCCCACCCCTCAACCAAACACTATGCCCCAAGGCTCCCACCCCTCAACCAAACACTATGCCCCATGGCTCCCACCCCTCATGCAAACACTATCCCCAAGACACCCACCCCCGCTTGCAAACACAATGCCCCCACGACACCCACCCCTCAAGCAAACACTATGCCCCAAGACACCCACCCCTCATGCAAACACTATGCCCCACGACAACCACCCTTCAAGCAAACACTATGCCCCAAGACACCCACCCTTCAAGCAAACCCTATGCCCCATGACACCCACCCCTCAAGCAAACACTATGCCCCATGGCCCCCACCCCTCAACCAAACAACATGGCCCCCACCCCCAACCAAACACTATCCCCCATGCCACCAAGCATGCTCTATGCATACATACTCATACAGACCCCAACCCCCCCACCCCTGCACACAAGCTCACAAGCATACACCATGCACCCATACAGACCCGAACCCCCCACCCCCAACTCAGCACACAAACTCACAAGCATACACCAATACACTATGCACCCTTACAGACCCGAACCCCCAACTCAGCACACAAACTCACAAGCATACACCATGCACCCATGCAGACCCCCACCCCCAACTCAGCACACAAACCCACAAGCTTACACCCATACAGACCTGAACCCCCCACCCCCAACTCAGCACACAAACTCACAAGCATACACCAATACACTATGCACCCTTACAGACCCGAACCCCCAACTCACCACACAAACTCACAAGCATACACCATGCACCCATACAGACCCCCACCTCCAACTCACCATACAAACTCACAAGCATACCCCCATACAGACCCGAACCCCCCCACCCCCAACTCAGCACACAAACTCACAAGCATACACCATGCACCCATACAGACCTGAACCCCTCACCCCCAACTCAGCACACAAACTCACAAGCATACACCATGCACCCGTACAGACCCCCACCCCCATCTCACCAAACAAACTCACAAACATGCACCCATACAGACCCGGACCACCCAACCCCGCATCTCAACATACACTGAACGTGCACACACTGAACATCCACACAACAACAACAAACATTCAGGCAGATCCGACCCCCGCACCCTCCCAACATCTCAACACACACTGCACTTGCACACAAACACATTCAGGCAGACCCAACACACACCCCACCCCTGCATCTCAACACACACTGCACTTGCACACAAACACATTCAGGCAGAACCGACACCCCACCCCCCCGCATCACAACACACACTGCACTTGCACACAAACACATTCAGGCAGACCCGACACACACCCCACACCCGCATCTCAACACACACTGCACTTGCACACAAACACATTCAGGCAGACCCGACACACACCCCACACCCGCATCTTAACATACAAGCAGCACAAAGATCTGACACACACACACACACACACACACACAAACAAACATCCCCCCTCCCAAAAAAAATCTGTACTTACCGGACGACGTGCTGGAAGGTAGACTAGCTGGAACGCTGGTGAGGTCCGGTACTTGTGCTGGTGGAAAGGCTGAAATGCCTTCTGGCATCAAGCCTACTGGCCACGCCAGCCGTAGCGCTGGCCCTCCATTGGTGCAGCACACACGCAGTACGTGGCTCATAGGAGCTATGTGGTTTGTGTGCCCTGAGCCAATGAGGGCCAGTGTTTTGTCCGGCCCGGAAGACAACAAAGACTTTTCCTAATGGAGGGCAGCCGATGTTGCCTGCGGCCGCCCTCCATTAGGAAAGTGTTTGTTGCTGGCCGGCCGGGCTAAACGGCATGGCGGGCCGCAACTGACCCGCAGCCCGTATGTTGTGCACCCATGCATAATTTGTAAGATTGTTGTCTGTGCCATCCTCTCCGTCCTTTGGGGAAATGCCAAGACCACTGACTGCACCATCCCCTCATCATTCTCACCAATGTCTGTGCCAGATTTTTAACCTTCAGTTGCAATGGTAAACGCCTCTTCATCCTCTTCATCCTTCTGCATCAACACCAAGTCCAGGGTTTGCACCATCATCTCCTAACTTCTCCAAACTTCTCCAAACCTCTGCCACATCCCTTTCCACGCATGATGAAGGTCACAGACCAGAGCCTACCACCTCCACAGACCCAGTGGTCTTTTGCTAATAGGAGGTGCTGGCATACTTTATCAGGAGACGAGTTGGGGGTCTGAGGTCCTTATCCCTGGATAACCAGTCCCCCTCAACTCGCTTCCAGTGTGAATCTCCTGGATCTTAAGTGCGTCACGAGCTCAGATCTGGAGCTGTAGGGCCTCCACCTGAACCTTACTGAGTACGAACCCATTTGATACAAGCAGTTGGCATTACATTTTGATTTGGCAAACTACTATGACTGATAAATAGCACACCATTCAACTTTATCTTAGAATATTTTGTTCTTTGATCTTCCTCTATAGTAATGCACGGAAGGGCAGAGACGAATGCTCAGGGCAACGCGTTTGTCCTGGAAGCAAGACCATGCATAGCAACACAGGTTCGAATCCCGGGCCTGCGCTTAGAAACTAGTCCTTGGTATTATACGCATAATAAAAGAACAATCATAATTATAATAGGTTTCATTTCCTCTCGATCATATCTCCTGCTTAATACACGCTCAATATTCTGTGTCTTTTCATAGAAACTATTCTGCATAAGCAAATATCCTGCCTCATTGACACTGTCCATTCTGTCTCTCTTCAAGTATGTATGTGCACAGACTTTTATTTCCCCTTTATAATGCCTATATGTTAACTTATTGAACATTTAGAGTCTACCATATACCGAGTCACTCAGTCAGCAGTCTTTTACTACTTTCATCTACCTCATGTGCTCCCTGCTCTGTGAGTCTGCATTATTTAAAGCTGTACGCTTTACCTAAAACACTACTTTGTGATTGCCCAGGAGCACTTGCATTCAAATGTCATGCCATGTTGTGCCCTTGGTAGTATATCGCTTCTAGCCTGTCCCAACATAGTGTTTGCCCAGGAGCATCTGCATAAAAAATGTCATGTCATGTTGTGCCCTTGTTAGTATATCACTTCTAGCCTGTCCCAACATAGTGTTTGTCCAGGAGCAACTGCATTCAAATGTCATGCCATGTCGTGCCCTTGGTAGTATATCGCTTCTAGCCAGTCCCAACATAGTGTTTGTCCAGGAGCAACTGCATTCAAATGTCATGCCATGTTGTGCCCTTGGTAGTATATCGCTTCTAGCCAGTCCCAACATAGTGTTTTCCCAGGAGCAACTGCATTCAAATGTCATGCCATGTTGTGCCCTTGGTAGCATATCGCTTCTAGCCTGTCCCAACATAGTGTTTGCCCAGGAGCAACTGTATTCAAAATTTCATGCCATGTTGTGCCCTTGGTAGTATATCGCTTCTAGCCTGTCCCAACATAGTGTATGCCCAGGAGCATTTGCATTTTAAATGTCATGCCATTCTGTACCGTTGGTAGCTTGCCGTTTCTAGACTATCACATTATACTTCGCGCCCAGTAGCTGATGACACTTTGACTCTTACGCTACATTGTCCCCTTAGCCACAAGACGCCATTGGAATTGCAGGCCATACCGTTCCACTAGTAGTACAGTGCACCCAGACTGCACTCCCAGACTCTTCTCCCAATCATATAGGGCAACACTCAATCTGCTCACGCAGCTCCACTTTACATTGTACCAGTCCTCACACTGAGACTTTTACCGGCAAAATCCAGCCCCCCTCCCCCCCTCTCTAGCTAACCCTATACTGAATATAGTTATGTTAGCCGGGATACTCCTTACAATGTTCACATTTTGCATAGTTTTAGACAGTACTCCATGCACAGGGAACCACTTCCATGCCTTCAAAAATGGGCTTTCCAAACTGGCATGCCCAAGACACTACTCCATACCCTGTCCTACACCCTTCCTCCCACATACCGCACCCTTCCCAACTAACACAGAACAGGTCCTTAGGGGCAGCCTCCCTACCATGATTCGGGAGCAAGACTGTGCACCCAACCATATTCCGCTTCCTTCAATAGACCACCCTCTCACTCCTATGGCCACACTAGGCCTCAAAACCTACCCTATCACCGGGGACCACAGAGTTTGTCGCCTAAGATCACGCACTAAACTGAACCAATACAGCCACACCTCTACACTCGTAGCAACCAAACTACCCAAATACAATGATTCCCGTCAAATCAAAAAGTACAAGCCACCCACTACCGTGTCTCCAAAATCTACGCACATTACCCCTTACTCTCCTAAGCCTAAGACTGCTATCGCAGCAAAACCCAAGACACCCACAAATGTCAAATGTGCCCTTATTAATGCCCGATCACTTGGAGCACATGCCATCGAAATCCAGGACCTCATTATTGAACAAAACCTTGATTTACCAATAATCACAGAATCCTGGCTCCACCAAGCTTCGGGACCTCTGCTATCCTTGGCCATCCCACCCGATTATTCCATCCTCAGAGTAGATAGATCCCATACCATAAGAGGTGGTGTAGCCATCATAGCTAAGAGCAACCTGCAACTCAGATTTAGTTCCATCTAAGTCCTCTCAGGATATGAACTGTTGCTAGCTAAACTCGTCTTGAATGAGAACACCACAATCAATTTTCTGGTGATATACAGAACGCCTAGCTCCAATAGTCATCCTGAAATAGACATCCCATTTCTCCTTGCCCCTTCATTAAACCAATTACGAAATGTATAATCCTTGGAGACTTGAACTTAGGTTTCAATGATGAACTAGACCTCAAAGCCACAGCTCTACACTCAGCACTCAAAGATCTGAACTTCACCCAAATGGTGAATGATCCTACTCATATCAAGGGCAGAACCCTTGACTGGATAGTCTCACTAAATACTAGATTAACTATTGATACCATTACTCCTCTTAGCTGGTCTGACCACTACTGCATTAATTTCACCCTCCTGAGTGATGAACCCCAACCTCCCAAGACAACAGTAATGTATACATTTGAAGCTAGAAATCCCAGGAAGCTCACTGTAGAGAACTTTGTACCTACTCTCAATAAAAGTCTAGCAACCAATTTAGTTGTCAGCAATGACCAGAGCACCATCGCTAACTACTACCATAGATGCCACACCCTCACTATCGATGAAGTAGCACCCATCACAACCAAAACGCGACGTGCAGACAAAAAGTCCCGCTTCTGGTTTGATGAAGAATTAGCCGCCCTAAGAAGAACCGAACGTGCCTTTGAACACGCCCATAACAAACACCCCACGCCCGACTCTGCCACAGCTTTCAAGGATGCCAACATAAGCTATAAAACAGCCATTATCTCCCATAAAGCCAACTCCTACAACACACACATCAGCAATGCTGCATCAGATTCCAAAGAACTGTTTTCAATCCTTAGAGAATTAGAAAATCCTATCCCTACCGCCACTCACACCAACTCAAGCAAAGAGTGGTGCACTACTATTCAAGATGCACTTGCTTCTAAAATTGTTGTGCTACAAAATGAAATAAGCAACAAAAGACTGTTACTAGCAGACAAAAATGCACTAACCACCAACCCCCCTCCCCCAGCTAATGACAATACAAACTCCCTATTCCACTTCTCACCGTTCTCCCAAGAACTAGTGATGGACACAATTTCCAAGCTAAAAGCATCCAATTGTAAAGGGAATAATGTCCCAGTCAAACTAGTCAAAGCATGTGCATCCTCTCTCACCGCTACCATCACTAACTTTGCCAATTCCTCTTTCCTCACCAACACAGTCCGAACTAGCATCAAAGAAGCCTGGGTCACCCCGCTTCTAAAAAACCCATCTCTGGAACCCTCAGTACCTACCAATTATCGACCAATAACAGCGGTCCCATTCCTACTCAAACTTATAGATAAAATAGCCTATACACAAATACAAGCCTATCTTGAACAGAACCATCTACTCGGTACTAGACAATCTGGTTTCAGACCCAATCATAGTACGGAAACAGCCCTCTTGAATCTAAAAATCCAAATGGACACTATCAGAAACTCAGGGAAACTTTTCATCCTCATGCTGTTAGACCTATTGGCCGCATTTGACTTCGTGGACCATGGCAAACTGTGTAACTCATTAGCCAAGGATTTCCACTTCTCCAACAATGCCACTCTGTGGGTGAAATCACTTCTTGCCGAACGCACTTCTAGAGTCGCCATAGGTAAAGAAGCTGCCAATCCCATCCCAGTCCCCATTGGAGTACCACAAGGATCATGTCTCTCTCCCACTCTTTATAATGCCTACACCAAGCTACTATTTTCGGCAATAGGTGATATTGGCGTCATCTACACTAACTTTGCGGATGATACCCAGATCCTCACACCCATCTCAGGAAACTATGACCAAAAAACCACCACCATAAACAAAATTTACGCCATTATACAAAACTGGATGGCGCTAAATAGTCTTTGCCTCAACGATGAGAAGACGGAAATTCTCATTGTGGGCTCCCTTAGCAGCCCTCCACCCAGACTACTCCTCGATCAATATCGATGGCACGCCTATTCCAGTACTCAAGCAAGTAAAAACATTAGGGGTATACCTCGACTCCAACCTCACCATGTCCAAACATATTAGTACGCTCTCATCCACCTCAGAGTACACTTCTAAACTCATAGCATCCAGCAGACAATTTCTAACTCCGACAAATTGTTTCAGCCTGGCCAGGGCCTTAGTACTGTCCAAGTTAGATTACTGCAATGTCTTATTGCTATAGATCTCGACCACCAACATCAACAAACTGCAATTGATTCAAAACAGAGCCTTAAGAGCAGCACTAGGGATAAAAAAGTTTGAGCAAATTACCAAGATAAGGAAGGAAGCCCACTGGCTACCTATCAAAGCCAGCATTATCTTTAAAACTCTCTGCATCGCACACAAATGTCTTGATAAAAAAAGCCCTGATCTACCTCAACAACGCCCTTCAGAAAAAAGAATCCACCAGAACTCTAAGATCTAACAGCAATTTACTTTTAATGACCCCCCGATATAAAAACACCCGAGCGGGGGGGTAGCAGCTTCCAGGGTTTAGCACCCAATCACTGGAACTCCCTCCCTATCATTATAAAAAAAGAGACCTCCCTCCATGGCTTTAAAAAAACTGCTAAAAACCTGGTTATTTAACCAATATTAGAACAAAGCACACCTGATCCAACTGTAAATAATGTTTTGAGTGATCTGCATTTCATTCTGCTTACTGTAATAATTCCATGCATAACTGTACAATTGTATGATCAATTTCTTTCTAAAGCTGTCTGTAACCACGCCGTGATACCCCAGGGTCTGGGCGTGTAACAAATGAAATAAATAAATAAAATTAATAAATAAGTACCCTTTCTCCTTAAGCATATCTCCTGTCTCATTGACACTGTCCATTCTGTCTCTCTTCACGTACCCTTTCTGCTTAAGCATATCTCCTGCCTCATTGACACTGTCCATTCTGTCTCTCTTCACATACCCTTTTGCATAAACAAATCTCCTGCCTCACTGACACTGTTAATTCTGTCTCTCTTCACATACCCTTTCTACTTAAGCATATCTCCTGCCTCACTGACACTGTTCATTCTGTCTCTTATCACATACCCTTTCTGCTTTAGCATATCTCCTGCCTCACTGACACTGTCCATTCTGTCTCTCTTTACATACCCTTTCTGCATAAGCATATCTCCTGCCTCATTGACGCTGTCTATTCTGTCTCTATTCAAATACCCTTTCTGCTTCAGCATATCTCCTGCCTCATTGACACTGTCAATTCTGTCTCTCTTCACATACCCTTTCTGCATAAGCATATCTCCCGCCTCACTGACACTGTCTATTCTGTCTCTCTTCACATACCCTTTCTTCTTCAGTATATCTCCTGCCTCACTGACGCTGTTCATTCTGTCTCTCTTCACATACCCTTTCTTCTTCACTATATCTCCTGCCTCACTGACACAGTCTATTCTGTCTCTTCAAATACCCTTTCTGCTTCAGCATATCTCCTGCCTCATTGACGCTGTCTATTCTGTCTCTCTTCAAATACCCTTTCTGCTTCAGCATATCTCCTGCCTCATTGACGCTGTCAATTCTGTCTCTCATCACGTACACTTTCTGCTTCAGCATATCTCATGCTTCACTGACACTGTCTATTCTGTCTCTCTTCACATACCCTTTATGTTTCAGCATATCTCCTGCCTCACTGACACTGTTCTTTCTGTCTCCTTTCTGCTTCAGCATATCTCCTGCCTCACTGACGCTGTTCATTCTGTCTCTCGTCACGTACCCTTTCTGCTTCAGCATATCTCCTGCCTCACTGACACTGTCTATTTTGTCTATCCTCACATACCCTTTCTGTTTCAGCCTATCTCCTGCCTCACTGACATGGTCTATTCTGTCTCTCTTCACATACCCCTTCTGCATAAGCATATCTCCCGCCTCATTAACACTGTTCATTCTGTCTCTCTTCACATACCCTTTCTGTTTTAGCATATCTCGTCCCTCATTAACACTGTTCATATTGTCTCTCTTCACGTACCCTTTCTGCATAAGCATATCTCCTGCCTCATTAACACTGTCCATTCTGTCTCTCTTCAAATACCCTTTCTGCATAAGCATATCGCCTGCCTCATTGACACCGTTCATTCTGTCTCTCTTCACTTACCCTTTCTGCTTAAGCATATCTCCTGCCTCATTGACACTGTCCATTCTGTCTCTCTTCACGTACACTTTCTGCTTAAGCATATCTCCTGCCTCACTGACACTGTCCATTTTGTCTCTCTTCACGTAACTTTCTGCTTAAGCATATCTCCTGCCTCATGTACACTGTCCATTCTGTCTCTCTTCACATACCCTTTCTGCTTCACCATATCTCCTGCCTCACTGACGCTGTCTATTCTGTCTCTCTTCACATGCCCTTTCTGCATATGCATATCTCCTGCCTCATTAACACTGTTAATTCTGTCTCTCTTCACGTACCCTTTCTGCTTAAGCATATCTCCTGCCTCACTGACAACCGTACTAGCAGCTGACACGAAATGAAGACTGCTTACAAACCGTCCCCGAAGAGACCCAAAAGGCCTAAATCGAAGGCAAATGGTGAACAATACAAGGGCCCGGACAGACATTCAGACGAACGAAACGTTGAACAAAAGATGTCACACAAAGACGAAATGGAAAGAATAAGGATGTAACAGACTGTAAAGAAGAGACGATGTTGAAATATAGAAAAACATACCATAATGTAGGATGAAAATATGCAACTGGCTAAACGCCTGTAAATAGGCCTGGAACGCAAGAGACTAAGAAAACAGTACTGCTTGCTAAGCTTAGTAGAAGAATAGAGCGGCAAGCGCCAACTATATGTCTACCTCAACGAAGCACATTATACAAATGTGACTCCATTTTACAAAAGCCGAATTAAGCCCAGAATGGTAGGGGTCAAACAAGCCAGGATTCATATACCAGCACAAAGCCAGACGAAAGAGCGGAATCGAAACTCAGCAAGAAGCAGCTCATGCCTGCGAATTCGAGGTCACCCAAGAGAGGGAGGAGAACAGCATCTCCGAAGAAACAAAACTTAAGAGCATAGCAGCCAGCCAGTGAAGGTCGAGATAAGGGGGCCCAGGCAGGTGGCAAGGCTAAAGGAAGAATCAAATACACAAATAGAGGAAAATGAAGCAGTTACACGGTGGACTGACACGTGACCAGCCAAGCACGAAGAGGTACCCAGTCTGATGTCATCCAAAAGCAGAGGGTGCCATAACTTTTCCTGATAAGAAGCTACAGTTTCGTGGCCATCCTCAGCCAACTAATTGACACATAGCCCTAGGATACCGATAGATGGAAGGGAGGCAGGGTGAATCGTGGGGCACACCGTATCTGGGTGTCCATCTGCATGCTGCTAATTAAAGTGGAGATTTATGTCTAAGGGTGTAACCTATCCAATCACAATGGACCAAATAATCAAGGGTCCTATAGCTAGTAGAACCAATGAGATGTCGTACTTGTAGTGACGTCTTGCATGAGTGATGTAGAGGGATGGGCGTAAACGCCAACCCGATAAGAGTTATCCAATCCTCATACTCTGTTACCATATACAGTTATAGCACCTATTCTTAAGTTACCTTTTCCGACCAATAGAATTGCATGACAAACTTTGAGTGTAACACGTCAACACTGACGAAAATTTGCTATAACTATTGCTGTCTGAATGAAGATTTTGGGAGTTGAAGCGAGATGGGCGATCGCATCACTGTTGATTTCCATTGTTTCCCCATTTTTTGTACTTGTCATTAAACGGTCTTCCCTTTGCCAAACCATTGAGTTGTCCTTCTTGACTGGTGTTGGAGTAAAGGAATCCTGCCCCCATCCTCCTCAAGGTGCAGCTATCTTGCCTTAAAGGTACTTGAGGGTGAGCTCTGATCCCATGGGCCCGTCAGAGGTCGCTCTGCCCTCCTGTACACTTGGTAGCGGTGAGGATGGTTATGACCATCAACTATTGAATATTGATTATTGATATGACACCTATTGACCGTCGACACGAAGTAACTCAAGGTCTTCGGCAATATCACAAGTCCTTTGCCATTTTGGCCGAGTAGACTGTGAAGCTTCCCGTGGAGAATGATAGCTTAAACTTGTCCAAAAAACTGCAGTGGGTCTGAAGGCACCTGTTTTACAAACATAAACCCTTCCATTCCGATGGGCAGTGGATCAGCCGAAAGACTAAAAAAAGGCAGTAACGGAGGCCGTGATCCCGAGGGTCCAGAGAGAAACGATGCGAGCGGTGAGTGAAACAAAAAATGGATGCTTTGGAAAATGTCTTTAGGCAATAGAACAAGTAAGGGAAAAGGTAACGGAGGGAGGTGGAGAAAAACAAAATAGTCAGAAGTAGAAAAGACTGTATGTATATATATATATATATATATATATATATATATATATATATATATATATATATATATATATATAAGGGTATAATGACTCGAGAATAACTGAATAAATAGTGAATACCGGGGGGGTAGGACACCCAAGAAGAGAGAGGATACCAGGGCGGATACCTGAGATAAAGAGAGAGGATACCGGGGCGGACACCTGAGATAAAGAGAGAGGATAACGGGGTAGACGCCCGAGAAGAGAGAAGATACGCCTTGTTCCTGCGCTTTAATATAGCGGCCAGAAGAAACGTGAACTCAGAGTCCCACATAATAGGGAACGACTAGGCTACGACCACGTTTAAAGACGTCGTCAAAGGGGTTCGTTTAAACCCCATGTCGGGGTGAAAATTAGAAGGCAGAGATATGTGCGTCCAGCTGGTGTCTGTCTAGTCTGTCAAGTGTCTGTTGTACATGTCCTGTTGTATGTCACATGTAAGAAATTTTGTCTCCTTGTTGTTTGAAATTGATTAGGGGTTTTATGCAATTCTAGAGTTGAGAGGGAATCGCACATGAATTGATGTTCTTGAGTAAATTGGTGTTATACAATTTTGATGGGAAAAGGTTGGACTGGAGCTTGCCATATTTGGTACTCGCTCATATTGCTGGGAGTGTGAAATTGAACGAAAGTATCATTAGAAACCGATATACGCATGGACGACATTACCCCATTAGCACACTTATGTAAACAACTGCCTAAACATGCACCCAAGCTTAAGAAATACAGTACTGAGTGGGTTAAGGGTACCGCCCACAAGATGTTTATGCCATGGCCACAGAATGGGTCTCTATCTACAGCCATCTTACAACACATGACGACTTACTTGCATGCCACATATACAGGCAAGAAGCTAGAGAAACGCCTCGCTGTTCTAGAACTTTGGAAAATGTTCGAACAGTCGAAGGAAGAAGAGCCACCTGCTGACTGCATATTAAATGTATGCACGGAGGGGGGTGAGACGCCTACCGCGCCACCTGCCCCGCCTGAAACAGAAACCGAGGGAAGTAAGCCAGAGGGACTTTACCCATTAAGAGAGCTTAAGGCAGCCACAGGGTACAGCAACCCCGCATATGAGCCACTTGCGTACAGTAGTGACAAAAATAAAGGGAAGGATCAGGATAAGAATCTTTCCTCCGCAGCCCCGATGCACAAGGAGAGACGCGATGATGAGAGGAAGGAACAGGCACAGACAAGTGCACCTCTCGATAAAGAGAGAGGGGGAAAAAAAATTGAAAGTAAGTGAAGACAGAATTTATGAGATAGCATTCGCAAAAGACGAATGGTTGGGAGGACAGATATTGCTGAAACTCAATGGAAAAAGAAGTGATGATGTGAGATTCGGAGAGAAGTTTGATGAGGAACAGAGAAGGGAGAAAGAGAAGTAAAAGGAAGTAAGGGACGAAAGGATAAGAAGGAAAGATAGGCTGAGGCGAGAGCAGTTTTATCACGAGGAGCAAGAAAAGCAGCTCGATCGCAAACAGAAATCAGCCTATGACCAGTACAGACAGAAACAGAAAAGATTGGAAGAAGAGCAAAGAGTACGTGAAAAAAGGTTAAAGAGACGAGAAGATGAGGAAGTTCAAAGGGCAAATGAACGTAGAAATGAAAGGAGAAGGGAAGAAGATAAGGTCAGAGAAGAGGCGAGGAAGCACAAAGATTTTGTTGATGATATTGAATGTAAGCGTAGACAGAGGGCACGCGATCTCGAATATCTGGAGCGGGAAGTTAAAAAACCCAATCCTGTTGTAGAATGAAGACATTTTTCCTGCATACGACTCAGTACCAGGAACTAGTGGGGCAAATATTAAAGATGACTTCGACACCAGAAGCATCGGGGAAACAATCGATAAAATATGTGATGAAATGGGACTAGAGCCAATATCCCAAGGGGAAGACGAGCGCTTGTAAAGCACTCTGCTGTATGACACTGAGAACGTCACCCAAAGTAGTGGGAGCAGGAGACTGTCCCTGGATAGGCTAGAAATCAGTAAAAACGACGATGACGCAAGGAGATGCGTGAAATGGGAACAATCAATGTCCGACTCCAGAGAGGAGACAGAGTGCGAGACAAATGAGGAAGGGAGACGGCTCGAAAAGCAGCTCCCAAGGGACAAAAGGGTACGATGGTCAGATTCTAGCGAGTCTGCACCGAGGGCATCAGAGTCTGCCACTCAGTCTGACCGGCATGAAGGAACACCCCATGGTCAGAGGGGGGTGTCAGCACCCGCCTATGTAGACAGGTTGAGGCCATTGACAGGCAGACGGTAATGCAGGAATATTACCCCAGCGATAGGCATAAGAGCTATGGGGAAAGAGAAAGAAGTCTGCGCATTCCAATTTCCGCTGTTAGAAAAGGGGGGAGCCAGACCGCAATATAGTCCATGGCCACACATGGATCGGGAAAACCTGAAAAACAAGCTTCCAATGCTGACATCGGGATCCAGGAAGTGGATACATGAGTTAGAAAAATGACAGGGGGTGTCTCGTTAGCTATAGGGTACATTAAAGGTCTCCTGATCGCCATACTTGGTGAGAGAGCAGACGATGTGTGGAAACGGGCAAGGTACCCTGGTGTAACCACAATTAGCACTACACACGACGGAGCGCCTTTTAATAATTGCAGGGCAGCAGTATGGAAAGCGCTACGAGTGCTTTACCCAGACACTTCTGATATGGGAACTATAATGACTCGAAAAATGAAGGAGTCAGAAGATCTGTTGATTTATATCCAGAATTTCCAAGACGTGTGGGTGCTCAAAACGCACAAATCTTGGACGAAATCTATACCTGTATTTTACCACATATTGTGCCAGGGATTACCAGAGCCAGTACAAAAACAGCTTAAGAAATTGGTAGGAGATGAGGCTAAACCTTGGGCCGATATACAGTTGACTATTGCACATTACTGTAGATTGTTGCAAGAAAAGAATCAAAAAAAGGAGGCAACTCGAAAAGGTGAGGAAGCGAAGCTGGTGCAAAAGAAATTATCAGAGTATGCTCTTGAAGGAGCTATGCTAACTAGCCCAGCTGAACAGAACATGCAACAGGTGGCTAACTCACAGCAGAACAACCAGGGTAACGTAGGATTGTACCGAGGGAAAGGGGATTTAGAGGAAGAGCATGGCAGAATAATAAGGGAGGGTTCCAAAGTAATCATGGAGACTTTCAAAACATGCAAGTGGGCAATCCGGATATGTGAAATAGACAAATAGTCTGACCGCCGCCAGTGTATTCGCTGTGTGGAATGACAGGGCATCTGGCGGGCTCGTGCCGAAGCCAAGGCACGTGGCAAAACAGCCAAGGAATGGGAATAGGCACGGTGAGTCCGCCTGCAATCTCACAACAGGGCAGTACACAGAATCACACAGTGCAACCGCAAGCACCAGGCATGCAATAAGGTGTGCAAAAAGGGGTTCAACCCCCGAACATGGGGAATTTGCCACAAGGGCAATTTCAACAGGCTGCACCGCAAATGTCTCCGGGCACAAACTCCGGAAGGGGAGGCAACCCCGGGAATGGATATAATCCACAAGTGTACAGTGGACCGAACTTACATATAAACTAGGACAGCTCACTGGGAACCCTGATGTGCTCTATCCCATCAGTGACACCAGACCCTAACAGGGAACCAAGGGTGAATGTCGTCATAGGGGGTAAAGAATATTCCTTCTTAGTTGACACGGGTGCAACACGCTCGTGCATACGAGAAGGCACGTTTTCCTTGTCCGGCGAGGCCATAGATACTCAGAGTTTTACAGGAGTTCACAGTCGAGTTCCCTTTACAGACGCACTCCCAGTCTCCGTAGGAGAGTGTGAAATTAATGTACCTTTGTTGTATTCACGTCAGACCCCAGTAAACATTTTGGGTCGGGACTTAATGACAAAATTGAATATGATAATCTCGTTCACAGAGGAGGGCATAGTATGCTCCACTCCAGGAATGCATTATTCAAACGTGTATGAAATAATCAGGGCATACTCAGGACACATAGCCATGAGGGCCGTGCCTCTAGAGCCAGAGGTCTTCGCATATGGCATGCGTGTACTTATGGCAGGATTTCCAGGCCTCGCAGATAGAACTATGAGAACCCCTCATGAGTTTCTATTCAGACAAGAATACCCATGCATGAAGAGGAGGGACAAGTATTTCCCTTGATGATACCTTCTGCAGCATTACGAGGGAAAGTAGCATTGGTCGAAGGATACGACGATGAAGGCAGACGATGGTGTGCGATTGTCACCATTGAAGAAGGGTATCAAGTGACTGATGTCACCGATGATGATATGTTAGAAGAGCAACCAGACCGAGAAGAGACGAGGCTGGAAGTGAGTCTCATATTTGGGTAAAAATGATTAAAAGAGAAGTGCCTCAGAGAATGATGTTGGCACTGGTATGTCCGGAATACTTTGATGACGACATGGCACAAGTGTCTGTCTCAGTATGGACTTCAGGACCATATAATGTAGGTCTCCTGAAGGGGGTGGGAGATGTGAAAATTAAACTGAAACCAGGAGCAATTTTACCAATAGTACAACAATATCCCATGCCCAGAGAGACGGATGAAGGAATCGCGAAGACAATTTCCGCCATGATGGATCAGGGCATCCTAGTGACGTCAGAATCACCCTGTAATACAGTGATTTATCCCGTCAAGAAATCAAAAGGAGGGTCTTGGCGTCTGATCCAAGATTTAAGAGCATTAAACAATGTTGTTGAAGCCGAGTTCCTTCTAGTCCCTAATCCATCTACAATCCTATGTAACATACCCCTTGAGGCAAAATATTTTACGGTGATTGACTTGAAAAATGCCTATTTCTCAATCCCATTGCACTGTGACTCTCAAGATCTGACGTCATTTACATTCAAAGTCAAACAAATGCGTCTGAAAAGCACGAGGTTGCCACAGGGGTACTGTGAGTCCCCGTCCATATTTAACAGAGTCCTACAGATGGACCTAGGTAATATTGCATTAGATAGTGTCGTCTTGCAGTATTTGGATTACATCCTAATCTGCAGCACCACTGAAGAGCAATGCAGGCACGATTCTGTTAAGCTACTGGCTATACTGTCTGAGAAAGGATATAAGGTTGACAAGGAAAAGCTACAGTATTGTCAACAGGAAGTGTTGTACATAGGCCAACTCATCTCGCATGAAGGAAAAAAGGTGACCCCGAAAGGGCTGAAGCTCTCATGAACACGGCAAAGCCACTCACGATAAAGCAAATGCAGAGGTTTTTAGGCCTGTGCAATTATGTTAGAGCATGGGTCTTCGATTACAACTCGTATACCAAGCCCTTGCTCCAGGCCCTGAAGGAGGCCCAGGTGACAAAGGAAAAGATTGAATGGACAAAGGCAATGGAAAAGGGGTTTACAGAACTCAAGAGAGCGATTTGCATGGCTCCAATTCTCAGGATTCCTAATTATGCAGAGGAATTCTACCTATTCTTACACACAGATGGCAGCGTTATGGCGGCAGTGCTCGCTCAAAAAACTTTGTTGGGGTATAAGCCCTTGGCGTGTTACAGCGGGAACCTGGACCCAGTCATGAGATGCCACTTCCCATGCGAACAAAGTTTAGCTTCTGCAGAGTTCGCCATTGAGAAGGCCACAACCATTGTAATGGGATGTTTCATGATGTTATACGTCGAGCACTCATTATTTGCCATCCTAGAGAAAGCAAAGGGTACGCTGACATCTCAAAGAGCTTCTGCCTATGAAGTGATTATATCTAATCCATCGATCAAAATAGTTTGATGTAAAACAGTAAACCCAGCTACGTTCATAGCTGAACCAGTTACTGAAGGAGAGCCGATACATAACTGTGCAAACTATGAAGAATTCTATGATGAAATCCCCAGGGTGAAAGAAAATGCCCTGGCGGGAGGTGAGATCGTTTTTATTGATGGTTCTTTGAGAATCGACCAAGAAGAGGGACAAAGATATACAGGCGTTGCCGTAATGAAACACAGAGCAAACGGAGAATTTCAAGTACTCGTCAGTGCATGAATACCATCTCATTATTCAGCACAGGCTGCAGAGTTATTGGCGCTGATACTCGCCATTGAGAATCACGCTGACCAGGAAGTTACGGTGTACAGTGACTCCACCTATGTGACGTCTACAGTGCGCGCAGGCCTACCATGCTGGAAAAAGAGGGGATACCTCCGAGCGGACGGCACACCAGTGCAACATGCAGCCTTATTGGACAGGCTGATCAAGGCACTACAGCTCGCAGTGGGCATAGCGGTTGTGAAATGCACTGCCCACACCAAAGGGACAGATTTCGTGTCACGCGGAAACCATGCAGCAGATACGGAAGCCAAGAATATGGCATCTAAAAGTGAGACGATCATGGAAGTAAAAGTGGCATGTACCCATGAAAGAATGATGGTGGCACGAACCACACCCGAAGCCTATAGCAATATGGAGCAGACGCAACTAATGGAGCTTCAAGGGGAGGCACTGCAGGATGAAAAGAACCTGTGGAAACGTCAAGGGTGTTCCTTAAACCACTCTGATGGATTGTGGCAGCAAGACAGCACTGGTAAACCAGTAATGCCTGTAGCCCTACTAAAAATAGCATTGGAGCAAGTTCCAACACAAGGAACAAGTAACAGGCCCACGATGCAGCCATACACTGGGCCGGGGACAGGCTGGTGGTTGATATAGGCACTTATAGAGGGCAGGAAAAGAATGCAAGAGGAGAGGAAGAGAGTTGCAAAACCTCCACCTATCACATCAATGCAGATAAAGAAACCTGCTCCACCGACCAGCATGCTCGAGATACCCACAGCAAAGAAAAATCACACAGACACGTTTAGAGATGTAGTTATAGCTAACTACAGAAAGACACTAAGAATCAAGAGAAGCCCACATGAAGATAACAATGAACTAAATGATTACCTGGACAGCACAGCACATCTAGGAAGCAACATTTTGTACCAGCACATGAAAGAAGTCGGGAGAAGGAAATCAGAAGGAGAATGCTTCGTTTGTGCACTTCTACCATACAGCATGGGGAAATCCAAGATCTTCGTGGCTGTAGAAATTGATGTCCCAACAGCACACTGCCTGTCGCACGTAGCAATGTGCAACACCAGGGGACAGTTTATGGGGAGAGATGCCTCATTGATATGGGCGACTGAAACGGATTACCCCGATGAAGATGGCTACGTCCAAGACATTAAGACAAGAAACAGAGCTCATACTAGGAATCACGTGATCAGGTATGAAAAGCCAGAAGTCAAAGGAGCAGGAACAAGATGAGAAGTAAACCCGAGACTGAAGGTTCAAGGAAAAACTCCAGAAGAAGCTCAATTTTGGAAGAACAGAGGCCAAATGCAGATCTGGGGAACAGTGCTTTCACCAGAAGTATGGGAAGAAGGAGTAGTGATCTGCCGAACATGGATGGTTCCTGGAGCCTGCTAAGAAGCAATAGAAAACTCACAGAGGTTGTGCAATCTTCTATGGCCAAAGTTGGTAAAGTTACTAACATGGGTCGAAGACAGAGGAGGACCCTTGCAGATAGTGTCACTGGAAAGTCCAAAATTGTGCTTCAGGAAATTTAGCATGAGGAAAATGAGAGACAATCAAAACTGCGGGTAAATCTTTGAAGCTCCAGGAATGACTCACAGAACCGCAGTAATTATGGATCATTACTGGGCGTGTGGATCCAAGGCATACATAAGTCTCCTGAAAAACTGGGGAGACATATGCACAATAGTGAATGTCCACGTTCCTGCACTAGTGATCCCGAAAAGTGACCTGAAAATTGACAGTTTTCCGAAAGCAGATGCTCACCTGAGGAAAAGGAGATCTGTGGAACTGATATCCCGAATGAAGAGAGAAAATTACTTTTCTGCCAAATCTGAAGAAGCATTCCATGCAATCCCATATGAACACAGGCTGTTCAACCTCACCTCATCAGTGTTCACAACAATCATCATGCCAAGATTCCAGGTTGGAGCAAACACTAAATGGTTGCAAATAACCAGATGGGAATTATTACAGACCATCAGCACCACCATAAAAGGATTCAACACAATTAAAGAAGAACTAAGAGCAATCAGATTGATGACTCTCCAGAACAGATAAGTACTTGACATGATCACAGCGATGGATGGAGGTGTTTGCGCAAAAATCGGAGAATCATGTTGCACATTTATACCATCTCATGACGAGGAAAACAGAACTTTAACAGAAGCTATAAGTATACTGACAAATCTGCTGTTACGCTCACCTGGCTCCCACAGGGGTGTCGATCGAACCCGGACAGCAGCGGCCTCCACCAACGTGAAGCGTAGGGCAAATATGGCTGTCTGGACGGACCCGCCTAGTCTCGTGTGCTTGACTCGTAGGAATATTCTCCTGTAGATGGAGAAAGGGATTTAGTCCCGTGGATTTGAGTGCAGACCCCTCCCCACTGCTCCCGCTCTCCCCGCTGGCCACCTCCGATATTCCCACTTAGTGTCCTCACCTTATGTTTTTAATGGATGAGCTCTCCATCCTGCGTGGCTTGCAGGGGTGCGTAGATACCAGTTACTTCACTGGTTTGGGGTATCGGAGTTCTGGAAGATTATTGACTCCGGAGTTTACCAAGTTTAAAGAGTTCAATATGTCCAATGCTCACTCTTGCACCTCTTGGTGATTTTGCAGCAACAAATACTGTCTGGAGGTTGCTGGTGGCATTCAGGTAAGAGTCTGTATTACCCAACACTATCCAGTAAAGTTGCGTGAGTTTAACTTGTTTTTTCCTCCCTTCATTGATGCGGCGTAAGAAGATGCGGCGTATTGAAAGATAATGCCTCCGGTGGTAAATCAGGTAAGCCTTGTGGTAAAATGATTGTCTTTCTAGTCTCTCTAGGCTCACCTCGCTATTCCTTTGTCTTTTTTCCCCAGGTGTTGAAGATCGCCGAAGAAAATGATGGAGGCAGCGCCGAGTCGAAGATGCTGTGGACTGGTGAGAATGCAGCGGCGCTGCAGCTGCGAAGCGACGCGTCTCGATGTAATGTCCCTTCAGGCTTGGAATGGTGCAAGATCCTGAATCAGGTAAGGAATTAGATTAATGTCCGTAACCTAACCTCTTCTCCTATTTTCCCCTTTCTTCTAGGAGCTCCGGATGCGAGGCGGGCGTGGCAGAAGACTGGATGCAGGTTCGCAGGCACAGTGAACGTCATGCTGCAGAATGCAGAATAATGCGAAGCGTGTGTTGTAGATCGGGCGTGGTTTAAATAGCCTCAAAAGTAGTCCCAGGTAAGAAGTCCCCAGAACCACACCCGAGTAAAGAAAATAGTCCTTGTAGAAAAATAGTCCCTTCCAGGTCTCACGTTGGCCTGGATGCATGTGCAGCATGGTCTGCCTGAGGCAAGTGATGACTATGAGCCTGGCGCCTTAGGCGCCAGGATTGATTCCTACTACGAGCCTGGCGCCTAAGGCACCAGGACTGAACCCAGATAGCCCCTAGCCGGGGCTTCTGAGGTTTTACTAAATGTCTGTATGCCTGCTTCCGGGGCAGCTGGGCTTGGTCCAGATGCCCGGGGGTAGGCATCATGACAGCACTCCCCTCCAAGGCCCCTCCTAAGGTCGTTCTTCCCCTTGGCCCTGGTTTGTCTGGGAAGTTCCGATGGAATTTCTTCACTAACCGGGGTGCATGGACATGGTCACTGGGTTCCCATGACCTTTCCTGCGGTCCGTAACCTTTCCAATCGATTAAATAAAAAAGTTTAGATTTAACCATCTTAGAGTCTAGGATATTTTTTACCTCGAATTCAGGTTCTCTATCTATTAGGATGGGGTCAGGTGGTTTGGTTAATCTTGTTCCAGGTTGAAGTGGTTTTAGAAGTGAAACATAGAAGACGGGATGGATCTGCATATTAGAGAGTAGTTCTAATTTAACTGCTACCGGGTTGATAATGTTTTTAATGGTATAAGGTCCCAAATATCTAGGATTAAAAGTTCGAGTCCCTTTTAGAGGTATGTGTCTGGTAGCCAGCCAAACTTGATCTCCAATCTGGTATTGGGGAGTGTCACTCCTATGCTGATCTGCATTCTTCTTGTATTTCTCTTTTGCTTGTTTCAAATGTTCAGTTGCTTCCTTAAAGGCTTGAGTAATAGTAGAGTGAAGATGGGTCACTGCCGGCATTTCCAAATGCTGAGATGAATCAAGTTCTGAGGTTCGTGGATGATGACCATATATGGTATAAAAGGGGCTTTGTCCAGTTCCTGAATATACTGAGTTATTGTATGCGTATTCAGCAATCCATAATATATCCTTCCAATTGCCTTCGGTCTGGTGTAACATGCAACGTAGGTATTGTTCAAGAGTCTGGTTGGTCCTCTCCGTCTGACCATCGTTCTGGGGATGGTGACTAGTATATAACCTCACGTCGATTTGCGCTAGTTGTTTCCAGAATTGCGAAATGAATTGACTATCTCAATCAGAAACCAATAAAGAAGGAAATCCATGTATTCGAACAATGTTTTTGAGAAATTCCTTGGCCAAAATTGAAGCGGAAGGTAATCCCTTTAAAGGAATAAAGTGAGACATCTTGGAAAAAAGGTCAACAACAACTAGAATGGTATTAAACCCATTACGTGGAGGTAGATCGGTAATAAAGTCTAGGGACAAAGTGTGCCATGGTGCAGGTGGAACATCCAAAGGTTGTGAAAGGCCGGCTGGTTTTTTCTTCTGACTTTTGTTTTGGGCGCAAATACCACAAGACAGCACAAATGACTTTACGTCTTTTCGCCAAGTTGGCCACCAGAATTGTCCTTTAATTTTAGCTTCAGTCTTGGCAATACCTGGGTGTCCTTCCATCAGAGCATCATGGTAATTGGAGATTACTAGTTCTTGTAGTTCTTTGTGTGGAAGAAATAGACGCCCTTGATAGTAGGGTAACTTATTGATGACTGAATAATCTGGGCCCTTTTTCACCCAGTCCTGCAGGCCTGCTGGATCGAAAAGTTGTTGGATCCTTAAGTGAATATCTTCCAAAGTCTGTAGAGTAGTTATGCCAAGGATTCTTTGTCCTGGAATTATAGGCACTGGTTCTGGGTTCGAAAAGGCTTCTCCCATCCCTATTCGGGATAAGGCATCTGCCTTACCATTCTTGCAACCTGGTCGATAAGTAATCACGAAGTCGAATTCGGCAAAGAACAATGCCCATCGAAGTTGACAGGATGATTGGGCCTTGGCTGTTTTTAAATACTGCATGTTCCTGTGATCGGTGATTACAGTAATTGTGTGCCTAGCACCGAGAAGATAATGTCGCCAAGCCTTGAAGGCGGATTTGATGGCTAACAACTCTTTATCGGTAACTGCATAATTTAACTCGGGGGCCGAAAACTTTCTGGACCCAAAGGCTACAGGATGAAGTTGACCGGTTTCGGGATCCTTCTGGGACAGGACAGCTCCCATGGCTAAACTGGATGCATCAGTTTCCACTATGTATGGGAGCTTGGGGCGTGGATGCTTCAAGACAGGTGCAACGTGAATTTCAACTTCAGCTCTTGGAAGGCCTTTTCGGCCTCTTCGGTCCACAAGAAGCGTTTGTTTTTTCGCAAAAGTGCGGTGATGGGGTGTACGACATGTGAGAAGTCTGGCATAAATCTAGGGTAGAAAATAGCAAATCCGAGCATGCTTTGTACTCCTTTAACTGAATTGGGTGATGGCCATTTGAGAATTGCATCCACTTTTCGAGAGTCCATTCGGACTCCTTTTGGAGTCAGGATAAATCCCAGGAATTCAACTTCAGTAGTATGAAAAACGCATTTTTCCAATTTTGCATATAACTAGTGCTGACATAGTTTCTGAAGGACTGCACGAATGTGCTTAACATGATCTGATTCTGAGGAAGAGTACACTAGAATATCGTCAATGTATACGACGACACAGACGTCGATGAACTCACAAAGGACATTGTTCATAAAATACTGGAAGGCTGCTGGTGCATTGCACAACCCGAAGGGCATCACCTGATATTCGAACAATCCGTATTTGGTACGAAAGGCAGTCTTCCATTCGTTGCCTTTCTTTACACGTACCAAATGATACGCCCCTCTGAGATCTAATTTAGTGTAGATGCAAGCATCCTTTACTTGGTCTAGTAACTCGGGGATCAAAGGCAATGGGTATCGGTTCTTCACAGTAATCTGATTTAATGCGCGGTAGTCTATACATGTTCTAAGGACACCTTCCTTTTTAGGTATGAAGAACAAAGCTGAAGAAACAGGGGACTTGGATGGACGAATGAAGCCATTAGCAAGGTATTGGTCTAAGTATTGTCATAGGTGCAGGTTTTCGGGTTCCGTAAGGACGTAGATCCTGCTGCATGGAGGTTGTGCACCGGGTATGAGGTGGATTTGACAATCGTATGATCTGTGTGGCGGTAAGGTGTTTGCCTGTTCTTTTTGGAAAACGTCCTGGAATTCTTGGTATTCCTGAGGTAACTGCACAACGGGATTAGTGACTGTGGCCAGGCCTTTGTTCAAGGTCTTTTCCGGGTAACAGGTGTGTGCACACTCCGGGAAGGTTATTCTCTTCTCTCGCCAATCAATACAAGGATTATGTGTTTCTAACCAAGGTATCCCCAGTATTATTTGGAACTGCGGGGCTTTGATTAAATCAAACACAATAGTCTCTCAATGCCCATCCTACCCAACAGTGTCATCTGTGTAGTGGAATGAGTTACAGGCCTAGAGGCAATTTCAGTTCCGTCGACAGTGGTGATGACATCCAAAGTGGTCTTTTTGCAGAGAGGTAGATTCATCCTAGAAGCCAATTTATGGTCCATATAGTTTCCTACGGCCCGCTTTCGATGTATGCCCTTGCTGCGTGCATACGTGATGGGAGCCTTGGGTCAATAAGGACCATTGGTATGATTAAATGTGAGGTCTGAGTGTCCTTCTTCAAGCTCGGCAAGTGGACCTCTACTATTGTCAGGCATGGCCGTTTCCCGATTCAGGCTCTGTTTGATTTTTAACAGCTACTCCGGCCACTTTCTTGGATGGTTTTATAGGACAATCCCGTAGAAAATGTTCTGAAGCCCCAAAGTAAAGACACAATTGCATCTGTCTTCTTTATCTTTCCTTTTGCGTTAAGGGTCCCTTAACACCCCCGATCTACATAGGTTCTGATGCGTCTGTTCCTTTGGAGGTAACATTTGGTTTAACCAATACTCGATTCTCGAATTTAGCTCGATCAGCCTTTCTATTCTGAAGTCGGTGGTCTAACTGGACTACTAAGTCTATATATTCTGCGCAATCCTGGGGTGGGTTCATAACCTGGGCCAAAACATCTTTGAGCTCACCCCGCAGCCCACAATGAAATAATGTAATTCATTTTTCCTCTGGCCAGCCAGTTTCCACCACTAACCTATTGAAGGTTGCGAATAGTTTTTCCTTGCTCAGTTGAAAACCTTGAAAATCCCGAAGAAGAGGGTCATCCTGGTTGACAAGCGGGATGGACTAATCTGCTGCGCTGCCACTAAGGTATGATAGTACAAAGGCTACTTTGGCTTGGTCATTTGGGAAAGCCCCAGGTCTGCATAGAGAGTGCAAGCAGCACTGGTTCATGAACACTGCGAACCTTTTCGGGTCCCCAGCAAAACGTTCGGGTGGAGCTAAAGGAATGCTCCCTGTTAGCACCACTTGCACAGGATTGCTTGATGAGACCGGAGTTGGATTCCCCCCAAGTCCAGGTAGTGGTGTTTGGCCAGCTTGGCTTTGCAGCAGTTGTCTAGCAAGATCATCAGTGCGTTCCTTTGACATAATCAGTTCTCTCCTGAGGGCATTAGTTTCTTGGCATGCAGAGTGCACCTCTGCCCTAAGTTCCCCTAACAAATGGGCTAGTTGGTCGGTTTCAGAGGTTTCCTTTACGCCCGGGTGGGGATTTGTATGTAGGCTTCGCGTTCTGTTACGCTCACCTGGATCCCACAGGGGCGTCGATCGAACCCGGATGGCAGCGGCCTCCACCAACGTGAAGCGTAGGGCAAAGATGGCTGTCTGGACGGACCCGCCTAGTCTCGTGTGCTTGACTCGTAGGAATATTCTCCTGTAGATGGAGAAAGGGATTTAGTCCCATGGATTTGAGTACAGACCCCTCCCCACTGCTCCCGCTCTCCCCACTGCCCACCTCCGATATTCCCACTTATTGTCCTCACCTTATGTTTTTAATGGATGAGCTCTCCATCCTGCGTGGCTTGCAGGGGCGCGTAGATACCAGTTACTTAACTGGTTTGAGGTATCGGAGTTCTGGAAGATATTGACTCCGGAGTTTACCAAGTTTAAACAGTTCAATATGTCCAATGCTCACTCTTGCACCCCTTGGTGATTTTGCGGCAACAAATACTGTCTGGAGGTTGCTGGTGGCGTTCAGGTAAGAGTCTGTATTACCCAACACTATCCGGTAAAGTTGCGTGAGTTTAACTTGTTTTTTCCTCCCTTCATAGATGCGGCGTAAGAAGATGCAGCGTATTGAAGGATAATGCCTCCGGTGGTAAATCAGGTAAGCCTTGTGGTAAAATGATTGCCTTTGTAGTCTCTCTAGGCTCACCTCGCTATTCCTTTGTCTTTTTTCCCCAGGTGTTGAAGATCGCCGAAGAAAATGATGGGGGCAGCGCTGAGTCGAAGATGCTGTGGACTGGTGAGAATGGAGCGACGCTGCAGCTGCGAAGCGACGCGTGTCGAAGTAATGTCCCTTCAGGCTCAGAATGGTGCAAGATCCTGAATCAGGTAAGGAATTAGATTAATGTCCGTAACCTAACCTCTTCTCCTATTTTCCCCTTTCTTCTAGGAGCTCCGGATGCGAGGCGGGCGTGGCAGAAGACTGGATGCAGGTTCGCAGGCACGGTGAGCGTTACGCTGCAGAATGCAGAATAACGCGAAGCGTGTGTTGTACATCGGGCGTAGTTTAAATAGCCTCAAAAGTAGTTCCTGGTAAGAAGTCCCTAGAACCACACCCCAGTAAAAAAATAGTCCTTGCAGAAAAATAGTCCCTTCCAGGTCTCACGTTGGCCTGGCTGCATGTGCAGCATGGTCTGCCTGAGGTAAGTGATGACTATGAGCCTGGCGCCTTAGGCATCATGACATCTGCAGAACCAGATGATCGATGATGCTGACGAAGTTGATGATGACAGATGGTTTGGATCACTGTTTTCATGGGTTCCACAATGGATGGCAGACATATTCAAGTTTCTGGGAGCCCTGCTATTGATGATACTACTAGGATTTTGTGTTGTCAAGATAATCATCACACAGTGCCAGAAAACTGTGAAGAAAGCCATAGGGATGACGATCATGATCGATGTCAAACCAGGATGGAAGCCCAGAGACCTGACTTATGAAGAAATAAGAGGCTTTGTGAAGGCCAGCGAATTTGCGCCAGAAGGAACAAAGTTTGTGTATCCCAGAAAACGAAGAAAGTATGAAGGAAAATGGATATATTGCAGCCCAAATTGACAGTGCCAGCTTATGACCTGGAACAAAGACGAACATGTAAAAACAGCAGGAAGTCTGAAAGGAGTGATACAAATATGGACTACAAAGATATAAGCTTTCACTCCATCATGTACAAACCCAGAAGATGATGAACAAGATACAGAAGAACCAAGTAAGATGAATCCGAAGGAGGAAGCAGAAGTGGTCGATGAACCAACCAGAGGAGGGAGTGTAGAGGAGGTCCCAGATATGGCCTGCACTCCAGCCACCCATTTTGAGATACCAGGAACATACTCGCCAAGATATGTGACATATGAGGAGCAAATAAACCAACAGAGGGCAGCGTTAGGGCTCTGCCCAGTGCCCATCAGAAGAGCAATACCTGTTGACGTGCCTATAACCAGGCAACCATGGGCAGCACGGTACCCGTTGAGACAACCGTACCAGCAGCTGACACGAAATGAAGACTACTTACAAACCGTCCCCGAAGAGATCCAAAAGGCCTTAATCGAAGGCAAATGGTGAACAATACAAGGGCCCGGACAGACGTTCAGACGAACGAAACATTGAACAAAAGATGTCACACAAAGACGAAATGGAAAGAATAAGGATGTAACGGACTGTAAAGAAGAGACGATGTTGAAATATAGAAAAACATACCATAATGCAGGATGAAAATATGCAACTGGCTAAACGCCTGTAAATAGACTTGGAATGCAAGAAACTAAAAAAACAGTACTGCTTGCTAATCTTAGTAGAAGAATAGAGAAGCAAGCGCCAACTATATGTCTACCTCAACGAAGCACATTATACAAATGTGACTCCATTTTACAAAAGCAGAATTAAGCCCAGAATGGTAGGGGTCAAACAAGCCTGGATTCATATACCAGCACAAAGCCAGACGAAAGAGCGGAATCGAAACTCAGCAAGAAGCAGCTCATGCCTGGGAATTCGAGGTCACCCAAGAGAGGGAGGAGAATGGCATCTCCGAAGAAATTAAACTTAAGAGCATAGCAGCAAGTCAGTGAAGGTCAAGATAAGAGGGCCCAGGCAGGTGGCAAGGCTAAAGGAAGAATCAAATACACAAATAGAGGAAAATGAAGCAGTTACAAGGTGGACTGACACGTGACCAGCCAAGTGTGAAGAGGTGCCCACGTCTGATGTCATCCAAAAGCAGAGGGTGCCATAACTTTTCCTGATAAGAAGCTAGAGTTTTGAGGCCATCCTCAGCCAACTAATTGACACAAAGCCCTAGGATACTGATTGATGGAAGGGAGGTAGGGTGAATCGTGGGGCACACCGCATCTGGGTGTCCATTCTGCATGCTGCTAATTAAAGTGGAGATTTATGTCTAGGGGTGTAACCTACCCAATCACAATGGACCAAATAATCAAGGGTCCTATAGCTAGTAGAACCAATGAGATGTCGGACTTGTAGTGACGTCTTGCACGAGTGATGTAGAGGGATGGGTGTAAACGCCCACCCGATAAGAGTTATCCAATCCTCATACTCTGTTACCATATACAGATATAGCACCTATACTTAAGTTACTTTTTACGACCAATAGAATTGCATGACAAACTTTGAGTGTAACGCGTCAACGCTGACGTAAATTCGCTATAACTATTGCTGTCCGAATGAAGATTTTGGGAGTTGAAGCGAGACGGGGGATCGCATCACTGTTGATTTCCATGGTTTCCCTGTTTTTTGTACTTGTCATTAAATGGACTTCCCTTTTCCAAACCATTGAGTTGTCCTTCTTGATTGGTGTTGGAGTAAGAGAATCCTGCACCCCATCCTCCTCAAGGTGCAGCTATCTCGTCTTAAAGGTACTTGAGGTTGAGCTCTGATCCCATGGGCTCGTCAGAGGTCACTCCGCCCTCTTGTGCAATTGTCTATTCTGTCTCTCGTCACGTACCCTTTCTGCTTCAGCATATCTCCCGCCTCACTGACACTGTCCATTCTGTCTCTCTTCACGTACCCTTTCTGCATAAGCATATCTCCCGCCTCATTCTGTCTCTCGTCACGTACCCTTTCTGCATATGCATAACTCCCGCCTCACTGACACTGTTCATTCTGTCTCTCTTCACGTACCCTTTCTGCATAAGCATATCTCCCGCCCTACTGAGACTGTCTATTCTGTCTCTCTTCACGTACCCTTTCTGCATAAGCATATCTCCTGCCTCACTGACACTATCCATTCTGTCTCTCTTCACGTACCCTTTCTGCATAAGCATATCTCCTGCCCCACTGAGACTGTCCATTCTGTCTCTCTTCACGTACCCTTTCTGCATAAGCATATCTCCTGCCTCACTGACGCTGTCCATTCTGTCTCTCTTCACGTACCCTTTCTGCTTCAGCATATCTCCTGCTTCACTGACGCTGTCCACCCTGTCTCTCTTCACGTACCATTTCTGCATAAGCATATCTCCTGCCTCACTGACGCTGTCCATTCTGTCTCTCTTCACGTACCCTTTCTGCTTCAGCATATCTCCTGCCTCACTGACGCTGTCCACTCTGTCTCTCTTCACGTACCCTTTCTGCTTCAGCATATCTCCCGCCTCACTGACACTGTCCATTCTGTCTCTCTTCACGTACCCTTTCTGCATAAGCATATCTCCCGCCTCACTGACACTGTCCATTCTGTCTCTCTTCACATACTCTTTCTGCTTAAGCATATCTCCTGCCTCACTGACACTGTCCATTCTGTCTCTCTTCACATACTCTTTCTGCTTAAGCATATCTCCTACCTCACTGACACTGTTCCGTCTGTCTCTCTTCACATACTCTTTCTGCTTAAGCATATCTCCTACCTCACTGACACTGTTCCGTCTGTCTCTCTTCACATACTCTTTCTGCTTCAGCATATCTCCTGCCTCATTGACGCTGTCTATTCTGTCTCTCTTCAAATACCCTTTCTGCTTCAGCATATCTCCTGCCTCATTGACGCTGTCTATTCTGTCTCTCTTCACGTACCCTTTCTGCATAAGCATATCTCCTGCCTCACTGACACTGTCCATTCTGTCTCTCTTCACATACTCTTTCTGCTTAAGCATATCTCCTGCCTCACTGACACTGTCCATTCTGTCTCTCTTCACATACTCTTTCTGCTTAAGCATATCTCCTGCCTCACTGACACTGTCCATTCTGTCTCTCTTCACATACTCTTTCTGCTTAAGCATATCTCCTACCTCACTGACACTGTTCCGTCTGTCTCTCTTCACATACTCTTTCTGCTTAAGCATATCTCCTGCCTCACTGACATTGTCCATTCTGTCTCTCTTCACATACTCTTTCTGCTTAAGCATATCTCCTGCCTCACTGACACTGTCCATTCTGTCTCTCTTCACATACTCTTTCTGCTTAAGCATATCTCCTGCCTCACTGACATTGTCCATTCTGTCTCTCTTCACATACTCTTTCTGCTTAAGCATATCTCCTACCTCACTGACACTGTTCCGTCTGTCTCTCTTCACATACTCTTTCTGCTTAAGCATATCTCCTGCCTCATTGACGCTGTCTATTCTGTCTGTCTTCACGTACCCTTTCTGCATAAGCATATCTCCTGCCTCACTGACACTGACCATTCTGTCTCTCTTCACATACTCTTTCTGCTTAAGCATATCTCCTGCCTCACTGACATTGTCCATTCTGTCTCTCTTCACATACTCTTTCTGCTTAAGCATATCTCCTACCTCACTGACACTGTTCCGTCTGTCTCTCTTCACATACTCTTTCTGCTTAAGCATATCTCCTGCCTCATTGACGCTGTCTATTCTGTCTGTCTTCACGTACCCTTTCTGCATAAGCATATCTCCTGCCTCACTGACACTGTCCATTCTGTCTCTCTTCACATACTCTTTCTGCTTAAGCATATCTCCTGCCTCACTGACACTGTCCATTCTGTCTCTCTTCACATACTCTTTCTGCTTAAGCATATCTCCTGCCTCACTGACACTGTTCCGTCTGTCTCTCTTTTCAGACACAGTTTTGCCTCAGGAGAGGACCTGTTTATATGAATCGAGTTTTCAGTCTCCAGGAGGTTTGGTCCATCCTCCATGCAAAACCTCAATGATATGATAGGTTATTTATAACGCGTTTCCTACCCAGAGGTTTCTAAGCGTGACCGGGGATCGGACCTGTGTTGCTCCGTGTCATCGTGCTTCCAAGGCGAGCACTTTGCCCCTGAGCAATCCTCCCGAGACAGTTGGGAGAAAAAGGCAAGCCCGCCTTGAACTATCGGGAGAAGGTGGCCAGGCATAACCACACTTGCAGCACCGTGGGTGATCCCCACCTGCCGAGCCTGCATGGTACACCTAAGACACCACATTCCCTCCTTATCACACTTTTCCCCTCTCCTCCCTTCGCCTTTTCCTTTCTCTCCTACATTTCCTTTTTCTCCTCTCTGTCAGCCTCTTTTCCTTTTTTCTCTCCTACTCTCTTATTCCCGTGTGGGTCGTTGGAATCACTGAGCTGGGTATTAAATAGAAAATAGGCTATTTTCTGTGTTACCAGTCTGCCATCTAGTCACCTTCCACCTGCCTTATCTCGGTGCCAAAGCCCACCCCCCCCCCCAGACTAAGCTTCTACTATCAATCTCTTGGGGGCTCCCCAGAGCAGGCGACCTTCCCGACAGTCGGGTTGGAAAGCGTAAGGTGGGGACCCCTCCCTCAAATGTTGTGCATTTTGGGCCTCTGCGCGGTTGGGGCATCGGCCCCATTCTGGAACCTTCCATTCCTGGCACTTCTAGTCTGCCCGGCTGTTGCTGGGGACCCTGTGTTCGGGACTGCAATACAGGGTGCCCTGCTGAATGTCCGACGCGTGGTGGGTGCAGACACGTAGACAGGCTCTTATTTCAGTTTCGTATTTCACAGTAAACAGAATGTTATTTAATAACCCAAATACCGTAATATACACTTTAGTAACGCAGGGGTTTGCACACACCTGGATTGACATCTTTTTCAAAAACTGAGAAACGGTTCCACAAGAAATCTTGATAGCCCTTGCAGTGTGGGTCATCTCACCGCAGTGGATACTGCATGGGGTGGCCCAATTCCATTTGCACTTTTGCACAAAAAGGTGCCACCATCCAAGATTAAAAATGTCTGGGAATTCGCATGAAGGAAGTGTAAAAACGTGCAGATATTGGTTTAGCACATTTTTCACACTATTTAGGAAAATTGTAAAGGCTAATCATGACATGATGTGGCATTTATAACGCGCCTGTACACAGGTGTTCCTAGGCGCGACAAGACAAGGAGGCGGAAACAAGGGAGGGCAAAATAACGATCTTACTAGGCCTTGTCATTCAGATCGCGCAAGTGCGGGGAAGAGGGAAGGGGAGAAGTGCCAGGGGGGAGGGGAAGAGGGAAGTGCAGTTAACTCACAAGTGCAGCCAGCGGGTGGCGGATAGGTGCAGAGAGAAGGGACTGTAGGGTTGCAGATACAGACCCTTAAGTGCTGGGGGGAGCCCGGAGGCAGTGCGAGGGCAACTGGACATGCAGGAGCCTGGGCCCGAGTTCAGAGGGTAACCATCGCGCGGAGTAGTCGGGTGCATCAGCAGGGGAGAGGAAGAGAGAAAGCAGAAGCGAAAAGGAAGGTCGTGAGTTGCTTCCGGAACCAGAGGTGGTTCTGCTCAAGTTTGAGAGAAGCAGGGAGGCTGTTCCAGAGGGAGGCAGGCATGCACACTGTATTTCTCTAGAATCCTCCTTTTACCAGGTGAAAGGAGCAGGCAGATTTCAATTGAATCCACTTTTTTAAATGCTGGCAGTAAACATAATCGATTTGGCAGACAGACCTCAAAAGCTGGCAGACGAGTGTAATATTTTCATCTTTAGAAATCTACCTGCTATAGGACTGAAAATCCTGCGGATCGGGATAAATGGCGGTCAAAGTGTCCTGCCACTTTTATGGGCACCTTTCCTGATCCGCCAGACCTAAAAATGTACCCAAGTGCCTGATTCTGAGCTCGCGGTAAAAGTAGTGAAGACAGCAGGCAGTCTTGTGTCAAGTTCCAGCACCACCGTTCTGAGGTGGGTGGAAGAATAGCAGGCCAGGGTCGTGCTTTCCAGCAACACAATCTGCTCAAATCTATCGTTTCGATAGAAAAGTGTGCACCGGCAGCTCTGCAAGCATTTCTTAAAAGACTGCCACTTTTCCAATTTAACTAAGTTTTCTTAAGGTTTTGTAAACTAGAAAAGTAGTGCTGCAGTCTAGGAAATGCTATTTTTAGAAAGGGAAAAAGAGTGCAGTAGAGTTTAATGGCACCTCACAGGTGCTGTTTTTTTAACTCCTTTTTGATGTTCTTAACCAGGGTTTTTGGAAGGAGAATCCCCTTGCTATGGCTGTTGTCAAGCTGTAAATGAGGCACATGCAAAAGCTGTGGCTATGGTGCCAGGCTGCACATTTTCACTTTGACAGTATATGGTGCTTTTAAGGAAAGTGTTCATCCTTCATGGAAGAACACTTTTCTGTTTTAGTATACACCTCAGAATCGAGTCCCCACTGTGTTCGATTGCAGAATTGCAACCATGTTTCCTACACACCTGCCCCAGACCCCTCCCAACCTACTGCAACTCCATTCCCTTTTTGACAGCACACACAGCACTACAAAATACGTAGGTATCTTTCTCCCCTCTTCTATCTTTAACTTTGAAACTCATACAGCTCGACAAAACAAATTAAAAAAATGATTGAATCGTCTCCGCTTTCCAACTTTTATTTTTAAACATGCAGACGTTAACAAAACACACACAAAATGGATGCATTAGCACGTGTCAGTTCCCCTGACATATGCTAATTCAGCCTGTTTTACTATATTTTATATGCACAGCATATGCGCCACAGATCTCTGTTTAATAGCAGTCGGCATAATTTGATCATAGGCTACAGGCCCCCTTTGACTGCAAGCTGCCACTATGCAAAGTAGAGCATTAACATGGCATTCTGTTTCTCTCCTGCAGTTCAGCAGTGGAGAGCAACCCTACATTAGAAAGGGCACCGGTTAAACTGACATAAGGCCGTTAAATTCACCCTGGCGGCCATTTTGTACCAGGAAAAGGGAACAGCAGATTAGACACGGTTTTATGTATATAACTTCTAGGCTCGAGAGAGGCCAGTTTCCCATAGGGCCAGTGGCAATTCCGTAAGGCTTTTAGCAGGATACGACGACATCCGGGCAGCAAAGGTTAGCATACATGCCAACATGTGAAAATGCCATCCAGCAGATATTAGTCCAGTCCTGTTTCTTCTTCGATCTCTAGGGCTTGTAGTGCTGGATTTGTAATTGGAAAATCAAGTAATCCATCTCCCACAACACAGTGTAAAAAGCACGATTCGATTAGCATCCTCCAAATGGAATGGGGCATGTTTATGTATATGGGTTAGGCCACTGCCCTCAGAAAGACACAGACCGCAAACCATGCTCATTTGAGAGTGTCTTCTCTGTACGTACAACCTTTCTGTTTATGCCGAGTGAGTAGTGAGATAAGGTCATAGTTTCAAGGAAATGGTGGGTAGGAGACTCCGGTGTCAGCGACCGCCACCTGCTCGACGATCCTGTCCCAGAAGGCGACCACTGACTGCTCCACGATCCTGTCCTGGAAGACAACCGCAGTCTACTCCATGATCCTGTCCCGAAGGTGACTGCTGACTGCTCCACGATCCTGTCCCGAAGGCGACCGCTGACTGCTCCACGATCCTGTCCTGGAAGACAACCGCAGTCTACTCCATGATCCTGTCCCGAAGGTGACCGCCGACTGCTCCATGATCCTGTCCAGAAGGCGACCGCCGACTGCTCCCCGATCCTGTCCTGGAAGACGACTGCAGCCCGCTCCATGATCCTGTCCCGAAGGCGACCGTCGACTGCTCCATGATCCAGTCCTGGCAGGCGACCGCAGCCTGCTCCACGATCCTGTCCCGAAGGCGACCGTCGACTTCTCCATGATCCAATCCTGGCAGGCGACCGCAGCCTGCTCCCCGATCTGTCCCAAAGGGCGACCGTCACCTGCTCGATGATTCTGTCCCAGAAGGCAACCGCCGACTTCTCCACGATGCTGTCCTGGAAGGTGATCGCAGCCTGCTCCACGATCCTGTCCCAAAGGTGACTGCGAATACTCCATGATCCTATCCTGGAATGCGACCGCAGCCTGCTCCTCAAACCTGTCCCGGAAGGCGACCGCCGCCTGCTCCACGATCCTGTCCTGAAAGGCGACTGCCACCTGCTCCACGATCTTGTCCGCTTACCTTGTGTGTTATGGCGACCGTGACTTTCCGTGAAAGCCACCATGGTCCATGAGAGGAAAGTTGCAAACAGGAAGAGAAGAACATGGGGTTACTAAAGAGCATGACTAATAAGCCCAGAGTCAGAAGACTTCCCGGGATGCAGGATAACATTTATGGAAGTCAGCCTGAGAAACAAACACGGGATGTTGCAGGGGTTGGCCTCCAAGACAGGGGGAAGCTTGCAGTCTTTCCAAGAAGTTGACAGATCATCTAGAGAGAGGGGTGGAGCTGCCTGAATCAAAGATGGCAGATGATTTCTTCATAACCACAGTGTGTGGTGCCATGCCATGGCCCACAACAGAAGCAGTTTCACATGCGAGAATTGTAGTCAGCACCAGTCATGACCAATCCAAAAGCCCAGTCCTATGTGAGGCACCACGGCTGCTGATCTCCTACTTACGACCCAATTACACAACACATAGCATATAAAAGTAGAGCCCACAGAGAGGGTGGTTATAGGGCAGTCTGGGGGTTAGGAGTCAGAAAGTGGCGGTGCATGAGGGATGGGAAGTGCAGAATAGAGTGTGGTCGAATGGAGGGATCTGGGAGCACGAATGGAGCCTCTCAGATCCCCTCATTGTGGAGGGATCTGGGAACACGAATGGAGCCTCTCAGATCCCCCCATTGTGGAGGGATCTGGGAACACGAATGGAGGGATCTGGGAGCACGAATGGAGGGATCTGTGAGCACTTTTACCACTTTTTCAAATGCAAAATGTGGGGGAGACGTTCCCAACCGCGCCTCCCACCCCTTCTATGTACCTTACCCCAATTTACCATCTGGATTTTTGCAGGGGGAACAGTGGTAAAACATGCAGCAAAAAAATGTGGCAAAAGTGTTTTGGGGGAAAAGCGAGGAATATCAAAAGGGAGTGGAGGGAGAGAGAGGTGGAGGCCTGAGAGGCGAAGGAGGAAGCAAAATAAGTAAAAGCAACTGGAGAGGAGGAGAGGAGAATGAGAGCGGCAGGAGAGGATGAAGAAAGATCTAAGAAGGGAAGAAAAAGTGAAGGCAGTGAAACATCGAAGGAGAGGAGAAGAAGGTGAATTATCTCAGCAGGAAGGATGGAGAGGGGAGACAGTGAACTATCTATGGAGAGAAGGAGCTGGTGAAACATATGAGGAAAGAGACGGAGGAGGTGAAACAGCAAAAGAGGAAGAAGAAGAGGGGCTGGAAGGAGGAGAGGTGAAGAAAGGAAGCATAAAGATAAAGAAGGGGAAGAATGTGATCCAGGAACATCTAGAGGAAGGGTGGGCAGAGAGACCTCAAGGAAGAAAGGGGAGAAGGGGGGTGCAGTGAGCAGGAGGAGGCGGACAGGCAGCTAGAGGAGGGAGGCAAAGACTAGCAGGGAGGCTGAATGGGAGCAGGAAGACATAGCAGGGCCCTCTAAGAGCTCTGCCAGGATGGATCTCCTAAACTCCTGAACTAATGGAGAGGCGGCGGATCCAGTCCCAGTGCTAGGATTCAGAGGAGGAAGCAAATGAGGTGATCAGCAATGAAGCCAGGGTTGTTGCTAGGTCTGGAAAACATCTGGGGCTAGGCTCATGTCGGGACTGTCAGGACTCAGGGCTAGCTAGCCTTTTGGTTGTAGCACCTGAGCTTCTATCCGGGGCTACAACCAAAAGACCCGGGGGTATAGCCCCCTCATCTCCCCCCTAGCAACGCCTCTGTATGACCCTACCTGCCATTGGTCAGCCTAAGGATATCGGATGGAGAGCCCAGGTGGGCCAACACGTGACCCTGATGTTTTTAACGGTACCCCCTCCCCCCCACCTCATTGCAGCTGCTTCACCTCACTTGTTGAAGTGGCGTTTTTTCCAGTTTTTGATGGTTTTTGTTTTGGGGGAGGGTTAAGGAACATGTAAACATTGTTTTTGGGCCAGGTGGGAGGGATGGGGAAGATGTGGAGTGTGTGGGATTGGAGTATGGGAGGCCTGCCCCCCACCACATTAAACGAAAGGCCACATAAAGTGTGGCAAACAGCCATGCGATAAGGTGGGGCTGATCCCATTTTAATAGCAGCCAAGGAAGAAGTCTTCAAGACGCTGTGAAGTCCCATTGACTCTGAGTGACTGTTTGCACCACGCGCGGGAGTCGCTTCTGATCTAGAAGAGAGAGGGAGGCAGTGATGACCACAAAGAGTGGCCTGGGAACCAAAGGATGCCCTGGAAATATTTTTCAAAGTGGCCCCATATTACACATTTTCAGAAAGCCAAACCCCTTTCCTATGAGAAAATGTGGAAATAAAATAGGTTACCAGATGAAATATCCCAATGGTGAAGAGGCCTTCCGGGAAATCGCCAGAGTTCCCTACAGACCAGTCCACCCCCTGATGACGGGGGTCCTAAAGGAAGAGAAGGAACCAGTGAGATGCCAGAGGGTTGGCTGCACAGTCCCACACACAATCACCATACGCTCAGCCGACATTATTATAACTAAAACTAAGCAAATAGTCAACTTTCAATTGGTTTTGAGACCTCTGTGATTCCACATGTCCTGAGTATTGACACATTTACGTAGAGTGGCGCATGGGACTGTATTGGGAGTGTAATCACCTGGCTTTACTGAAAGCTGGCTCGGATAGGCCCAACATGTCCCCTTGTTGACTGCGGGAGGGTGTCACTGCAGAGCTGGCACTCAGAGCTCGTTACTGGCACCCAGCTGCATGGCCCTCTGCCGAGCAGAGCGAGTTCAGCGCTAGCTGTAGTGGCTGATCAGAGTGGGCCTTTAGAGCGGCTAGACGCTGTGGCCCTGCCCTGCCCTTTGCACCAACGCTTGGCAGAAAGGCCGATTCTATGCAGGCATCACTCTACTAAACACTGGAAATGGCAGAGCAGGGGCAGCCTCCGGCTCTGTTCCTAGTCCCTGCTCGGCAGTTCTGAGTCGGCACGCTGTGACTCAGGCGTATAGCTCAGCGGCAACGTGCTTGCCTTAGAAACGAGAGGACAAGGAGCAACACAGCTTCGATCCTCGGGTCCGCGCTAAGAAACCTGCGGGTATTAGGCCTGTTATAAATAACCTATCATATCATGTGGAGTTACGAGGTTATGGGCTTCACGATTCATTATGGTTGGGTCGCCTTGTTAGCTAGACAAAAAGTACAATGCAGAAGAAATGCACACAATCTCGCAAGTACAATACCTGTATTAGACTGCATCACATTGGGTCCCTTCCTCGGGCAGTGGCTGGAACACGTTTGCATTTCTATGTATATGCAAACGTGTTGGGTGAACACAGGAAAGGAATCCGTATTATGCACCCATGCTGGTTGCATTTGTTGGTAAGCCGTTGGAACGTTTTGCAAGATTCCCAAGCATCTGAGGTTCAGGAAATCACTGCAAACATGCTTAAAGAAGTCTGGCTTATAAACTGTTTAAGGATATGGTTTTATGTATTTCTTTTATTTAATTTACCGATTTTGTGTTTTTTATTGTTTGTTGTACTTGTAGCATTGTATTTATTATATACAGAAACGAATACAGCCCTCGAATGCATTTGTCCCTGGTTTGCACTACATTAAAATGTTAAATAAATAAATATGCTATGTTATGCTATGGAAATTGTACCTTGCACCGCTGCCATTTACATGCTTTCCTGAAGCTCTGGCAAATCTGATAAGAGGGAGAGGGGTGAGGATGTTAGTGGGAGCAGAAGGACGGCGCACACGTGCATTCTTATAAGAGGGACAGGGGTGAGGATGTTAGTGGGAGGAGAAGGACGAGCAGAAGGACGGCAGGGGTGAGGATGTTAGTGGGCGCAGAAGGACGGCGCACACGTGCAGTCTTATAAGAGGGACAGGGGTGAGGATGTTAGTGGGAGGAGAAGGACGGCGCACACGTGCATTCTTATAAGAGGGACAGGGGTGAGGATGTTAGTGGGCGCAGAAGGACGGCGCACACGTGCAGTCTTATAAGAGGGACAGGGGTGAGGATGTTAGTGGGAGCAGAAGGACGAGCAGAAGGACGGCAGGGGTGAGGATGTTAGTGGGAGGAGAAGGACGGCGCACACGTGCATTCTTATAAGAGGGACAGGGGTGAGGATGTTAGTGGGAGGAGGACGGCGCACACGTGCATTCTTATAAGAGGGACAGGGGTGAGGATGTTAGTGGGCGCAGAAGGACGGCGCACACGTGCAGTCTTATAAGCGGGACAGGGGTGAGGATGTTAGTGGGAGGAGAAGGACGGCGCACACGTGCTTTCTTATAAGAGGGACAGGGGTGATGATGTTAGTGGGAGCAGAAGGACGAGCAGAAGGACGGCAGGGGTGAGGATGTTAGTGGGAGGAGAAGGACGGCGTACACGTGCATTCTTATAAGAGGGACAGGGGTGAGGATGTTAGTGGGAGGAGGACGGCGCACACGTGCATTCTTATAAGAGGGACGTTAGTGGGAGGAGAAGGACGGCGCACACGTGCATTCTTATAAGAGGGACAGGGGTGAGGATGTTAGTGGGAGCAGAAGGACGAGCAGAAGGACGGCAGGGGTGAGGATGTTAGTGGGAGGAGAAGGACGGCGCACACGTGCATTCTTATAAGAGGGACAGGGGTGAGGATGTTAGTGGGAGCAGAAGGACGAGCAGAAGGACGGCAGGGGTGAGGATGTTAGTGGGAGCAGAAGGACGGCGCACACGTGCATTCTTATAAGAGGGACGTTAGTGGGAGGAGAAGGACGGCGCACACGTGCATTCTTATACGAGGGACAGGGGTGAGGATGTTAGTGGGAGGAAAAGGACGGCGCACACGTGCATTCTTATAAGAGGGACGTTAGTGGGAGGAGAAGGTCGGCGCACACGTGCATTCTTATAAGAGGGACAGGGGTGAGGATGTTAGTGGGAGGAGAAGGACGGCGCACACGTGCATTCTTATAGGAGGGACAGCGGTGAGGATGTTAGTGGGAGGAGAAGGACGGCGCACACGTGCATTCTTATAAGAGGGACAGGGGTGAGGATGTTAGTGGTAGGAGAAGGACGGCGCACACGTGCATTCTTATAAGAGGGACGTTAGTGGGAGGAAAAGGACGGCGCACACGTGCATTCTTATAAGAGGGACAGGGGTGAGGATGTTAGTGGGAGGAGAAGGACGGCGCACACGTGCATTCTTATAAGAGGGACAGGGGTGAGGATGTTAGTGGGAGGAGAAGGACGGCGCACACGTGCATTCTTATAAGAGGGACAGCGGTGAGGATGTTAGTGGGAGGAGAAGGACGGCGCACACGTGCATTCTTATAAGAGGGACAGGGGTGAGGATGTTAGTGGTAGGAGAAGGACGGCGCACACGTGCATTCTTATAAGAGGGACGTTAGTGGGAGGAAAAGGACGGCGCACACGTGCATTCTTATAAGAGGGACAGGGGTGAGGATGTTAGTGGGAGGAGAAGGACGGCGCACACGTGCATTCTTATAAGAGGGACAGGGGTGAGGCTGTTAGTGGGAGGAGAAGGACGGCGCACACGTGCATTTGCTGCTATGCTGGTAGTTTCAGTACAGAATGAACAGTCACTGTGTGTGGGTTTGCTTCTAAGGGGTATGGGTTGGTAGGTTTGCGGGCGTTGGAGTCCACAGACTTATGTGCCAGCGGAGTAGCAATGCGTTGCCCATGTTGCGATTGTATGAGTTATTGGAGGAGGTGTGGAGTCCCGCTGTTTGTTGCCTGTGTGAGTGTGGTATTGCTTTGCTGGTCGGCATGTGGTGTGTTTGCAGGAGTATGGAGAGATTTTGCATGGGTTCATGGGGGAAAAGGCGGCAATCCTCATGGACTAAGGTTGGGTTACCCTACTGCAGGGAGTATGTGGAATAACTGGAATTCATTGTGCAGTGGTCCATTATGTTGGCTTGCTCTTTGGGCTATGGCTTGCTGCTTAGCTTGGAGAATGAAAGAGCCATGTTTGACTACTTTTCTGAAGGTCAGCTGTTCCTCTATTGTGCATTTCAGAATTTTGTTGAGATGTTTGAAAAAGCAAACCCAACCATTAAAGATTTTCGAATAGTGTTTGGGTCGAGGCCTATGTCATTGCTAGACCTCAGGGTCATTTTCGAATAGTGTTTGGGTTACTAACCGCGGACCAGGGGATCGAACCTGTGGAACCTGTGGTTTTCCGTATTGTCTTGCTTCCAAGGTGAGCACGTGGCCCCTGACCTATTCTCCCAGTTTGAGGCCTATGTCATTGTTAGACCTCAGGGTCCTTTTTGGCCTATAGATGGAGATTTGTTTTTTGCAGGAATTCTGCTCCTCAGCCGTGAATTTCTCAGTGGACAATGTAAAGTGTTTTGGAACGGATCCTTTTCTTGGCAGTTATGTAAAAAGGAAATGGAGGTTTTATAAACATGGGACTTCTTTTTGTTCAGTTTAGGTTTGAGCCATTCATTTCTATTGCGTTCCAGAGTGTGGGAGGAACATGCGCTTTGGTATAGCCAGGAAAGCCATTTCATGTGCATTACTGCGTGTTACATTCAGCCCCCCTTCAGAGCAGTCACCCACAGGAGAGCGCGAGTGATGTGCGAATGATCCTATTAGGAACGCCATTGCAAAGCTGGTAATGGGGTCACTTACTGTGGGAAAGAATAGCTTCTGGGCGCTCATTTTGTTGTGCCCCCATTACCTCGCCATCACCCTCATCCCCAGCTAAGTGAAGGCCGCCCCCCCTCCCTTTCACACACACCTCTGCCAGCCAGCCATTCAAAGCATGGGCCCTGCTGATGAAAGGCCTATGCTAATTGGTAGGCCTGCGTTCTGTCCCTTTGCCTCACTCACGCTTCGCCTTTTATGCATAAGGCTCCATCATTGCCACAGCCTACACTGCGCACGCGCCTCTGCATCACAGATCACTGTGTCGAATTAGGAAGACTATCCTTTGATAATAACCCAGGCTAGAAGTAATGCTTTAGAACTAGAAAAAAAACATTCTCCTGCTGCACCTGCTGTGACTTTTCTACATGCTCAGTGGTTCTCAGGGGATCTGAGGGGGGGAGCGCTCTGGCCGGGGCCTGTGAAGCAATACAGCCATCACAGAAATCTTATTCAATGCCATTTTCGCTGGTACCTCTATGAAAAACACGCCATTAGAGCGGCCTCAATATTCCTAAACCAGACCACATATCCACAGCCAGGAGAAACATTCACTGGCTACCAATCAGAGAGCGCATCAAATTTAAAGTATTGCCCCGTTCCCGTAAACGTCTTACTAACACTGCTCCGTGCTACTTATCCAACATGATCTCAATAACGCAATCTGCTGGACCTACACGATCAGCCGACCTAGGGCAACTGAAATCAAAAAGATTCAAAAGACAGAAAGCACGCGGCTCCAGCTTCCCTGGTCTTACAACTAACTACTGGAACGCCTTACCGGCCGAACTCAGGGCGGACCCCTCCCTATGGTCCTTCAGAAAAAAACTGAAAATCTTGCTTTTTAACCAGGACACCAGGAGCTAGCGTAGCTTCTGTTAATTAGCTCTAAGCACCACGCACTAACCGCTCCCCCTACCTGACCTACTGCATCCTGTCACACTCAACAACGCCCACCCTTTTCCTCGCACCAGCAAGTTTGCCTGTGTACACCCATCAACCACCCAGCACGCCTGAGAGGAATGCCACTGCTTGCCAAACTCACAGCAAAATGGCCTTGTCACACAGACTAAGGCTACTGTTAACCTTGTTATACATTACCAAGTACCTGATGTCTGTATACAATACCTGGTATCTCTCTATGCAATGTATATGTAACCGTATTATTAAGTCAAATAATGCATATGTAACCATATTCTTCAGTCAAGTGCCTAGATGCCTGAAGGCTAGGCGCTTCATAAATGTAATAAATAAACAAATAAATAAAAGGCCTCTTGAAGTAACCTCTTGGGTGAGGTGACTGGGGGTTCACCAGAGCACCACCAAAAACAAAATCAAGATAAAGTATTGAACATGTTATATAGAGGCAGCAGCACCGACGTCTGGGTTCCCCAGGGGTCGGGGGGCCTCCCCCAGATAAAAGTCACATTTAATGTATAGGGCTTCTTATGCAGATGGCCTTTCCTGGGCGGGGGATTGTAGAGGAGCAGTTACATGCCTCTGCAGGAATTCCTGCCCCCCTACCTATTGTATGTTAGAAGCCTGAGATTGTGCCATGCTTGACCCCAACAGTTGTGACCATACCACGGCGAATATTCAAAAGAAGATACCCACTGAGAAAACCATATCAAATGTATTCCTGAAGAGATGATCATTTGAGGGAGGAATTCCCTGAAGGAATATGAGAACGAGTGAAAAAGGAGCTAGTGACGTCACGAGAGAGGAACCTGACGCGCTGAGGATACTGGATGAAGAGAATACATGGACTTTATAGAAACTGATGATGAAGTTAAAAATCGAGCAAACTTTCATATGCAAAAAGAGAATGCAAGTGTATGATGCACTGCAGAAAATGCAAGCTGTTCAATAACTGTACAGAGACAGCAACGCAAGTAGATTAAGTAATCTTAGAAGCTGGCTATACGTAGTGAATATACTGCAGGTGAAGCTGCCATTGTATAGAAGCTGCACATCGGAGTCATGAATTTAGTAAGCCCGGACCCATAGACAGGGAAAGCCAGAGAACTGTGTTGCAGCAAGAATTAGCTGAGATTGTGGATACGAATGAAGAGGCAGTCTAGCCTGGTTTCAAAGCTCAAGGAGCCAAGGCCAGTGTCTATTCTCAAAGGCAGTGAATGTGAGAAGCTGAATCATCCCTTGTTAAGGTGCAAAGAAAGAAAACCATGCATGCCAAGTTTTATTCATTTAAGACATTAAAATGCTGAAAAATGGTCGAAATCATGGTCCTCTGTCCCATGAGCCAAGGATGGAAATTGAGTTGGGCATGGAGTCCTAGAACTACGATAGTGCATGCTCGCACTCCTTCATATTCCCAGAGACAAGAATACTCTGCAGGGCCAAGTTCAAAGACAATCTTCATGGCAGAAGGCATGGATGATGAGAGATGTGGCACTAATTGGGTGGCGAGGTAAAGTCAATTCCATCTCCTGGCACCTGGGTCAGAGCTTACGTGCTGCTAAGTGAACCGAACATTCCAGTCATGTCACAAGCGTGCCAAGTAATTGTAGAGGGCCATATAACGAAGGGCCTTATAGTTTGAGAGCCAATGATATACTGTGTACTTAATAGTGTTGAAGATGACATGTTTAAGGTAAGCATGAGTTGTCCACCTGACAGTAGACATCCAATCACAATCCCACCCCTTATAGAAATTATACTTAGATGTTCCCCTTGAGCTTATCACAACCCATCGTAGGTGTTTCTCATTTTCCATGTAGTATGATGCCATCTATGACACATTCTTTGTACATAAATTAGTTTTTATGTAAAATGTACTGAGAGCAGAAGCGAACATCTGTTGATGTCCGTAGTACCACCCTGTTTTAGACAATTGATATTAAAACAGCAAACTTAGCCATCTTTCTGAGTTGGTTCGATTATTTGGTGTCAGCGTTATTCTGCATCCCCGTCCATTGCATGCATGATACCCTTAGGTCTCTATGCTCACGTGGTAGTTGTGAGGATGGTTAAAAGATCCAAACTAGTTTGTCCCAGTCTTTCGGACTATCGAGGATCCTCTGCCATTAGCCAGAATGTCACAGGGTTTCCCGTGTAGAGTGGCCGAATATAAATAAACATGCAAGAAGAACCGAGAGGAAATCCCTGCCCAGTTTCCACGGGCGCTCTGCGGACAGAGGGCGAAGTGGACGGATTGGAGGAGGAAATGATACCGAAGGCCTTGAGTCGATTAACAAACAAATGGTGAGTAGAATAAAGGGAATGGTAAACGAAGGGCTGGGGTTGTGATAATTTTTAAGTAACAGGAAATATTGTGTGAAGAGAAGATAGCAACTAGAGTCCTGGCTCAAGGGAGTTTAGAAGGAGACGTCTCAAATCCCAATGGTGGTAGAAGAGAAATATATAACATATGAACAGGATCACGTAAGGTGACATCTCAAACCCTGTATAGGGTCTAAAGTAAAGGCAAGAGAGAAACAAAAAGGTGATCACATTGTTTATTAATGTGTAAAGTCAACTAGTCCGTATGATTGTTTGCTGAGTAAAAATATCGAAGCGCGATAGAAGTTGTGAAATCATTGAAAATAGTTGAGGAGCTATAGTGACTACTATAGCAAAGAGGTTGGTACCAATCCAAAGGCAGAGATAGCTCATTGAGAAATTAGAGGCTTGAGCGGTGATTGATGGTGCACACACTTATTTGTTGTTTTAAAGAGCTGAAAAAGTGGTGAATTACGCAAAAAATTTCCCTTATTGGAAAAAGAGATAGCAAGACCACAGTATATTCCATGGCTGCAGATGGATAAGGATAACTTAAGGTGTAAGCTCCTGAGTTTGACTTCGGGTGCTGGGAAAGGGATGTACAAATTAGAAAAAATGACAGGAGGAAACACACTGGCCATACGTGACATAAAGGGTCTCCTGGCAATAATTCTTGGGGAAAGGGCTAATGACATATGCACCCAGTTGTCCCTGGGCCTGGTATGCTATACAAATAAATAAAATACAAAATATGGAGGAGAGCAGGATATGCAAGTGTGACAGCACAGAACGCAGCGCATGATGGAGCGCCGCATAATAATTGTAGAGAAAATGTTTGGAGAGCTCTCAGGGTACAGTATCCTGATACATCAGATATGGGTGCAATTATGGCACATAAGATGAACAAAGATGAAGACCCTATTGCTTACATTCAGGAGAAATGGCAACTTGAAACTTGCGAGCCATGGGAAAAACCAGTGGCATTATTTTACCACATTTTATGTCAGGGGTTGCCTGAGCCACTACAGAGACAAATGAAGAAACAAGTGGGAATGGAAGCGAAGCCATGGGCTGAGATATAGTTGACGATCACTGTCGGTTGCTACAAGAGAAAAAAAGGAAGAAAGATGAGAATCGAGGAAGTCAAGTTATTTCAGAAATAATTGTCAGAATTAACCACAGAAGGGGAGGTATTAACAAGCAGAGCAAGGATTGGGAATGCAGGAAGCAATGGGTACATCGCAGGCGAATAATCAGCTCCCGATGGACCAATGTAGATATGGGTTTGTGCCACGAGGCAGAGGTATGGCTATAGAGGAAAAGGAGGTGGATTCCAAAATAATCAAGGTGGGTTTCAGAATACCTAGAATGAGAATCAGAGTACCCAGGGAGGATATAACCAAGGGGGACTTGTCAGACAGGCCCCCCAGTATGTTGGACTTGTGGGATGGCAGGGCACATTGCACGCATATGTGGGAGCCAAGGGAATGTACAGAAGGGCCACTTTTCAAGAGGGGGGACAGCTTAACTTCCACCATATAGCACTCAAACTAGGGAAGGATTTGTCCCAGATCACACATTGGACCTCATTACACGGTAGGCAGTGAACCATGGCGCTAAAAGCGCCATGGTTCATGCCTGTAAAATACCGGCACCGCCTTGGTGGAAAGGGGAATTACTGCCCGATTCCAAGGTTGGCGGGGCGGTAAATCCCCCTTCCACCATTGCCCTTCCCCATTCCCATTTTTGCCCCATAGGGCATAATGGGGAAGGTGGTAATTACGGTACCGCAAATTTGCGGTGCTATAATAGGGTGGTAAGGGTTAATGGTCACCGGTACCATTACCGGTGACCGTTAACCCTTACCGCCTTCCGTGTAATGAGGCCCAATGTATCAGACACAAGCGACACAAGCGCCATGAGTTCAGCAGGTACAGCAGCAAGAGTTAGTGCAAAGAAATCCACCACAAGGGCAGTCGCAACCAGCCCCTATGCAGACACAGCAGTATGTAAACACAGGACAAGTGCTGACACCCAGAATAGGAGGAGTCACTGTGGTGGGAGGAAATCCTTTCACAGGGATGGGGATGAGCCTGTACCCACAATAGGACAGCTTGCAGGGTGACTTGGTGTGTTCAGTACTATCTGTGACACCAGACCCCCAAGAGGAAGCAAGAGTTGATGTGACGATAGGAGGCAAAACTTTTTATTTTCTAGTAGACACTGGAGCTACTTGTTCATGCATACGAGAGGGAAAATATCCAATGTCGGGGATTGCCCTGAATGCTCAAGTGTTCTCTGGAGCCATGAGTTGAGTTCATTTTATTAATGAACTACCACTCTCTAAAAGAGAGTGTGAAATGTCTGTTCCTTTGTTATATTCACGACAGACACCAGTTAACAAGGGCTACTGGGTTCCACTCCAGGAATACACTATTTAAACGTGGGAAGATTTATACTAGCGGAAGTGTAAAGTGGCTCTGCAAGGAATTCCAGTAGATTCAGGTGTTTTTCTATATGGAGTGAGCATTCTACTGACATGGCTACCTGGCTTAGTGGGAACAATTGTGAGGATACCTGATGAGTTTTCATTTAGACCACAAATACCTATTGATCAAGAGGGGGGACAGACTATCCCTATAGAATTAGAAACAGCCATAGCACGAAGGGAAATGGCTATGCTCGAAGGAATAGATAATGAGGGTAGACCATGGAGGACAGCAATAGCTCTCGAGGAAGTGTACAGATTGACTGACATTACTGCTGATGACATGTTCAGGGAGGACCAAACAGATGATGAAGTGGTGTTCTTTATGAGCATCACATATTGGATAAAGAACGAAAAGCGGGAACACCCAGTGCAAATGGGGATAATGTGGCAGCGTCCAGCATTTTTTCAGGAAGACTTGGAGAAGGTGCCAAGCATCCTTTGGACCACAGGCCCTTATGACGTAGGTTTATTATAGGGAATAGGGGAAGTCAAAATAAAGCTGAAGCCAGGAGCAATTTTACCTGAAGCAAGACAGTTCCCCATGTCTCGAAGAATATTTCAGACTTTGGGCCTCATCACAAGTTTGGCGGTAACCCTTAAATCCGGCGGTCGTGCTATTACCACCAGATTTAAGGGTCCGCCAAATCAGGGCTTCGGCGGATTGCTCCCCAGCTCTGAGCTGGGTGGAAATCCATTGAAAATTCACGCTATTACCGCTGGCGGGAAACCCGCCGGCGGTAAGAGCGGAAAAATTCCCCATTGAGCCCAATGGGGAATGGGGCATTCCCGAACGGGCTCAGTGGGAAACAGGGAATTCCATTACTGCCAAACCCGTGATCCGGCGCTAATAGTGCCGGGGGTTTGGAAGTAGGGCTAGTACCACTGATGGTAATACCACCGGCATTACCACCCAACTCGTGATGAGGCCCTATCTCTGCACTGATAAAAACAAGGAATTCTGGTGCCATCAGAATCATTGTGCATCCGATCAAAAAATCTAAAGGAGCGTCATGGAGATTTATACAAGATATGTGATCGATTAACCAGATTGTAGAGGCAGAGTTTCCGTTAGTTCCTAATCCGGCGACAATACTATGCAGTATCCCGGTGAAAGCTCGATATTTCACAGTGATCGATTTGAAAAATGTGTTTTTCTCGATTCCATTGCACAAGGATTCACAAGACTAGACTTCCTTTACATTCCCCCAAACTCGACTGAAACATACCAGTTTGCACCAGGGGTACTGTGAGTCCCCATCGATCTTTTACAGATTCCTATAGATGGATTTAGGCAATATTGATTTTAAGAGTGCAGTGATACAACATGTTGATGACATTTTAATTTGCAGCACCACAGAGGATTGTTGCAGACAAGATTCTATTCAGTTGATGACGATTCTAGCAGGCAAGAGATATCAGGTAGACAAGGAAAGTTACAATACTCCCAAGAAGAGGTTTTATACATATGGCAGCTGATTCCGCATGAAGGAAAGAAGGTGACACCTGAAAGAGCTGAGGTGATTAGGAAAACCTCAAAGCCAAATTCCAGGGAAATAGAAGCAACAGTTTTAGGGGGTATTGTGCAACTATGTTAGCACCTCAGTGTTTCATTACAGTTCACACACAAGACCCCTTTTTTAAGCTTTAAAGCAAGCACACGTGGATAAAGTAAAAATTGAATGGACTGAAGAAATGGAGGAACGGTTTGAGGGGCAGAAAATGCAATGTATACAGCCCCTGTTTTAGGAATTCCAATTATGCTGAGGAATTGTATCTGTTTCCGCACACAAATGGGACAGTCATGACAGCAGTGGTTACACAGAAAACTACATTGGGGAACAAGCCTCTGCAATATAAGAGTGGAATTTAAGAACCAGTTATGAAAGGACAATTTGTTTGCAAACAGTCATTGCCAGCTGCCGTGTTCGCAATTGAGAAGTCTACAGGTATTGTGATGGGCTGCTCTATGACTTCGTGAAGCATACTCTATTTGCCATTTTAGAGAAACCCAAAGGCACATTGACATCCCAAAAAGCTTCAGCTTAAGAGGTAATGATTTCAAACCCAACAATTACAATTGTAAGGTGTAAAATAGTGAACTCTGCCACGTTTATAGTTGAGCCAGTAAAAGAAGGTGAGGATGTGCATGACTGTGCTAATTATGTTGAATTCTATGATGATATACCCCGTGTGAAGGAGAATGCTTTGGTGGGAGGGGAAATTCTCTTTATTGATGGTTCTTGGAAAATTGATCAGACTAGTGGGGAAAGGCATGTAGGTGCAGCAGTAGTGAGACATAAATTAAATGGAGAATTTGAAGTTGTAGCAAGTGCAAGGTTACCGTCTCATTTTTCAGTGCAAGCAGCAGAATTAGTAGCGCTTTGTTTCGCACTCAAGAAACATGAAGGGCAGGTAGTGACGGTGTACAGTGACTCTGCCTGCGTGACGTCAACCGTACATGCAGGGTTAGCGCATTGGAAAAGGAGGGGCGACCTTTGTGCGGACGGCACTCCAGTGCAGAACGCATCCTTATTGCAGAGGCTTATTATGGCACTACAACTCCCAGTGGCCATAGTGGTCGTTAAATGCAGAGCTCACACTAAGCAAACAGATTGCATATTCTCCAGATATTTCAAGTTTTGATACTGAGAATATTAAGGAGAAAGTAGTTACAACCATGTTGATGCAAGAAGGGTTTAATAAATTGTTGATAACCCAACTAATGGAGATTCAAGGGAGTGCACCACAGGACGATCAGGAATTATGGAAACGTAGCGGGTATTCTTTATCCCCCACAGAAGCATTATGGTGACAAAATAGCACTGGAATGCCAGTGATGCCAAAGCATTATTAAAAGTCACGCATGAACAGCTGCATTACACCGCGCATGTTACTAGGGCGAGTCTTGCTGCTACGATTGCGGAAGACTGGTTCATTCTGAATTTGTTGGAGCATGCTGCACTATTTATGGTAAACTGCATTGTGTGCAAAAACAAAATATACTGCTGGGCATACACTGGGAACAATTAGAGGGGTAATACCTCGACCGAATGGTCTGTTTCAGCATTTGCATATCGACTATGTCGCAACTATGCTGCAAGTATGTAATGGCTATAGGTATCTATTAGTGGTGATGAGTCCCTTCTCTAGGTGGATTGAGGCAGGTTCCTGTACACACCCTCATGCCACTTGTGCAGCAAAGCTTTTAGTGTGCAAAGTCTTTCCGAGATGGGGTGTGTGTGTGAAGTGCTGATATCTGACAATGGGCTGCATTTTCTTAATGAGCTATTCAATGAAATAGGGCTTCTATTGAACATTAAACACACGTTTTCTTCTGCTTATCACTCGCAGGTGAACGGGGTATGTGAGAGACTCAACAGCCTCCTTAAAGAAAGGATTGCCAAGATTAAATTGACTTTGAAGAAGGGATGGCTATGCTGCCTACCCCTAGCCTTATATCCCATTCAGAATCAGCCAGGAACAGACCATCACCTCATCCCTCATGAGTTAGTGAAAGGGCAGTGAATGAGAATGCCTCTTACGCCTCCATCTAGGAGTAGAATTGATGCCCAGAGTTTAGCTAAAACCTTAGGTGATGAATTGCATGATTTTTTGACATGTATTACCTCTAGCCTCCATCTCATTTCAGATCAGCTGAAGCGCTGGGGGGTCAGTCTCAGAACACAGATAAAGAAAATTCAACAACCAACCCAAATGAACTTCTATCGGCACCTAAGTTATATGTTGGTGACCTTATGCTGATCAAAAACTTTACTAGAAAGTGGCATGAACCACGTTTTAATGGCCCCCTTTGGGATGAAAATATAACCCCTCCAGCTATAAAGGTCCAAAGAAGATGAGCTTGGTTTCATTTGGGCGACGTAAAAGCTTATAAAGGTGAGACACTCCCTGTCAGCATTGCCGTTCGAGAAGAAAGACAAGAAGACAAATGTCAGCTTGTGCGGACTCGACTGATGACGAAGAAGGACGACAAAGCAACAGCTTGTGAATGATACAGATTTAGCTTGGACTAGAATTTGGAGGACACTCCTTATAGATATTTTAGCAGGAGAGTAAGGACTTGTTGAGAATTAGTAGTAGGCCAAAAAATGAACTTTAGAAACACATCAAAGCATCAAAGTTATGCCTATACATAGGTTCCTGATCAGAAATTGGAAACAAGACCAATATCAAGATTAATTTCATGGAGAATATCTGTTCTAAGCAGTTAAACATACGCTACTTACTTATAGTGATGTGCATCGGCTTGTGCTTGCTATTTTTGTATTTATACTTCAAGCTTATCCTGCTCTTGTCAGAAGAGACGTTTATATTCACACTTTTTACAGGATCCTAAAAATGGCACTCTGATAAGAAAGCTCCTCATTGCAATCATGGAGCAAATTTTACAATTACAAGTATAAAGAAATTTGATACATTGTATTAAAGATGAGAAATTTGGAAGCTGGAACGGTTCTAGCGAATGAGCAACAAGTACCAGGATTGCGCAGAAGGTGGTTGTCTATGTTTTGGTGCATACTATATGCCTGCATGATTACACTCTTTGTCTTTGTATTCCTTTTTTTCACAGTCTTTATCATACTAGTACTCCCTCTGAAGCAGAGGCCTCTATGGTTCCCAATTGCATTTGATTTGCTTACTTCCACTGAGGTAGTTTGATTTGTTTCATACATATTATACAAACTCTGATTTTGTGAGAACTAAGAGAAGTGCAGAGGAAGATAATGAGGGGATAAATGCCAATCTAGACAATGCAGTACACTTGGGTAATAACATGTGGTATCAGCACATGAGAAAGGTGGAAAAAAGGATATCTAAGGAGAGTTGCGACGTCGGCACTCTCCTACCCTATGCCTTGAATACAGTATGAACTTTCATCTCCAGGGAAGTCCCAGAACATGATGCCAGGTGCCTTGTTCACCTTGCAGCATGCATGACCAGAGGACAATTCCAGGGAAGTTGTGGCACTTTGCGATGGAGGTCGAAATGGTCATTTCCATTCCAGGATGATTATATCAAGACTACAGAGATGGAAAAGGAACTTGAATCGAAGAGCAAGATGCTTACTTATCCTGCGACAGGACAAGAAGAGGTGGTCATTGAAGAGATGAAGAGAATTAACTGCCCTGATAGAACAGAAGTAGCTGGATGGCCTGGATGTTGGGAACAAACTCAAGTCTTAGTCTATGGTCAAGTGAAATCCAAGAAAGAATGGAAAGAACGACTGATGTCCTGCACAGCTCATCTACTAAAGTCAGAATATGTACAAGAGGTGCAGAGAGTGAAGAACGGATGTTTGAAGTCACGGGTTAAGCATGCCAAACTGCTGGCATGGGTAGAAGATGAATCGGGTCCACTGGTTGTGCGCCCATTGGCGAATTTGACATTATGCTTCCAAAGACAGGGAAAGAATCAGGTGGGAGATAACAAAGGCTGCAAAACTACAGTTTACTTTTCCAGGGTGGGAGCAGGGGCAGCTGTCCTGATGGATCGATATTGGGCTTGTGGGGTGGGCCTAGGGACTACATGAAGTTGCCCAAAGATTGGGGAGGAACGTGTTCCTTGGTGGTTATTTATGTTCCAACATTTCAAAAAAGGTAGCAGGCGCTCCTCTCCAGAAAGAAAATGGCGTGATAACCTGTTCTGAGATGAGAGTTTGCAGCACACGTTGTTTGCTCACTGTACCTTTCACAGATGGGAAATATCCATTTGCATATCAGTCTTTGTCCCGCCCACATGAGCAGTGCAGCACTGAAATGCTATGGCAATTCTTCTCTGAACAAGAGTACCAAAAGCAACCGCATACACGTGTTTCAGCCTTGTTGGGCCTCATCAGTGAGGTGAAGCTTTGCCTCTCTGAGGACAGTGAGCAGGGAGTCCACGTCTGGTTGCCCCCAGGTAACTCAGGGTGACCAACCCCAAGTTCCTTGCAAATATTTCAAAAAAGGTAGCAGGCGCTCCTCTCCAGAAAGAACATGGCATGATAACCTGTGCTGAGATGAGAGTTTGCAGCACACGCTTTTTGCTCACTGTACCTTTCACGGATGGGAAATATCCATTTGCATATCAGTTCCAACATTAGTGATTCCTCAGAGTAACCTGAACATTGGAGAATTTCCAAAAGTGGATGCCCATTTGAGTAGGAGAAGATCACTTGAATTTCTCAATCGAACCAGAAGAGAGAATTACTTTTAAGCCAAATCAATAGAAGCATATGAGTCCATTCCTCGTGAGCACAGGTTGTTCAGCAAGACTGCTTCAATATTTACGACTATCTTTATGCCTGGGATCCAGACGATGCCCAATGCCAAATGGTTGCAAATTACCAGATGGGAGCTCCTGCAGACAATCAACACTACCATAAAGGGATTCAATGCTATCAAGGAAGAGTTGAGGGCCATGCGACTAATGACCCTGTAGAACAGATATTTCCTTGATATGATCACAGCGATGGAAGGAGGAGTTTGTGCCAAAATCAGGCCACCATGTTGCACATTCATACCTTCTGACGGTGATGATAATGGGACCTTGACACAGGCCATAACGCTGTTGACGAATCTACATAACCAGATGGAAGAAGAGACAGAGGACATTACAGATGACAGTTGATTTGCTTTCAGATTCTCGTGGATTCCGCAGCAGATGGTAAAGATCTTCAAAACTCTTGGAGCAGTATTAGTGGTGGTGATGTTTGGATCTGTGTGATCAGGATAATAATTACACAGTGTAAGAAGACGGCAAAGAAAACAGTAGGAATGAAGATCATGATCAATGTTGAATCAGGGTTTGGACCCAAGGAATTGACTGATGAAGATGTCCGAAAATACATGCAGGCCAGCATCGTAGCACCTGAAGGGATGAAGCTCCTGTATCCAAAGAATCATAAGAAGTACGTGGGATGATGGGTCTATTGTAATCTGAATGGACAGTGCAGCTACATGACCTGGAGTGTGGATGAACATGTTAAATCATCCAGCACCCTCAAGGGGGTGATGAAGACATGGACTCCAAATAAGCACTTTTTCAAGAGAAAATATCAAGTTGTGGTCACCATTGAAGAGGTGGTCGATGACTTGATGAGAGGGGGGATGCAGAGGAGCAGTTACATGCCTCTGCAGGAAATCCAACCCTCCTACCACCTGTATATTAGAAGCCTGAGATTGTGCCATGGTTTACACCAGCAGTTGTGACCATACCACGGCGAATATTCGAAAGAAGATACCGCCTGAGAAAACCCTATGAAATGTATTCCCAAAGAGACAATAATCTGAGGGAGGAACTCCCTAAATGAATGTGAGAACGAGTGAAAGAGGAGCTAGTGACGTCACGAGAGATCCGAATGTGACACACTGAGGAAACTGGATGAAGAGAATGCATAGACTTTATGTTCAGGTCACTCTTCGGTATCACCAATGCTGGATCATGAAGAAGCACTATAGAACATAGTCCTCCCCAATCTCTGGGCAGCTTCATGTATGCTCTGGATCCACAGGCCCAGTAGACGTCCATTATCACTACTGTTCCATCCTTCAATCCTGGTACATCGAAAATTCAACCGCACTACTGATTCTCTTCAACTTTTCTTGTGCCATTGTTTCTGAAGCATGGCTCTCCACTAGCCAGAGGCACTATCTGCAACAGGCATCCTTTGTCCTCGACCCATGTCAGCAATTTTGCAAGCTTCGGCCATGGAGGTTTGCATCCCTTTTCCACATGATCCATAACTGGTTTGTGATGACTTTCACTACCACATCTCTGCAGATGACTAGCCATCTGGAGAAAGTACTGTTCCCCAGATCTGCATCTGTCATCTCTCCTTGAATCTTCGTATTTCTTCATCAGTTTTTCCTTGGCAATTGTTGCGAACCACCAATACAGACAGCAGTGATTTACCACGTGAGGATGGGTACACACCTGTTGAAGCTTGAGATTTCTCCACTCTGTGTAGCGGGACCCTCAGACATGGTAGACTCCTCTCTAACAACTGGTTTTATTTTTATCAATGAACCCCTCTGTTTGTTAAAATCTACTAATCAGAGTTGGTGATCAATGGAAAGAGCAGGGCTAATTAGCACCCCCAACAACGCCAACTGTATTCAGAGAAAAAAGCAATTACTCGCTATACTCAAAGGAAATGACAGTATTCAGAAATGCAGAATATGGCGAACCTAGCAGGAGGGATCCTATCCAGTAAGGGTGGAACCGGAAACTCTTGAAGGAATGGGTGGCCTGGTCTTGTATATAACCTAAACTACACAACAACAGGGATATCAGTCACTACTTGGAAACAGGAACACGAGTTAAGAGGACAAAAGGTGTGCTTTCTAACCATCCGGTGGTTGTAGCAGGGCGTGATGGATGTATGGTTCCTGATGATTAACAAAGGACAACGTAGAAAAGAGGGAAAGGGAAGGTTAGTAAGGACCTGAATTCCCGTAGGCACAAGGACACCTAAATGGCCGATGATGTGCACAAATCTGTTCAGCGTCTCTAGTCCGTGCACAGAAGTGAGGCAGAATTTGGGAAAAACAGGGTCCTGGTGTTAGATGGCAGCGTGATGACAAAGCAGTAGGCAAAGCAGTCTGTATTAGCAGGCAAGGTTCGGCATTTGCCTGGCAACGTGAACATAAAGCCGTAAGCAAAGCAGTCCGTGTTAGCAGTAACACTGCCATGTTACTACTCCTCGATCTGTCGGCAGCATTTGACCTGGTGGATCATGCAGTCCTGTGCGAACACCTGGCCTCAGCAGCCCACTTCTCGAAAGAGGCTATAGCCTGGATCCAATCATTCCTGGACAACCGAACTATGAGGGTCTTCTCCACCCTAGCCTCAGCAGACCCCATTAAAATAACCTGTGGGGTGCCCCAAGGCTCCTGCGTCTCTCCCACCCTCTACAACATCTTTACCAAGCCCCTATTTGACAAGCTGGACAGACTGGGTGTCTCATATACCAATTATGCAGATGACACCCAGATCCTCATACCCCTTTCAGGCAACTACGCTTCAGATACGGCCTTGGTAAACAAAATATATCTCATCATTCAGGCATGGATGGCCACACACGGTCTATGTCTAAATGATGAGAAAACCGAAATCCTGCTCCTCGGATCCAATACCAATCTCAAAAAACTCAGTTCTAACTACAAGGCCTTCAACATTGATGGCAATACCATCACAGTGGCCAAAACAGTGAAAACACTAGGCTTTCACCTTGATGCAACCATGTCACTAAAAAAACAAGTCAACTCACTAGCATCCTCCACCGCCTACACATGCAAGCTAATTAGGGCAAGTAGAGCCTTCCTCACCCAAGCTAGCTGCATCATCATAGCCAACGCCCTAATACTATCCAGACTGGACTATTGCAACGCCATGTACCTAGGAGCCAACAAATGCATAACCAACAAACTACAGACACTACAAAACAACGCTCTCAGAACAGCCCTCAACCTACCCTCTAAGGAACACATCTCCAACAAAAGAAGAGAACACAAATGGCTTAAAATCCATGACCGCATCTCCCTCAAAACGGCATCACTCACCCACAAATGCTTAAACAACACAGCCCCCCCCTATCTCGCATCCAGAATAAAGAAAAAAACGTCCTCCCGCCCCACCAGATCGATCAATTCCTACTGCCTGCAAGTACCCAATTTCAGACAAAAGAAAACCGGCGGCAGCAGCTTCCCTGTCCTGGCAGCCCAACACTGGAACGCCCTCCCACTCCACATTAGGACTGACCAATCCTACTTTAGCATCAGGCGAAACACCCTCACTTGGCTGCGGGCCAATGATCCTCACGACTAACCCTGCCATCTAATTTGATCATGCCAGTGCTATAACCTGACTACCATGTACAGCCTTAATTTGTAAATATGTAAATGCAACCGAACTGCCCCTATGCACAGTATTAATATGTAAACCTGTAAGCTTTCGCTCAATTATATGTATATATGCACATCCCACACAATGTAACTGTAAATGCAATGCTCTTTTTCTCATGCCTATCTTATTCTGTAACCAAGTTTTTATGCAATCCTATCTTCCTGACCTCTGTTGCGCCCTGTTACCCCTGGGTTTTGCGCGCTATACTAAATAAATAAACAAACAAACAAACAAACAGGCAGGGTTCGGCGTTTGGCAGGCAACGTGAAGACAAAACAGTAAGCAAGGCAGTAACATGAGATCCAAGTTCAGGCTCGGAAACAAGAAGTCAGGCAACGGATGTCCAAGGTAGGTGAAACAACAACAAGGAATGCAACTTCAATCAGAAGCGTTTGAGTCAAGTGGGCTGCCGTACTATATCCGGAACAGAGGCGGAGTATGCTACGTTCCGTTGTGTCAGCTGATGGCGTACTCAGCCGTTATCCCAGGCAACGATAGACATCGCCAAGCGAAGTCGCTAATGCAACGGCTTCCTTTGCTGCCACGGCATCCTCCAAAGCTGGCGGACACGTGAGACGTGGCAATGTGATGCATAGGGTATTTAGCCATAGAATAGCGATGCACACTGTCGAATGACCAGTCCGATGAGACTGCGCAGAGGACGGAATCCTAACACCAATTGAGCTTCTTATTTATCTCCCATCTGATTCCCACTCCCTTCTTTCCAGGCTGCTCGTATCTTATCACATGATCTCTGGTGTGTGCTCTTGCTTTTGTCTTTAAATCTTGAACATAATCATCTTTTTCTGGAACTGACCATTCCGACACCCATACCAAGGATGCTATTCAACCCTGGCATTAACCTCTTGTATGGCAGACTGCAAGGTGAGTCAGGCAATGAGCTGTCTGGATATCTATTTCTATAGCTATGAATATCTTGGACTTCCCCATAGCATAAAATAGGAGAGCACAAACATAACAATCCTCCTCACAGGTCTTTTCCCCACCTCTTTCATGTGTTGATACCACATGTTGTTCCCCAAATGTGCTGTACTACCTAGATAATTATTTATCTCATAATCATCTTCCGTTGCACTTCTCTTAGGTCTCATTCTTGCAAGGAGAATGGGGCATAATGCTCATGGAGTATATCAGTAATCATCCTTTAAACAGGGGGAATCATAGGAACACTTGTCAGATAAATGGGTGATCTTACACGTGTCACTGGTGTAGGGATAATCACATATGGCCTTGGTCTCTTTGCAACAGCTAATTCTGAATAGATCACTGGAGCAGGAAGAATCAAGGAGACTCCTACTTTTCTGGGACCAGCAAGGTAAGCAGCATGGATTAGCAGAAACAGAAAAACAATAATAGATGTTGTGCACACATATATTATGCGCCAATACGGAGTATAAAAATAAACAGAGCAAAAAGGAGCCTATGGATATCGACATCAGATAAAACAATGAATCTAGCCAAAGAGAAACTCCATGAGGAATGAATCGGGGAACTGCTCCCTTTTCCAATTGTCGAATATAAAATCAAGGTCTGGCATTTTTACGACATCAGCACTTTCTAAAGTCCAATTGAAGAGTTTCCTGTGGCTCAAGAACGTTGATTATTGCGGGGTAAGCCACACTCCAAATGTACACTTGCATTTATTTAATCCATAATCTTAACGTCCTTCTTCCTCATCATCAATTGTGTCTGCACATGCTGAACTGCTTCTTCTTGTCTTGCTTCCGAATCAACGGGTGGGGGTGTATCAGTATCACCAGCATACGGCTTCATGTCAACAAAGTGAATCCAGGGTAGACTTTCTTGGACTTTTACTGCTGAGGGAGTGACATTTTCGACAATGAATGGTCCACTAAAACGGGGTTCGTACAACTTCCTTGTGAAGTTGTGTACTAAAATGGGGTCTTCAACAAACAACTTGGGTACAAATAGTAATTTCGCATATCCAGTTGCTCAATGGTCTTCATCAGTGTCCTGAGACTGACACCCCTTACGCTTGAGTTGATCTGAAATGATAGAGATACTAGCGGTCATCCATGTTAAATACGCATGTAGCTAATTTCCTAACAATTCTGTAGTTGTCTGTGCATCACTTCTACTCCTTGAAGGAGGAGACAGGGGCATTTTCATTCGCCTTCCAGTAACTAGCACATCGGGTGTGGGGTGGTGGTCCGACCCATGTTTATTCCTTAATGCACATAATGCAAGGGGCAGGCAATACAGCCATCCCTTCTTCAATGTCACTATTTGTTTAGCAATTTTTTCCTTGAGAAGATCGTTGAGTCTCTCACATATCCTGTTCGCTTGCGGGTGATAAGCAGAAGAAAACGTGTGCTTTATGTTCAATAATAGACTAATCTGCTCAAATAATTAATTAACAAAATGTGGCCAAATGTCGGATCTCAGCACCTCACATACACCCCATCTAGGAAATACTTCTTGGACTAGTGGCATCAGGGTTTGTACATGGACCAGCTTCAATCCATCTCAAAAAGGGGCACACCACCACTATCATATATCAATATCCACTACATACTTTTAGCATATCTACATGGTCGATATGTAAACACTGAAAAGGACCGGTCGTTCGAGGAATCATTCTTCTGATAGTTCGTAGTGTGTGCCCAGTGGCGAACATTTGACATACGATGCAATTTATTACATAAAAGGCAACATGTTCTAAAAGGTTCGGTATGAATCAGTTCTCTGCAATCTCTGCTGTGAGGCTTTAGCTAGGTACATGCGCAGGGTAGTGCAGCTGTTCAAGCGCTACCCTTGATAAGGCTACAAACATCACTGGCTTTCCAGTGCTGTCTTGTCATCAAAATGCTTTAGAGGGGGATAAAAACAGCCCCTCTGTTTCCACACTTATTGCTCTTCCTGTGGAGCACCACCCTGAACTTCAATCAATTGTGTTCTGGACACATGATTAAACCCTACATTTACAATCCTACTCGTGACCACTTTTTCTTTTGCATCCGTAGTATCAAAACTTGAAATATCTGGTGAATATGCAACCCTTTTGTCCTCTTCGTCTGCGGCTTCATTCCAGTGTGAGATAAAGTTGGTTCTCTTTGTGTGTGCTGCGCATTTAATTATTGTGATGGCTACTGGGAGTTGTAGTGCCTTGATAAGCCTGTCCAATAATGCTGCGTGTTGCACTGGAGTTCTGTCCGCTCGGAGGTAGCCCCTCCTTTTCCAATGTGCTAGCCCTGCGTGCACAGTTGACGTTACTGTACACTGTTACTTCCTGCCCTGCATGTTTCTCAAGCATGACAATAAGCGCCATAAATCCTGCACCTTGTGCCGAAAAGTGAGACGTTAGTCTTGCACCTGCTCCCACTTCAAATTCCCCATTTGCTCTGTGCCTTACCAGAGCTGAACCTGAATGCCTTTCCCCATCAGTTTGATAAATATTTTAAGACCTGTCAATAAAGCGAACCTCCCCCCACTAGAGCATTCTCCTTTACCCTTGGAATCTCATCATAGAACTCCGTAGTTTGAGCAATCATGACTTGCTCATCCGTTGTCACAGGTTCGATTACAAACATGGCAGGGTTCACTATAATACACCTGATTATTTTGATCACAGATTTTGATATAACTACCTCATATGCAGAAGCCCCCTGAGATGTCTGTGTACATTTAGGTTTCTCCAAAACAACAAACAAAGCATGCTCAACAAACAAAGACATGGAATACCCCATCACAATGCTTGTAGACTTCTCAATGGTGAACGCGGCTGCTGCTAGCGATTGTTCGCAAAGAAAGTGTCCCCTCATAACTGGATCTAAAATCCCCCTATAATATGCCAGACGTTTGTACTGTAGTGTAGTCCTCTGTGTAAGCAATGCTGTCATAACTGTTCCATTTGTGTGCAAAAACAGGAAGAACTCCTCAGAATAATTGGGACTTCCTAAAACTGGAGCTATACAAATTGCTTTTTTCAATTTCTCAAACCCTGCCTCCATTTCCTCAGTCCATCCTATGTATTCCTTGTTCTGTTGGGCTTTCTTTAAAACCTGCAAAAGGGGTCTTGTGTATGAACTTTAATCAAATACCCATGCTCTAACATAGTTACATAATCCCAGAAACTGCTGCATTTGCTTTATCTTGTGTCATTTTGGTGTTTTCGTAATTGCCTCAGCTCTTTCAGGTGTGACATTCTTTCCCTCATGCGAGATTAACTGGCCTATGTACAATGGCCTGACAATATTGCAACTTCTCCTTGCCTACTTTATATCCCTTGTCTGCTAGGATAGTCATTAACCAAATCAAATCTTGCCTGCACTCATCTTCTGTCATGCTGCAAACTAAAATGTCATCTACGTACTGCAGCACAACACTTTTCAAATCAATATTGCTTAGGTCTGTGTGCAGGACCATATTAAAGATCAATGGAGATTTGCTGTACCCTTGAGGCAAACAAGTACTCTTCAGCATAATCTGATGAAACGTGAATAACGTAAGGTCTTGAGAGTCCTTATGTAACGGGATTGAGAAAAACACATTTTTCAAGTCAATCACCATGAAATAGCGTGCCTCTGTGGGGATACTACATAAAATCATTGCAGGATTCGGAATTAAAGGAAACTCTGCCTCTACAATCTGGTTAAATGGCCTCATGTCCTGAATTCATCTCCATGATCCCCCTTTCAATTGTTTCACATGGTACACAGCCGTATTACACAGTGATTCTGACGTGACCAAGATACCTTGTTCGCTCATTGCTGATATAGTCTTAAAAATACCTTCATCCGCCTCTTAAGACTTTGGGTACTGTCTTGCTCGAGGTAAAATTGCTCCTGGTTTCAGTTTAATCTTAACTTCTCCCACCCCCCTACGTCATAGGGGCCTGTAATTCATAAAGAGGTTTGCACTTTATCCATGTCCTCATCAAAAAATGCAGAGCGCTGCTGCACTATCACCATTCGCTGTGGAATTTCCCTTCTCTCTATTCTGATCCAATATGTAATACTAATTTTGAATACTACTTCATTATCTAATGGGTCATCTCTAAACATACCTTTGTTTGTGACGTCAGTCAATCTATACCCTTCTCCAATGGCAATTACTGTTCTGCATGGCCTGCTCTCGTCATCTGTTCCTTCGAGCATGGCCAATTTCCCTCGCACTATGGCTGCCTGTAACTCTAGGGGAATAGTCTGTCCCCCCTCTTCAGTCATAGGTACCTGTGGCCTGAACAAGAACTCATCAGGTATCATCATAATTTTTCCCACTAAGCCGGGTAGTCATATCAACAAAATGCATATCTCATAAAGAAAGACTTCTGGCTCTAATGGCATTCCTTGCACAGCCAGTTGCCTTGTGAACGCCATTATAAATTCTCCCATGTTTAGATAATGTACCCCTGGAGAACACACTATGCCTTCATCAGTGAAGGAAATGATCATATTTAACTTTATCATTAAATCTCGTGCCAAAATATTAACCAGTGTCTCCCTTGAATACAATAACGGTACAGAAACATCACATTCTCCTATAGAGACTGGTAATTCATTAGTGAAAGGAACTATACTTGTAGCTCCATAGAAGCCCTGAGCATTCATGGCATTTCCCGATAACGGATATTTTCCCTCTTGTATACATGAGAGTGTTCCCAGTGTCTACTAAAGAAGAAAAATATTTGCCTCCTATGGTATCATCAACCCTTGGTTCCTCTTGGGGGTTCGGTGTCACTGATAGTACTGAACACATGAAGTCACCCTGTGAGCTGTCCTATTGTGGGTATATACTCATCCCTGCACTTGTAAAAGGACTTCCTCCCACGTCAGTGACACCCCCTACTCTAGGAGTCAATAATTGTCCTGTGTTTGCACTCTGCTGTTTCTGCATGGGTGCATGCTGTGACTGCCCTTGTGGCGGATTCAATGGTGCTTGCTGTGGTTCCAAAGCCTGTTGCATTTGCAGCGCTTGTGCTTGATACACTGTCTGATCTTGGGCAAACCCATCCCTATTTTGTGAGCTATATGCTGGAGGAAAAGCTGTCCCCCTCTTGACAATTGGCCATTCTGTACATATCCTTGGCTCCCGGATTTTTGCGCGATGTTTCCTTTCATGCCACATGTCCAACATATAGGAGGGGCTCGTCTGACTAGCCCCCCTTGATTAAAACCTACTTGCGCATTTTGGTTATCATTCTACACATTCTGAAACCCGCCTTGATTATTTTGAAGCCTGCCTCTTCCTCTGAAACCCATTCCCTTCTTGATCTTTTTGGCGCGAACTATTTATCTGTGATGTACCCACTGCTTGCTGCTTTCCCAGCCCTTCCCCGCTTGTCAGTACCGCCCCTTCTATGGAGTACTTTGACAATTTCTTCTGAACTAATTTATCTTCCTCAGGTTTCCCAGCATCTTCCTTCTTCTTATTTTTCTCTTGCACCAATCTTCCGTGATGCGTGATAGTCAACTGTATCTCTGGCCATGGCTTAGCTTCCATTCCAACTAACTTTTTGAGATGTCTCTGTAACTGTTCTGGCAACCCCTGACACAAAATGTGGTAAAATACTGGCACTGATTTCCCCCGCGGCTCCCTCGTTTCCAAAGTCCGGCGTTCTTGAATACTTTGAATGTAAGCAAGCAGATCTTCATCATCTTTCATTTTACGTGCCATAATTGAACCCATATCTGACGTATCAGAATACTGTACCCGGAGTGCTCTCCAAACATCTGCTCTGCAATTATTAAATGGTGCTCTGTCATGTTCATGTGTTCTGAGCTGTGACACTTGAGTAACCTGCTCTTGTCCGACTGTCATCAGCCTTTTCCCCACGAATGGCTGCTAGGAGACATTTAATGTCCCCTATGGTCAGAGTATTTCCTCCTGTCATCTTTTCTAATGCATAAATCCATTTTTCTGCACCCAACATTAAACTAGGGAGTTTACATCTTAAATTATATTTGTCCATTTGAGGCCAGTGGATATACTGCGGTCTGGACCCTCCTTTCTCCAATAAGGGGAACTGCGTGAACCCAAATACACACTTGACTCCCATCGTATGCCTTTCCATAGTAGTGACAATGGTTCCTGATTGCCTTCTACCTGGCAGTGACCTCAGCCTGTTCACATAAGGTGGTGATTCCCCCCTCTCACTATGCGATCATCCTATAAGTCATTCTGGGTATGCCATGGGATCTGGTGTCCTATCTTTTGGTTGCTCTAGATCAGACCATCTCACTTCCTTGTCTGTCTGCAAACATCCCTCAGGACAGCATGCCCTTTCTCCCTCCTCCCCACAAAGGTTTCTCTGTCTTCGTCTGACATATCTAGTCCCCAACTAGCATGGCTTTCATCCTTTTCATCCCTAGTTAAAGTCATCCTGTCTAAAGACAATGTTCTATGCTCGAGACAAAAAGGACTTCCTTCCTTGTCTTGTGACTGGACAATTATAGATCAATCTCCTTTTCCTCAGCTTCCCAATTCACCCTTTGCCCTCATCTCCTGATAAGCTTTATCAATCCTATCTCTGATGCTTCCTATCTCAGAATTCCCATCTAGGTTTACCCTAGATGGTCCTGGCGACAGGACAAACTTCTCTATATTTCCCTATAATATTACTGGACTCGGTTCCATCAGCTCTTTCTCAATGCGATCAATATCGCGTTCCCTATGCTTCCTTTTTTGCTCCATTCCTTCATCTAATTACCTTCCCTTCTTTGTTTTCCATCTAACCCTTTCCTCTACTTGTCTTTTTTTTCCCTTCTTTTGTTTGCTCTACGTACTTCCTCTTCCCTTGAGTCTCAGAGGAGCTCCCAGCAACTGCTCCCATGTTGCCAGTCAGCACTCTTATAATACAGAAATAGATTCATTTCTATATTATGTTCGTTCTGGGGTTTAAATTTGGGCACTTTGCAGCACTCACGTTAAAATGTTTATTTGCTGGAGCCCTTCATTGATGGAGCCCTTCAGACCATCATATGGAAGTGGCAACCTGAAGAACTACAACAAAAGAAGTTTGTAACGAGAGCACTGCAAAGCACACATTTAAAGCAAAGAAAAACACCAGGCTTTAATAGCCACCGATTATCATTAGACGGCCAGTTAGCTGGGAAATGAAATACTAAAAATTCTTATTTGTCATCAAGGTGCTGATGTGGAGGAACCGATGTTAAAAGACAATGTGATAATCAGTGGACATTTTGCATTTCAGCTCTCTGCTGGTTTGCCATCTCGTGATAAGGGGCGGCTCTTAAGCCTTGGATGTATTTGTCTCCATTATAATGTAGGCACTACACGGATGCACCAAACTGTTTTCCACTCTGAGCAAGGGAGGGCGTAACCATAATGTTGAAATGGGCACCCGCACTTCTTCGGCCGGGCGTTGCACCCGCACTTCTTCAGCCGGGCCTGGCAGCAATGCAATCTAGTGGTTTTGCCCCGATTTAGGAAGTCGCAGACCAGTAGAATGTCCTAGAGATATAGGGCCTCATTACAACCCTGGCGGTGCGGAGTGAACGGCGCCGTAAAAGGTGCCGATGCCGTTCACTCCGTACCGCCGCATTACGAGTTCCCCTCGCGGGACACGGTAAGCATGCCTGGGAAAACCAGGCGTGCTTACCGGGTCCCGCGAGGGGAGGAGGGAGCAAACAACGGGCCATCTCGTAATGGCCCACTGTTTGCTCCCTCTCCCATTCCCATTCCGCCCTATGGGGGCTGAAATGGGAATGGGGAAGGACCGTGTCCGGGTCCTTGGAGTGAGGAATTACCGGGCCTTCCGAACTCGGAATGGCCCGGTAAGTCCTCATTCCGAGGAACCGGACCCCGACGCGATTTCGGCAGCAGCCATGCCGCCAATAGCAGCATGGTTACCGCCGAACTCGTAATGAGGGCCATAGACTTTTGATATTGCTGCCAACAGCCTATCATCAGGTGAGGAAGTGTGCATGTGCAAGATTTCTCAGCAGGTTCTTGGCATCTTTAGTCCTTATCAGTTTCCCTGAATTTGCTCCTCCGTCTGTTCTGAACAGGAACGATGTGTATCTCCAAACAGCAGCCCAGGTAGCAAGGGGCTTCGAGAATAGTTGCATTGCGATGTTCACGCCTCAGGACAGTTCCTGCTCGCCCCCACTCCTCTGACGACCTCTTTATAATCTAGGGAGGGCTGAAAGCTCACTGGGTTAAGTACCAGCCTTTGCCCTGCCAACTGAACCATGTCTACTCTTTCACTTTGCCATAAGATTGTTTGTTTTGGCATAAGGGAGGGGCAGGGACTTCATTTGAGGGTCGCCAGGGGTCGCAGTTGCAACTCGTTTTGTTGCCCTTGCTACTACTACAAAGAAAATGAAGAACAAAAAGTTTACATTTTTTTTTATATGTAAGCTCCTGGGCTGTGGCCAGTGTCATGTGCGTCTTTGTTTCTGCAGTGGCTGGCTATCTTGTTCAGGCCTCTTAAAAAACGGGTTTCCACAACACTTTACCAGTGACCCTAAATAACAAAGACTAGGAATAACAAATAATGTGTCTTTCTGGAATTCTATACAATATTTGCTCGACTCATTAAAGGTTTATGTCAGGCACACTTTAGGGGGTGAGTCACTGATTTAGTCTGTTCTTAAACACCTCAACTTAGCCTTTCATCCTTCTGAGGTCGAAAAAATGAGTATCAACACAGGTTGGGTGATATTGTAGGTATATTAGTTCTGTATAAAGCGCTTAAGCTTAAGTGCTATATAATAACACATCATTATCATTTGGCCTTGGACGTCTGCTTGCATTCAGAGTAATTTGGTAATATGGGCCTATACACATTGATATTAACGATAGATGTGGTGATACATTCTTGTTTCAAATGTATATAACATTATAGTGATATCGCAACCATTTTTTTTCGTAGTTTACTTAGGAACAATGCTATGTGATGCCACTTCCTGTTTTGTCAAGGGGTGAAAGGTCATGTTCCATCGCTTCCTGTGATATCACTTTGGGATGCGGTCAAAACACATCACTTCCTGTGATGTCATCAGAGGTCAAGGGTCATGTGATGTCACTTCCACTACCCCTGGCATTTTGGTGAAATGACGTCCCTGGGCAGGGGAGGCCTGTATTTCAATTAGTCCCCCCTCTATCCTCTTCTTCATCTTGGGCTCTTCACAGACGGCACGGGCTGGAGCTGGTGGAGAATTGGCACGCTCAGTGGGCCTCATTACGACCCAGGCGTTAACCATGGTGCTATTAGCGCCATGGTTGACGCCAGTAATTTACCGATTCCGCCATGGTAAATGGCGGAATTACCGCCCCATTCCAAGGTTGGCGGGGCGGTAATTCCCCATTCACCATTGGCCCTTCCCCATTCCCATTTTTGCCCCCATAGGGCTCAATGGGAATGGGGAAGGCGGTAATTACGGTACCGCAAACTGCGGTACCGTAATTACCTCGAAAGTCCCTTTGCAGGTTCCTTCCTTAACGGCTGGTGGGGACCCGCAAAGGGACCTCGTAATTAGGCGGAAGGGGGTTAACGGCGCCGCCACCTATTACGGTGCCGTTAACCCCTTACCACCTGGGTCGTAATGAGACCCAGTGTCTTGTAGGGATGTGATAAGTTGCTTGGAGTTCCAAGGAGGATGGCAGGGTTTCCGTTTCGACCGTTCCACTCCTTTTGACTACTACTGCCATTCCGCATGATCCCAGCAAGTGCCCTTCCATTCCTGCTCAGGGTTATTTGGAGGGAGTGTATCGCCTGCATTTCTGGAACTCTGCTTCTTAGTAGCAATGTGTGTTTCCAAGGAGGCCTTGGATCCAAGTTCTTTTGTGGTGCTACATCGTGGCAAGGTTCCCGGAGCACCTGCTCCTCCATATGACCTTCACACAGTTTATTTTTAGTTTGCCTGTTGAGCCATACAATACCCGCCTGTTTCCCCTGAGAGAGAAGAGATGCTTGCAGAATTGTAATCTGGCACGCTCATTTGTACCTGGGGTGTATGTTTTTGATGGGTCATGGCCCAGGATCCTTCCTCTGCTGTCATAATGGACTACCCTCCACCAATTATTACTTCTAATCCCAGGAACTAGTAGGATTTCCTCCTGCATGTCGGCAGATGTTCCACTACCACCATGTCTCCAATCAATCAACCTGTGGTAGCCTCCATAATCCTGTAGGATTCGGAAGGGTTTTGACCAAAGCACATGAGGATACATGAACAAGGTGCAGCCTGCATATTGTATGTGTACCTCTTTCCTTTCTCTTTTGGAGTCGTGGATTTGGGCTGTGGTGGTCTTGCGGGCTGCATTTGTTGCACGTCCATCCAGAGTTTCCTGGTTGGCCACGGAGGGTTTCTCACAGCATATGTCCCACAGCCTAATGGTTCAGAACTCTTTTCTTCGACAAATTGTGACAGATATAGTAGCAGCTTTTCTGATTGATGCTCGACAGTTGTCTGCTGAATGTTCAGCATATGTGCCGTGAATCAGCCGGAGCTCTCATGGGATACTGCTTGATAGATGCTAAAATAAGTAAGGACTGTGACAAGGAGGTAATGGCCTGATTGTTTACCAGTAATCTTGATAGCCCTGAGTCCTCGTTCTCCATGTCCTACAACCCCTCCCACCCAGCATCCTGCACTTTACAAGCATGGTATTCAAACAGGAAGTGATATATTAAGGAGTGGTTCTCAAAGATCACAAAAGAAACATAGAGGAGGGACTAAGCTTCATCCGTGTATTTCTTCTATATTGCTTTGGAAAGGGTAGTATTGGGATTCTGTCTTGGGAGCCAACACCTCAAATAAGTAAGGACTGTGACTAGGAGGACTAGAAATCTGTGTAGTGTGGATTATCGGTAAGTAATCGTATCATTAAATGAAACAATCATGTGACAGGTAAGCTATTCCTGCTCATGCCCCCGTCACAAGTACCTCCATCCCCAGGAACCACACTAAGCACATTTCCTAACCCCTTCCCGACACACTTCATAGAGCTTACCAATATGAGCAGGAAAGAAGGTTATCCTACTGTCCCACGGCCGGCCATTTAACCTTGAAACCCTTTCTTCCACTGTAGCAGGAGCCTTGGTCCTGGTCATTTAGAATACCTCGTTCAACTCTTTAAACCTTCAAGCCCAGGTTAGAATCCAATATGCCAAGCTTTGCTTGTTCCCATCCTATCGTGCTTCCTTGTTCGCTGCACCCTCCTGTTAACTCCCTTCCATGTGCCCAGCGCTATGTGCCCTTCACTATGGCGCTCTCTATCTCACCTATCTTTTCCAACTGTTTCTCTATCTCCAACCTTCACCGCTCACCAAGTCAGCAGGAAGAAACTTGAGAAGGAAACACTTGGCTCCAAACCAGGCCTTCCTATCGCTGACACCTATATCAGTGCTTCTGCCAGAGAGACTCTCGCCGAGATCCTCTTCGTCGTTCCTTCCCCTGACATATGGACTCTTCATATATTTGCTTTGCTCTCTCCCTACTCCTCCTCACACATCAATTGTGGCACCCTCTGTGAGGTCCTTCTTGCCTCCTCCTCGACCTCCAGGGTTATCATAAATGTCTATTATAATGATACCGTCTTGCTACAAGGGCCTCAACCTAACCGCCTTCTTTTTGATAGGCTCATCCCTTACCTTATCAACTTTCCACCTTCCTCCTCACAGGCACCCTTGCCATCTGCACCTATTGCCTCACTGGCTCCCTTGCCTGCTAGGCACACCTTGGCCTTCTTGCCTCCACCTGGTCACAGGTCACCCTGCCACTCTTACTATTGCTCCTTTTATACTTTCTACTATCCGGACCCCCTTGCCCACAATCTCAGCACCAACATCCTTGTCAGCTTCTCCCACACTTGTGCACTGGCCTCCCTTTGCCAGTCCATCTGGGGCTCCCTTGCCATCTATTACTGCCCCAGCTCCCTTGCCTGCACTCCCTTTGGCCCCTCTGCCTTCTCTTGCCTCTATCTCTTTGGCGCCCACGCCACTTTCGGGTGGGACCTCTGTCCACTGCACCCTCCCCATAAGTCCTTCAAAGTAGGAAATCTGCTCCACGTTTGCCACACTTAACTCTCGCTCTGCAGTCACACACTCCTCTGACATCTGTCACCTCCTTGAACACCTAGATCTTAATGTTCTTGCTCTCACTGAGACCTGGTTTAAGGACAGCTATGTCACGAGTTTTGACACACTTCTCCCTGAAGGCTACAAGATCCTCTCTGAGCCCAGGCCTAACAGGCCAGGAGGGGGAGTCGCCCTGAACTTTCCAGAGTGGATCCCTGTCTCTACCATTCCCATCCAGGCCTATTCCCCTTTTTAATGCCTGGTCTGCAGGCTCTCTCTCTCCTGTCTCCTCTCTTACTCTGGCCACCTTCTATCGGCCGCCGGGCCAGTCCCCCCTCTTCGTCTCGGAATGGTCACACCTAGCATCTTCTCTCCTTTCCTCCTCCTCCCACCTCCTCGTGTTGGTGGATCTGAACATCCACCTTGACTCTCCTGACTCTTCAGGAGCTTTCCGCAACCTATGCGACTTGCTCTCTCTCTCCATTCTACCCTCTGGTCCTACGCACACGGCTGACCACACCTTGGATGCTCTCATCTCCACAGACATCTCACTCTCCATCCATCTCACTATTTCACTCTCATAGACTGATCACTTTCTTCTCTCTTCTCACTTGAAGCTTTCTTCTCCGTTAACCCTGGAACACCCTGCACTGCCTCCCACCTTCAAAGTCTTCCGATCCATGAAAAAAGTGTCAGTGGTTGCCTTTACCTTCACCTACTCCCCTCCTCCTACTCATGCGGCTCACTCCCACCCTGACACAGCCCTCTCTAACCTTCACCTTTCCATCTCCAATACGCTTGACATCCTTGCCCCTGTCAGGAGGGTCCCACTGAAGCCTCCCAAAAAGTGCAACGACTCTGATTTGGCTGACCTTAGATGCACGTGCAGGGTAGCGGAATGGAAATGGTGATCTTCACGCGCAACCTCTGATAAACTAGCATGCTGCCTTCTGCAAAGGCAACATAGACTCTGCATCCGGGTCAACAAAAGAGTCCACATTCAAGCCCACATCTCTGCGGTACCCAACAACACAGCAGAAACTTTGAAAGTCTGTAAGGAGCTGGCCAACCCCACTGCAGCCTCATACTCTATTCCACCCACCCAGGCTGTTTGCAGGGCCCTGGCAGCATACTTTACTGCCAAAACACAGGACATCCTGTCCTCTCTCTCCTCTGCACCCACTCATGTACCAACATCTCCTGTGCCCCTTTCGGCTGCCCCACCACGTCCCCTCTTATCTCCTCTCTCTCCCCTGTCACATCTGAAGAGGTATCTAGACGAGTCCGGTCTATGAAAACCTCTTCCGAACAGGTGGACCCTTGCCCCTCCAAAACCATCAAGGACAACATTGACTCTCTAGCTCCAGCCTTGGCAAACCTTTGCAACCTCCTCTTCGCCAATGGAGCTGTCCCCACTTCTCTCAAACATTCTCTTGTGCACCGTCTTCTAAAAACACCTCTGCCGACCCCTCTATGCTGGCAAACTATCGCCCGATCTCCATCACTCCCTTCCTGGGCAAACTCCTGGAGAAGTTGGCTATCTCTCAGCTTACCCTCCACACTGCATCTGTGGGTTGTCTCCATGACCATCAGTCTGGCTTTAGAGCATCCAGAGACATGGAAACTGCTCTTCTGAACACCTGCAAAGACCGGCTTGCAAACCTTGACTCTAACTCTCCCTCTGTCAATATTCTCCTTGACCTCTCCTCTGCTTTTGATACAGTAAACCACAACATCCTGATCTCACGTCTCCGTGGCACCCGGGCATCACAGATTAGGCCTTGGCGTGGCTTGCGTCCTTTCTCTCTGACCGCCCTTCCCAGGTGGAAATTGTGTCCTTTCTCTCCGATATCACTCTCTCTACTTGTGGTGTCCCCCAGGGACCTAATCTATGCCCCTGGTTTTTCAATATCTACATGGCCCTTTTAACACACATGATCTCTGCCTTCACCTCCACTTTCAGTGTTATCTGTATGATACACAGCGCTCTTTCAGGCTTCCATCTGCCTCCTCTTCCCCCACTGTCTGTCTGTAATTCAGTCCTGGTGTGCTGCTAATGAACTCTGCCTTAATGCCAGCCAGCAAGACAGAGATCATCTGAATTGGGACACCCGCTCCCTCCTTCCCACTCTCTCTCTCTGGCCGGTCTCCCTTGGACATGCACCTCCAACCATGGATGAGGCAAAAAATGTGGGGGTTATCTTCCACTATACTCTCGCCTTCACTTCTCACATCTCGGACATGTCCAAAATGTCTCACTATCAGCTGCACCTCCTCAGAGGTATTCTACATTTTCCTTCCTTCCCTTAGAGGCTCACTGTCTCCAGAGTCCTTGTCCTCTCTAGACTGGACTACTGCAACAGTCTCTTTCTCAATCTTCCTACTTCTTCCCTACAACGTCTTCAAAGTATCCAGCTCAGAACAACAAGACTTAACATTGGCATCAAGACCACGACTGCATCTCACCGGCGCTGAAATATCTCCACTGGCTCCACGTGGCTGCAAGGATCAAGTTCAAGTCCATCTGCATACTCCACAAGGCTTTCTGGGGTCAAGGCCCCCACTATCTACAACACTCTTGAACTGGAGGCTTCCAGCCCTTTAAGATGAGTAGCAATACCAATTCAGACGACAAAAATAGCTTGGAACAAGTTTGTCTGTTTTAATGCAAGTAATTAAAACAGGCAGTACAACAACATCATCAATCGCTCGATACGCAACTCTCAATTATTTCATTAAAAAGCTGGGTTCTTAAACCCATAATTGGTCATAGCTGACGTGCTGGCCTGCGGATTACCAAACGTCATCCTACGTGGCAAACTTCTAGAACCTATCGGGAAATGGGATTTGTTCTAAGTGAGGAACTAAGCATTGGTGTTAAATCTGTATGGAGTAACAGAGACAAATAATTGGATTGTCAGCAACAGGTGGGACAACTAAGCCCTCCCTTTAAAATGGCCACTATGAACGTCACTAAATGTATGACGTCCTATTGTCTACACAAACTATAGGATCTCCAACTACGCGGTCCTCTACAATTGGTTGGCTACTAACCCCTGTCAATAGCTTTCCACCTACGTGAGCAGCACGCAGACCGAACAACCAGGTGTGGGTAAGGTTGTCTTGGTACCAGCTTCCCACCAATTAAAAATACACTCCATCATCACCTCAATGGTTCAGTGTCAATTAGTGTTTTGAAGTTGGCCTTGAGTTTGTACTGTTCTCTGGGATTTTTTAAGGAGTATCGGTACTGTCTGCCTTCCGTGCATAGGTGTGATCTTCTCATGCATCCAACTTTATTCCATCACGTGACTGGACACCACGATTTGAGCCTTTTTGCATATTTCATTTTATGCTCCAATAGTCCTCTGACGTCTTTTGTTTTCACTTGACATTCTTGAAAAGGAGCTTCTGTTCTTTCACGTTAATTGTATCCAATGTCAGCCAATTCTAGTTCTGATAAGACCTTGGCTTTCTTGGCTCTGTGAAATCCTTAGCTGAAATATGTTCTGTTTAATTCTATTTGCTTTTGTAACCACAACACGAACCTGATGCCTTCCTCATTGCTCAAGACTGCTTTATATGTAGTGGAAACATTCATTCTTATTTAATCCATATGTATATATGTATATATTAGAGCTTGCCGTGATCTATTCACTATTAGTATGTGGCTAGCTTCATGATCGCTTTGCTGCTTGTGTTTCATTGCATTTGTACACGTTTAAACTAACTAAATCTCTTCATCATGCTTATGGCATAGGTCTCTTCGTCTTGATCCCAAGATGTCACTTATCCTTGGTACTTCTTTGTTCCATGTAAATCGTCTGCCTCTATAGTCTGGTTATCTTATATATGGAGTCGATACAGCTTTGTATGATGTCACCATTCATCCTGGTCATTCAGTTTCTTTATTTCATCAGGAATCGCATTCAAATGGCCATCATATTGTCTTGGATGTGGGTATGGTTTCCTCAATGGGTACTTTACTTCCCATATTCTCTTAAGTATAGGTATTCTTATGGGTACTGCACAGAGTCGTTGCTCTTCTTCTTGCTTTCTTATTGGTGCAGTATACTTTACATACTTTGGATCATATTTTTCAGGTAATGTAGGCGGGGCAGGTGGAGTGGGGGTACTTGGCTCCTCCTCTACACTCTCTTCCCAAATACTGTCCTTCCAGAGCCCTCTGCTAGGCCTCCTCCAGGTCTCTGTGGGTGAGTCATTTTGCCAAACAGAGATTTGGCGGTAGATCCTTATCCACTGCAGGGGCCTCCCTCTGGAACAGCCTCCCTGCCTCTCTCCATCTTGAACCGGACCTCCTTAAGTTCCAGAAACTCCTCAAGACTTTCCCTTTCTCTTCCTCTTTCTTTCTCCCTCTCCCCTGATAACCTCATCTCTCCTCACTTCCTTCCCTCCTTCTTTCTCTTCCCCAACCTGCTCAGCTCTCTGACTGATCACCTGGTGCACCTCCAGAGCCCTACAGGTCCCAGGGTCTCCCCGCCAGTCCTGCACTTGCCTCCGGGCCTCTGCACTTTGCTCGGCACTACTGCATTATGCTCCATGATAGGGGCAACCACTCTGCTCTTAAACGTGGCCCCTGCTGGACTAGGCGCACTTGTCCCCATCCCCCTCCCTCGCACTTCCTGTCTGTGCACTTTATGACCTCAAATGTACTAGGCCTAGCAAGTCTGTCTGTCCTCCCTCTGTCTCCCCTCCCTAGCCAGGCCTAGTACTTTAGTTTATTGTACTGTACGTTCCATTCACTCCCCACCCTTCTCCCCTCACTCTATGTCATGCACTTATACTAGTAGATAGGCCCCTGGCCTAGTATGCTAGTTACTGTTGTTAGATCATTCGGAATGTTCAAGGCCTAAGAATGACGACTGTAATCCCTTGTTCCCTTCCTGCCTTGAAGCACTTTGAAGCACTTCACATGTGTATAAGTATGTTATAAATAAATAATCAATTACAATTACAATCGTGGTAGATAAATAAATAATCAATTACAATTACAATCGTGGTAGAGCTGCCCGGTTTTGAGGTTCATGCGACCTGCTTGGGCTTCATATAATTTTGATACAGAAATCTGTGGAGCTATGGCCCCACAGTAGCAACACTGTCCCGCTGACACATTTTCTTCCTCTGACGAGCCATCTTTGAGTGTGCCACAATCCCCAAAATACAAGAAAACAAAGAGGAGGATCCAGAGTGGAACGCAGAGCAACCTACCAAGAAAAATGAGGTAGGTCTGGGGTGGACCAGTGAGTAGTGGAGATATTGCAGCCGCTGGCGCACGAGAGCATGACCAGCAGAGAAAGAAGGTACGGATTTGTGCTACGGACGAGCTCGGTTTCCAATAGGTTGCAGAATCTGGTAAACAGAGCTACCATCTTACAACACTAGAGGTGGCCTTTAGATGCTACCTGGGCATCACCGGGCAGTGGAGTCAAAGCCTGGCCCTCCACACCCCTTCTTCTGACATTATGATCTGAGGGCCAAGTTGGTGGAGGGGTCTGCAACCCTCACTATTGGGCCTAGGAGGTGCCTGGTTGACCAGTGAAACCTAATATGACTAGTGAGTAAATAGCTGCTCTTTAGAGTTGAAATCCAGCAGTGGGGTCTGTAAGGAAGACATGGTATCAATAATGAAGACAGACACAAATGATGCACAGTTCAAGGGTGTTAATTGAAGAGTACGGGTTAGAAGAACACCTATCTGGCCCTATATCTAATGATGGGAGCACACACAACCATAAACTAATCAATGAAACAGTCCTCGTGATATATGTCAAAACAAAATGGCCTATACTAGCAAACCTATTGCCTGCCCTTTCTCTACTACAACAACTATGTGCTGGGAAAGTATGTATGTAAATGAAATCAGTGTTCAAAAGTAATGTATCAGCATGACTGAACAGTGAGGATCCCTTCTCCACGTTTTTATCATGGGATAAGGTGGCACAGTTGAGCTTTGAACACACTCAGACTTCTCTGGCACGAAGATGCAGTTCGGGACATAAGCCAGGGCCTTCTGTGATAAAGTCTATTTACCATTCAAAAGTCTCTTGTTCGTAGAATGCCTTCGACAAAAACAACAATAACGTTCCTTTCTTTCTAAGGGTTTCATGTTCATAAGTTTTCAGGTTCACTGTTCACCAGGGGTCTCCCTCAACTGGGCTCGGGCCCCCTTTATAAATCACAGTTCAACAAAAAGGTTCACGTAGGTCTCCCTCTGTCTGGCCTGGACCTCTCAAAGCAAAAGATCACAATAGGTCTCCCTCTGTCAGGCTCGGACCTCTCAAAACACAAGTTCACAACAGGTCTCCCTCTGTCAGGCTCGGACCTCTCACAGCAAAAGTTCACAATAGGTGTCCCTCTGTTGGGCCTGGACCTCTCACAGCAGCACTTGTAGAGATTCCCATCCCCAACCTTCAAATCACATTAATTCACTGGTCTCCCTCTGTCCAGCTCGGATCCCTAAAGCTTTCCCACTGCCGTGCAGCTTCACAACCTTTCTCAGAGACTTTCGTTTCGGCATACGTTCTCTGCCGGACCACTCTGATAGGTAGCATTCGTGATTTACCCTTCTCAACATAGGGCTCTCTGTCTCTTGTGTCTTATTATCTTATGCGTAACCTTCACTTCTTGGTAGCTGTTGCAAGCACTCCAACACACAGACCAGACTTTCATTGTGCTCTCTTGACTAACCGGTCGTGTCAGGAGACTCCTTGCCTTCGTGTATTTTTGATGTGGAAATCAAGGCTATCAGTCTGGTTGCATCTGCGCCTCCCCAACTCTGCCGTTCACTGTGATGGTGGCTTTCAACTTTGTGGCACTTCAGGCGCTCTTCTTTCACTCCAGCTGGGTTGGCATGTGAAGCCCTCGTGGCTCCTGAGACACAACAGTTTCCTACAAATGGGATCTCTGCCATGTTGCTCTCCTCTGCCTGGCATGCCACCGGTCTAGAAGAGCTGCTCCTTCTCGTGCATCACCTTGTTCTGTTTTTATCTAAAAGAAATATCTCTGCACTTCCAGTCCCAGAATGCAACAGCTGTTATTGCTCCCACTTCTCTAGATGACATGTAGAGTAATGGTGGAGGTGGGTGTAAGTGAGTGTTTGGCATGGGGAGATTGGCAGTTTGGGAGGGTGGGTGTTGGATACACTGCAGATGAGAAGGGTATTTTCATAGATAATGGCGACTCTGCTGCCTATTTGCAGAATTCTGTCCTTGCTGAGCATATCATAGTTGAAGGGAATGCGATAGAGAGGGCAGGGCCCGTGGCATTGTGGAACCGGTTTCAGTGATGGCTAAGATGCCAAGGTTGTTGAGTTCGATGAGATCATGGATGTCTGGTGCGTTAGCAGTGAGCGTGCTTCCATTAATTAAGGCACATTGCAAGCTTTGTGAGTGCACGTGGGCGGCAGAGTCTGGGGGGTTTGGGGTTGTTGGTGAGTGAGCAGGACATAGTTTGAATGCACAGTGCAGTGGTCCGAGCGCTCAGGCGTTCATTGCGAGTGTGGGTGGAGAATAGGCAGGAGGGATGTGCCAGGCACAGGTGGGAAGTGCGAGCTAAGACCTGGGCAAGATGGTTGTGTCCTGCGCGGGGGCGCATTAATTTTGGGAAGTTCTTGGTTCTGTTGTTGTGAGCTTTGGTGGATGTTGTCAGGAAAGGAAGGCATGCAGGGTTGGGGAGTGGGTGGTTAGACCTGGCTGGGGCTGAGATGGATGTTGATAGTTGAGTGTGGTTGGCAGGTGAAGTAATAGGCTTCGGAGCATTGGGTCCAGGGGCTGTGGAAGACGAAGAAGAGATGGGAGGTATGAAGTGAGTTAGGAATGGGCGTGGGATGTAAGAGGCACATCTAAGGTGGAGCACATGATTGGAATTCGGGGATACATCAGCACCATCAATCATACGCTTCCCTTCTGTAAGGAGGCATGGTGAGGCATGTGTAGAAGGCTTGGAGCTGTGCTCCAATAGTTTCCATCTGGAGAGGATGGTTGTAGGCCAGAGATGAGTGTCTGTGGGAGGAGCCGACAGAACCATCCACTGGGTCGCCTGGTTCTGATCGGTGCTCGTGGGCAGTTTGTAGTGAGGCTGGGCAAGCAGACTGTAAGGCAGGCTGCACTGGGCAGCGGGAAGGGTGGTCACTGCATGTGGCTGGAGTGGGTGCTTAGCATCATCAGCAGAAATTGAGGTTTGTATGCTGCAAGGCTGCCGCGTCCTGGGTGGCCCAGGTCCATATATGTTGGGGCCTCACCAGTGTCAGAAGATAGACAGTGTTGGATGGGGGTGTGTTACCAGGCTTGCAGGGTAGCTCTGTGTGGATGTTTGCTTGTAGAGGGCAGAGAGGCAGGGTGTCTTCCATGCCCTGACAGGCCCGGAAGGTGCCTTTGTTCTCTGCCTTCTTTCTGGGCCACATTGGCAGGTTCTTTCTGCAGGTTTTGGCCATTGGTGATGATGGATCGTCCAGTGCCTAAGTGTGAAAGAGCCGGGCTAAAGGCTGCATATAGCAGGGGGCAAAGGCCCTGCAGGAATGGAGATCAGAGTGGTTCAGCCAAGCATCATTATCCATCTCCCAGAAGCATAGGGAGAATATTGGGGGGCGTGGAAAAGGAGAAGGAGGCTGCTGTGCATCTGGGGGGGGGGGGGGTGACGTCAAGTCACCTGAACAGAGAAGAGTGCCACCAATGGCCACATCTGCAGGGGCACAAGGGGATCATGGGGCAGGCAACTCTCAGGGCTGGAAAGGAATCACACAGATGCCGAGGGCCAGGCGAGAACTGCCATTCATAACAAGTGAGACGCTGCAGTGTCTACGGAGTCTGACTTCTGATGCTGGAGCTGGACTAAAGTGAGGGTTCTGGGCCTCAACAAGGATCTACGCCACTCTGGCACAGAAGAATACTGAAATGGCTGGAAGATTCATCGGCTTTGGCACTGGCCTGAGGTGAAGATTTGGAGAACTGGTTTAAGAGGGAAAACATCAGAATCAAAGTTCTTCTAAGGGAACGAAAGATCAATATTTGAAAAAGGTGGTCCCTGATTTACACACTTCTGGGATGATCACACAGAGTTGCACCACAACAAAGTGAGGGAGGAGCACGTCCGAAAGACACATTCCTTAAATGCCTCTCAAATTGAGAAAAGGGGAAAATAATGAAGGAGTGCACAAAGATTCCTCGATCACGTACAAGGAGAAATGCTCCAGTTTTACTTTGATATAACACAGGTAGCATTACACAAGTGCAAGCCAAGATAATGTGAGACATGAAGCGTTGACAGGAATTGTGTGGATCTCTTTGGCATAGTCTCCAAGCAACACCAAAGGTAAGATAGGGAGTGATTCACGCGTGAATGCCTAGGGGGTGTCTGCTGTGGACACAGAATAGCGCCTCTAAATGGGAAACCTGGAATCACAAGACAAATGTGAGAGAAATCAATGCCACGCAACAGCTGATCAAACTTGAAAAACGAAAATGAGCACGAGTTATCTTGCACACGTTGCGTGTGCACGTTTCACTCTTGATATCCTTGCCCCTGTCATGAGAATCCGCCTGAAGCCCAAAGCCAAGTGCAACTCATGGTACAACTCGGACCTGGTCACCCTAAAACGCAAGTGCAGGGAGGCTGAGAGGAAATGGCGTGCTTCGTGTTCATCCTCAAACTGGCCTGCCGCCTGCTCCAAAGGCAATACCAGCTCTCCGTCCTCACCAAGAAGAGAGCTCATAGCCAAGCCCGCGTCTCTGCGGCATCAAACAACTCAGCTGAACTCTTTAAAATCTACAAAGAACTGGCCAATCCTGCCGCAGTCTCTACCTCCCCTATCCCTTTCCAGGCCCCCTGCACGGCACTGGCTTCTCACTTCATTTAAAAAACTCAGGACATCCTGTCCTCACTCTCCTCCTATCGCCTCCCTCCATCTATTCCCTGCTCTTCCTCTGGCCCTTCTGCTGCCACCCCCTTGCTCCTTCTCTGCCTTTCCCCTTTTCTCTGCCGATGATTTTCTAGACAAGTCCGATCTATGAAAGTCTCATCGAAACAGGATCACCCCTGTTCCTCCAAAACTATCAAGGACCACATCGACTCCCTGGCTCCTGCCCTGGCTGATTTCTGCAATCACTCCTTCGCCGCTGGAGTCTTCCCATCCCCCCTGAAGCACTCCCTTGTGCACCCTCTTCTTAAGAAACCCTCTGCCGATCCCTCCTGCCCAGCTAACTATCGCCCAATCTCCATCACTCCCTTCCTGGGCAAGCTCCTGGAGAAATTGGCCATCTCTCAGCTCAGTCTCCACACTGAACCTGTTGGTTGTCTTCATGACCATCAGTCTGGCTTTAGAGCTGCCAGAAGCACAGAAACTGCTCTCCTGAACATCCGTGGCTGACTTCTTTCCTCTCCAACCGACCCTCCCAGGTCCAACTTGGGTCCTTCCTCTCTGATATCTTTTTCTTTACCTGTGGTGTCCCCCAGGGATCAAACCTCTCACCCTGGCTGTTCAACCAATGCCTGGCACTCCTTTCCCACCGCATCGCCGCTCTCCCTGCCACAACTTTCAGTGCTATGCGGATGATACCCAGCTCATTTTCAGGCTACCCTCTGCCTCCTCCTCTCCTTCCCTCATCTCTGACTGTCTGACCGCTATCCAGGAATTGTGTGCCACCAATGACCTCTGCCTTAATGCCAGTAAGACTGAAATTCTACTCATCGGCACACCCACTCCCTCCTTCCCTGCAGCTCTCTGGCCAGCCTCTCTTGGCCCTCTTCCCGCTCCCACCTGCAAGGCTAAAAACCTCGGGGTCATCTTCGACTCCACACTCTCCTTCTCTCCTCACATCTCTGATGTCTCTAAGAAGTCACACTACCAGCTGCACCTCCTCAGAGGTATTCTTCCTTTCCTCTCCTTCCCCCAGAAGCTCACTGTCTCCAGAGCCCTGATTCTCTCTAGGCTGGACTATTGTAACAACCTCTATCTAAATCTGCCTGCCTCTACTCTCCGCCCTCTGCAACTTATCCAGAACAGGACTGCAAGACTTGTCCTTGGCCTCAAGCCCAGGGATCGTACCTCTCCAGGACTGAAATCTCTGCACTGGCTGCCAGGGGCTGCGAGGATTAAGTTCAAAACCTTCTGTATTGTCCACAAGGCCTTCTGGGGCCTGGGACCGCAATACCTTCAACTCTCTCTTCCTAAACATCTTCCTTCTCGAGCTCTTCGCTCATCCGCCTCCAACTCCCTCAGGATCAGTCGCTTCTCCAAGCAACGAGTTGGTTGTAGATCTCTCTCTTCGGCAGGGGCCTGCCTCTGGAACAGCCTCCCCGCCTCCCTGAAACTTGAGAAGAACCATCTCCGGTTCCGGAAGCACCTCAAAACCTTCCTCTTTGCTTCAGCTTTCTCTCCCCCCTCCCCTGTTGAATTCCTGACAGAAACTTCACTGGTTACCTGGCCACCCTTTCTGATCTCAGGCCCAGGCCCTCCAGTTACCCACCTGCACTGCCTCCCTGGCAACCCCTGCACCTGGGGACTGTTTTCTGTATCCCTGCAGTCCCCCTACCAGCACTTATGTCTGCACTTACCTTACACTTGCCACCAGCTGGCCGTTTTTATTTATCTTATTTATTCTACTATCCCTTGTACTGCACTTTCCCCTCTCCCTTCCCCCAAGCACTTTTCCCTTTGCCCCTTCCCATGCACTTGCGCGATCTGAATGACACCTGGCCTAGTAGGATCGTTGTCGGTCTTCCCTTTGTTCCCCCCACCCTTACCTCGTTGCGCCTAGAAACACATGTGTATAGGCACGTTATAAATGCTATATCATATATCATATCATAAACATTGCGTGAAAAATTCTTGCATGACCAGAAGTTACATGAGAAATGCGTCCATGTCTGATGTAGCATGAACAAAAATGCACCCTGTTAGATGGGTGGAAAAGTGCATGTAGGTGCATGCAAAAAGTGCACTTCTGGAATTACAGCCACAACTGTGTTGCCTCCCAGCTAGGTTTGTGCTTTATAAATCCCAATCGTACAAGCAAGTGCCAGACGGTAGGCCACACTATTACGTCACTGAGGGCACACATGGCCCACTCTAGCGACGATAGAAGGGAGATTTGATAAGGAAGGAAGGAAGGGAAAGAGATCACTGTCATAGGGAGGCAGAGTTGGGCTTCTCATCTACCTTTAGGAAAAACATGAGGATGATTTTGTCCGACAATGTCGGCGACGCATCAGCAGAGCTGGGCAAAATATGATCTGACAGGAGGTGAAGATGGACCTCAGCACCCAGGGACTGTAAGAAGTCTTGGGCAGGCATCAAGTAGAAGATGAAGGGGAATGTGACATGATTATGGGCATTTCCCAGTGAATCTGCTGGAGACCCAAGTGTCTATCAGAGGCGCTCACCAGCAGAGGAGACAGTGGACACGGGACTGGATTCATCGGCCGGTGTTGGAATCAGAGGATGGGATGCAGCTGGGGTAAAGGGCTCGCGCTTTGTTGCTTGCTGTCCTTGCCTGTAGGTGCTCCAGCATCTCCATGGTGACCGGGAGACAGTGATCTGGTCTTGATGAGTGAGCAGCAAGAGGAAGCCCCCGCCCCTCCAGTCTGATCAATGGATACTCAAGACTAACAAGTGGTATCTCTCTCAGCACCATGGCAAGGGTACAACCCACGGTTTAACGTGGAGTTGGGACATAACCGACACTGTCGTGGGTTGTGTAGAATGCTTCAAAAGGAAGGAGAAGTAGGAAGCCAGGCAGGCAGAGAAAGAGTGAGTGGGGCCAGCCAGCAGGAGGGAGGCAGAAAGCTAGAGGAAGTAGCAAAGAGTCAATAAGACAAGGTCAACAGAGAAAGGCTTCTATGGCTGGCAAAGACCAAAGGGAGGAGGCCCAGCAACTAGGCACTAGGGTCAGGCAGGTGCCAAGGCAAGCAAGGTGAAAGGCAGGCTTCAGTAATGATGGACCACGCCGAATGCACTGAACATGCACGGAACGGGGTGCCGGTCTCCTGCACAAGTGCACTCTCTGCAATGTGGCGGCACCCAGGAAGGCGGGGATCCGTGGAACACGGTCCGCTAATCCATGTGAAAAGGCACCAGACAGGTGCCATGTGGGGTAAAGCCACCAACGGTGGAAGGGGCAGCGGCACCACTGGTAACTGCGTGCCGCAAAAGAAGGCGCACACTGCATTTCAAGCCATATCTGGAAGACAACACGTGAGAACTGCATGATAAGCTATGTGAATGTAGATGTGATCAACCTTGAATCATAGGTGTGTGTGTGTGGGGAGAATATGGATGGATTGCAGGCGAGGGAGGATGTGAGGGTAAGTGGTGTGTAAGTAGGTGAAGGCAAGATGGAGTTGAAGGGAAAGGGAGTTGCACACTTTGAGGTTGCTTCTGATTGTGTACACAAATATCATAACGGTCTTAAGTATTACATATTTTGTTCAACTTACTTGAATGCTGTGACATGAACCTTGTGGGGATTCTCACACATGCCCGTGCACACATGTGTACTATTCCTACCATGCCCCTCTCTTGACTAATTGTGAGTCAGTATAAGGATATGCCACCACAAAGAAGCCGGATGGAAAACAGAGCAGCCACAGGAAGATGTGGAAGTTGTGTCGGGCACTGATCATAGCATGCTGAGATATCTACGCCCAGGACCATCAACAAGGGCCTCACCAGTGAAGAAGAGGAACTCCCTACTTCTCCTGACTGTGAAGACTGCGCAAACAGCCACTGCAGCATTAAGTAGCAACACTGCTACTGTGGCAAATTCGATGGTGCAAGAGCCACTTGGTGCCCAGGATACAACCACTTACCCGTTATTGTGCAATGTTGTGTTTACTGTGGGACAGTCAAAGAAATAGCTTCTTAACAGTTTGTACTTCACATCCACGCCCACATCCTGCAGGCCTCTGTGATTTATATGCACTGTGGATTACACTTGAATACTCCCATAGAATTAATCCAGACAGTGGAATTGTGAAGCTGAGATTGTTTATATGTTGTATGTGCAAGTAGCATTTCAGTTGTTCTGCAATAGGGTGGAAGAGTTCATACTCTGAATATTGTGAATATCATCTGACACTCTTTGGGTCGCTGTGATTCATCTCTCGATAGTCCTCAAAAGGCTGCATTTCACAGGTCTTTTTGGGCACAAAATCTAACAACAATCTAAAAAGTGTGTCCGTGCTACCAAAAGGAACAACAGTATTTTGTTAGGACTCTTTGGTGCAGTCATACTTCTAGCTCTTGAAACACATCAATAGACTGACTGCTGTCACCGAGGGGGGAGTATTATATCTGGATGCTTGATCGAGGATTCCAGTAACCGACGCTGTGCCTACACAGTTCCACACAAGCAATAATAGTTTGGTACTCCAGTTTGTGTAAGGATGGTGTCACTGCAGCCACAGAAGACCACAAACCAATGGAAAAATGGGATGTTAGGAGAGGCTAAGAAATGAAAAGAAAGCATCTCCCCGTGGATGCCGCGGAAGGGCAATCTCCCGGCTCAGATGACAAAACCGTGCCATTCAGTACCTAGACAAAATCTCAGACAGTTTAGGAGGTCACTGGAATATTACTTTCCTTGGCCCAAGTGTGATCCATGTACACTCACCAGTCACCAGAATCTAAGAAAAGCTAGTGCTGCAATAGAATTTCTCCAATGATACATCAAAGTTGACAGAAGCAAGGAACCAAGCCCAAAATACACAACAAATAATCATTCAGAGTTTTTTTCTGAAGGAAATCCATCAAAGTCATTTAAAACAATGACATTATAAATATTGAAAAGACAGCATCATACAAGTTACAGAACAAAAAAATTCAGGGGTCGATTCATGGAATTAAGGTGCACCGAAAATTCCCGCGCATAGGTGCCAAAACGTGCGATTCGCAGTGCAAGTGCGAAAATCGCAGTGCAAGTGCGAAAATCGCAGGAAAACCAGCGCACAGCGATTCATGGAAGTCCGTGCGCGAGAAAAACATTGGATGTGCGCTAAAAATGTGCGCCGCGCACGCCGGCACACAGGTCATCCAACAGCGGCCACTGCGAAATCGCACATAGCGCGGCGCACATCACAAAAGTAGGCGTAACAAGGGGCGTAACACTCGGAATGGGGAACAACGCGTGAAAATATGGGTGTTACGGGGGAAGTACAGGAGGCAAGTGCGCGGAACGCCCACACGCTCGCCTACAACCCGTATTCATGGAATCGAATAGGGCAAACCAGCGCACAGTCAAAGACACGCACAGGGCCAAACAAGTACGCCACAAGAAAGCAGGCGGTAGCGCCCCTGCGACTGAAAAAAAGCACCCATATACAGCCATGATGAATGGGCCATACAGTGGCCCTCTAGGACAAATGAGGTGCAAAGGGGCACCGACAAACACGGACACCCGCTGTGTGAAAAATAGCGTGTGCGCGTGTTCCTGGGTGCGCGGGAAGTTCCACACGCGATTAGCCTGGATACGTGTACTTCGGGGTGCGCGGGAAGTTCCACACGCGATTGGCCTGGGTAGGTGGGGGTGCGTGGGAAGTTCCACACGCGATTGGCCTGGGTACGTGTACATCGGGGTGCGCGGGAAGTTCCACACGCGATTGGCCTGGGTACGTGTACTTCGGGGTGCGTGGGAAGTTCCACACGCGATTGGCCTGGGTACGTGTATTCCGATGTGCGCGGAAGATTCACACGCGATTTCTGCAGGGTACGTTTATTTCGGTGGTGCCGGGGAATGCTACACGTGATTTGGCCATGTGGGTCCCCCCAGGTGTTCCCTCTACACCCTCCATGGCCCCTGCAGGCAGCCCACACCACAGGGTACTACCCTGCACCCCTGCTCATGTCCCACAGGCAACCCATCCACCATGGCCATGCCCACCAGCCAACCCACATGTCACCTTGCACTACTGATCACCAACACATGTCTCCCACCACCCCCACCCCCCAGCCACCAGGGGCAGCCTCCACCAGGCACCCACTCATGTCCCCCTGCACCCCCACCCTCCAGCAGTGCAGGGGCAGCCTCCACCAGGCCCCACCCATGTCTACCACCACCCCCACCCCCCAGCCACCAGGGGCAGCCTCCACCAGGCCCCCACTCATGTCTCCCACCACCCCCACCCCCCAGCCACCAGGGGCAGCCTCCACCAGGCCCCCACTCATGTCTCCCACCACCCCCACCCCCCCGCCACCAGGGTCAGCCTCCACCAGGCCCCCACTCATGTCTACCACCACCCCCACCCACCAGCAGTGCAGGGGCAGCCTCCACCAGGCCCCCACTCATGTCTACCACCACCCCCACCCCCCAGCCACCAGGCGCAGCCTCCACCAGGCCCCCACTCATGTCTCCCACCACCCCCACCCCCCAGCAGTGCAGGGGCAGCCTCCACCAGGCCCCCACTCATGTCTACCACCACCCCCACGCCACCAGGGGCAGCCTCCACCAGGCCCCCACTCATGTCTCCCACCACCGCACCCCCAGCAGTGCAGGGGCAGCCTCCACCAGGCCCCCACTCATGTCTCCCACCACCCCCACCCCCCAGCCACCAGGGGCAGCCTCCACCAGGCCCCCACTCATGCCTCCCACCACCCCCACCCCCAGCAGTGCAGGGGCAGCCTCCACCAGGCCCCCACTCATGTCCCCTATTACCCCCACCCCCAAGCAGTGCAGGGGCTGCCTCCACCAGGCCCCCACTCATGTCTCCCACCACCCCCACCCCCCAGCAGTGCAGGGGCAGCCTCCACCAGGCCCCCACTCATGTCCCCTATTACCCCCACCACCCAGCAGTGCAGGGGCAGCCTCCACCAGGCCCCCACTCATGTCCAACTCATGTCTCCCACCACCCCCACCCCCCAGCCACCAGGGGCAGCCTCCACCAGGCCCCCACTCATGTCCCCTATTACCCCCACCCCCCAGCAGTGCAGGGGCAGCCTCCACCAGGCCCCCACTCATGTCCCCTATTACCCCCACCCCCCAGCAGTGCAGGGGCAGCCTCCACCAGGCCCCCACTCATGTCTCCCACCACCCCCACCCCCCAGCAGTGCAGGGGCAGCCTCCACCAGGCCCCCACTCATGTCTACCACCACCCCCACCCCTCAGCCACCAGGGGCAGCCTCCACCAGGCCTCCACTCATGTCCAACTCATGTCTCCCACCACCCCCAACCCCCAGCCACCAGGGGCAGCCTCCACCAGGCCCCCACTCATGTCCCCTATTACCCCCACCCCCCAGCAGTGCAGGGGCAGCCTCCACCAGGCCCCCACTCATGTCCCCTATTACCCCCACCCCCCAGCAGTGCAGGGGCAGCTTCCACCAGGCCCCCACTCATGTCTCCCACCCCCCCACCCCCCAGCAGTGCAGGGGCAGCCTCCACCAGGCCCCCACTCATGTCTACCACCACCCCCACCCCCCAGCCACCAGGGGCAGCCTCCACCAGGCCCCCACTCATGTCTCCCACCACCCCCACCCCCCAGCAGTGCACGGGCAGCCTCCATCAGGCCCCCACTCATGTGCCCTATTACCCCCACCCCCCAGCAGTGCAGGGGCAGCCTCCACCAGGCCCCCACTCATGTCTACCACCACCCCCCCAGCCATCAGGGGCAGCCTCCACCAGGCCCCCACTCATGTCCCCTATTACCCCCACCCCCCAGCAGTGCAGGGGCAGCCTCCACCAGGCCCCCACTCATGTCCCCTATTACCCCCACCCCCCAGCAGTGCAGGGGCAGCCTCCACTAAGCCCCCACTCATGTCCAACTCATGTCTCCCACCACCCCCATCCCCCAGCCACCAGGGGCAGCCTCCACCAGGCCCCCACTCATGTCCCCTATTACCCCCACCCTCCAGCAGTACAGGGGCAGCCTCCACCAGGCCCCCACTCATGTCCCCTATTACCCCCACCCACCAGCAGTGCAGGGGCAGCCTCCACCAGGCCCCCACTCATGTCTCCCACCACCCCCACCCCCCAGCAGTGCAGGGGCAGCCTCCACCAGGCCCCCACTCATGTCTACCACCACCCCCACCCCCCAGCCACCAGGGGCAGCCTCCACCAGGCCCCCACTCATGTCTCCCACCACCCCCAAACCCCAGCAGTGCAGGGGCAGCCTCCACCAGGCCCCCACTCATGTCCCCTATTACCCCCACCCCCAGCAGTGCAGGGGCAGCCTCCACTCATGTCTCCCACCACCCCCACTCCCCAGCAGTACAGGTGCAGCCTCCACCAGGCCCCCACTCATGTCTACCACCACCCCCACCCCCCAGCCACCAGGAGCAGCCTCCACCAGGCCCCCACTCATGTCTCCCACCACCCCCACCCCCCTGCAGTGCAGGGGCAGCCTCCACCAGGCCCCCACTCATGTCTCCCACCACCCCCACCCCCCAGCAGTGCAGGGGCAGCCTCCATCAGGCCCCCACTCATGTCTCCCACCACCCCCACCCCCCCAGCCACCAGGGGCAGCCTCCACCAGGCCCCCACTCATGTCTCCCACCACCCCACCCCCCAGCAGTGCAGGGGCAGCCTCCACCAGGCCCCCACTCATGTCCCCTATTACCTCCACCCCCCAGCAGTGCAGGGGAACCCTCCACCAGGCCCCCACTCATGTCTCCCACCACCCCCTACCCCCCAGCAGTCAGGGGCACCCTCCACCAGGCTCCCACTCCTGTCTCCCAGCACCCCCACCCCCCAGCCACCAGGGGCAGCCTCCACCAGGCCCCCACTCATGTCCCCTATTACCCCCACCCCCCAGCAGTGCAGGGGCAGCCTCCACCAGGCCCCCACTCATGTCCCCTATTACCCGCACCCCCCAGCAGTGCAGGGGTAGCCTCCACCAGACCCCCACTCATGTCCCCTATTACCCCCACCCCCCAGCAGTGCAGGGGCAGCCTCCACCAGCCCCCACTCATGTCTCCCACCACCTCCACCCCCCAGCCACCAGGGGCAGCCTCCACCAGGCCCCCACTCATGTCCCCTATTACCCCCACCCCCCAGCAGTGCAGGGGCAGCCTCCACCAGGCCCCCACTCATGTCTACCACCACCCCCACCCCCCAGCCACCAGGGGCAGCCTCCACCAGGCCCCCACTCATGTCTACCACCACCCCCACCCCCCAGCCACCAGGGGCAGCTCCACCAGGCCCCCACTCATGTCCCCCTGCACTCCCACCCCCCAGCCATGCGGTTTGCCTGGGTACGTGTACTTCGGGGTGCGCGGGAAGTTCCACACGCGATTGGCCTGGGTATGTGTACCTCGGGGTGCGCGGGAAGTTCCACACGCGATTACCCTGGGTACGTGTACTTCGGGGTGCACGTGAACTTCCACACGCGATTTGCCTGGGTACGTGTACTGCGGGGTGCGCGGGAAAATCCACACACGTTTGGCTGGGTACGTGTACTTCGGGGTGCGCGGGAAGTCCCACACACGATTGGCCTGGGTACGTGTACTTCGGGGTGCGCGTGAACTTCCACACGCGATTGGGCCTGTGAGAGTGGGGTACATGTATTCCAGGGGTGGGCGGGAATATTTACCCGCGACTGTGCCTGTGAGAGCGTGCTACGTGTATTCCTGGGGTAGGCGGGAAGATTCACACGTTCGCCTACGACGTGCCGAAAAATAAATGGTCCAATCCTGAGACACGTACGCCAGCATGAAGCAGGCGTACGTCGACCCGCGCAGCATAAAAGTGCGCGCAAACAACAAACAAGCTCATACGCCAGGATGAATATACCATTCCTAGCAGCAGTGGCCGTGGGTTACCAAAGGAGGAGGAGGAGGAGGATAGTGAGGGCCTGAATTTTCACTCCCAGAACCAGCCTTTTTGGGATGCCTGATGACCAGGTGTATGGGAGGTACAGGTTTCCCCCACACATAATACTGGACCTGGTCAGTGATTGGGAGGATGACCTCACATCACCCACCCTGTGCTCCCAAGCACTCAGCCCCCTGGAGAAGGTCCTCAATGTACTGCATTTCTTGGCCACAGGATCATTTCAGCGGACAAGTGCCATAGTGGGTGGGGTGTCACAGGCCACGTGTCACAGGCCACGCAGTCACACTGCCTACACCAGGTCTTAAACATCATCACTGCACGCCCATCAGTCCGTAGGCACATATACCTGCCCAGGACACCTGCAGAAAGGCAGGCTGCCACCCTTGATTTCTACGGTGTGGCACAATTCCCAAAAGTGCTAGGGGCCATTGACTGCACCCATGTGGCACTACGTCCCCCCAGGGCATCTGAGCACATCTATAGGAACCGCAAGCACTGGCATTCCATCAACATGCAGATAGTATGTAATGCTAAGGGAATCATCACCTCAGTATATGCCAACTATCCAGGGTCCACCCACGACAGCTTCATTTACCGAATGTCTACCCTAAGCCGGGACCTAGAAGCTGGGCGGCATGGCGATACATGGCTACTTGGTGAGTATGAATGCCACTGCACATGCATGCATGTCAGATGCAGAGTTATGTCACTACCCCACTAATGATACCCATCACCTCCTCACCAGGGGACAGTGCCTACCCTCTGAGCACCCACAATTCGGAACCCCATCACGCCTCTAGAGGTAAGATACAACACAGCCCATATTGCAACCCGGGGCATAGTGGAGCGCACATTCAGAGTGCTCAAGTCATGCTTTCGATCCCTTGACCGTTCTGGCGGGCAGCTGTTATATGCGCCCCCAGTAGTGTGCAGGATCATAGTGGCAGCATGTGTCCTGCACAATGTTGCAACACGCCGGGGCCTGGCCGTGGACATGGTGGTGCCCCCACATCCCCAACCACATGCACGCCCGCTGCGCATGGGAGGGGAGAGGGCACGGGGTGAGGCAGCCCGTACGCAGCTGGTGGCTAATTACTTCACATAGAAATCACACCCCAGTGGAGTGCTCACAGGCCTGGCACATACCATCTGATAAGCAATGATGACTCGACCTGACAATTAAGACGAACAAAGGGACTGTCAACTGTCAGAACCATATGCAATGTGAGAGGAAAGAAATTAATCCCCACAACATGCCCCAAGTGTCAGCAGCTACAGTGTCCCTAATGGAAACATGTCCACACATGAAATGCTCACAGTAATGCAGGACCTACAACCCACATTACCAAATACTTACCAAGAATACCAATCACCTACACAACCTCCAACCTACCTTAAACATGACATTACAGACTTAAAAATCAGCTAGCCTCACCACCTGATGATGACAGCCCTCCAAACACTTCCAAGTATACAGTGTTAGCGTCACGCAAGAGTGTAGGTGCACTGCTTACAACATGGGCTCCAGTTCCAAGGTGGACCACATTGTGAAGACATGAGGAATGGACCTGCAAATATGGAGGATGAGATGGATGCAGAGGCACATATCAATACACCACGCAGTGTACAATACAACAACAATATGCACTATGAATGTATACACAGTATTGACTACAGACTGCCCACACAGCTCATGGGAGTCACCATGTACGTCAATGTCACTTGGGCACACCCTTTGCAAGCCCATGGAAATGGGAAGCAGGAGGGGTGTGTGTGACAAAAACCCAAGCATCTGAACCAAATCCATGACAAGCCTGCATGTTCCCAGCCACAATGCAGCGTATGCCCACGGGAGCCACACAAGGCAACACACTGTCCCAAAAATTTTTTTTTAAAAAAATCAAAAATGGCCATTAATGGGCCCGGGGGGGGGGGTTGGGGAGGCCACCCAGGAGGTCCGAGGACAGGGTGCACACCAAAACCCACCTGTGTGGATCTTGCGGAAAAAAAACACCTCCATGGGCTCATGGCCTACACGGCTACCCTATTGTGGGAGTATCACTGCTGTCGCTATCCTCACCCTCTGCAGCTGCATCAGGAGATGGTGGCACTATGGGAGGCAGCCCACGCAAAGCCCTAGTCTGTTCCTCCAGGGCTGCAAGCATGCGGGTGTGGTAGGTCTCGTTCTGGAGGATAAGTGTGCGTAGGTCCCCATGCAACAACTCACAGGATGCCCGGACCTCCGCCCTAGTTGCCTGCATCTCAGCTGAGAGCGTACGGGTGAGACGCTCCAGCTGCTGTTCTGTCCTTCGGTTTGTTGAAGCCTCAAGCTCAACAAGAGTCGTCCTGAGGTGAAGAAGTTCCAGCCTCAGGGCTTCCCTGTGGCCCTGGGACTCTATGGAGATGGCTTCCTGCAGAGTCGCCAGTGCCGCCCGCCTGTCCCTGTCGGACGCCAACATGTCCTCCCTGTGTGACTGGCAGATGGAGTCGGTTGCCTGCTGTAGTCGCTCCATCAGCCTTTCGGGGGGGACAATGGAAGTGGCCACCCTATCCATGGCCTGAGCCATCATCTCTGATGATGCTGCCTGTTGGGTTGCCATACTGTAAATGGATTGCTCCCATGCGGTATTGCCAGGTGGCGTACGGCTACCACGTCGGCGGGCACCACACCTGTCTGGGGCATGGCGAACTACGCCTTGCTGTGCCGGCACTGCCTGAGGCTGCAGGACTGCATTCCCCCTCTGATCTGCTGGCCCAGGAACAGGATCAGATGTCGCGGAGTGTGACCCTGCATCCGTAACCACCAAAGGCGTACCTGCCAACACTGACATCCCCATTGAGGGTTCTAACCCGGGTGCAGGTGGGTCGGACAGAACAGAATCCCTCCAAGGAACACTCACCTGCAACGGCACGTAGGTCTCATCATCCGAATCAACACCTGAGTACAGCTCGGGGGAGGTGCAGCCAAAGACACCCCTTGAGAGCACGACCTGCAGCAGTTGTGGGTTCTCACCCACCACCACACCACGTCCCTCACTGGTGGTCGGTCGGCCCTCAGACCCCTCCTGGGTCTGCACCATCTCCACAACCCCAGCAGTATCAAGTGCGTCTTCCCCTGCAAAGACATAAAAGAAAACAAATGGAAACAGGCATTAGCACTATGGCACACAATTAGGGCTGAGAGGCTACAGAAACAGTACTTGATTGACACATGTCCCACATGACTAAAACACCCCCATGCATGCACCGTCACTGCGTGTGATGGGGAGGCAGATGGCACACATTGATGACACCAAGATGGAAGATGAACACATTTGCTGCATGCTGCCTAGTAGTGGCATCACACATTGGCCAGTGACTGGCAGGTCAAATACACATGCCATCACACAGATGGCATGTACCCTAGCCATGAAGTGAAGAGGGAGAGGAGGTCACCAATTGTTCATTCAGTCAAGTTTGTTCATATAATTGATTATTTTCATTGTAATGGTTCAAATGTTTAACCTGCAGCTGCCAGTCAAAAATGGTCCTATAGCACAGGGACATGTCCAAACTAATCATGTCCACGAAACTGAGCCAGTCCACTGTACCATAGCCATGTCAGACATGTGACAATAGGACTGAGAAATCCCGAGTAAAAGTGGTGGTATGCAAACAATCTGCCTGAATAAACAGAGGTAAATAAGCAACAGTGTTGTGGCAAGATGACACTCCAAGGACAACTGGCGTGGTGTTGGGCTGGATGTCTAATGTTGGCCGAAGGGATGCTGCTATACCCAAATGCTGTTGCCAAGAATGTATAGGAAGAGGCACATGGGTGAGCCGAACCACTCAGGCACACACACCCTCCCCTGGCACCCAAACAGAAGCCCTCCCACACACACCATGCACATGGATGACACACACATGCATGTGCACTCACCGGACAATGCCTCGTAATCTGCCACTTCTCCCACGCCTTGGATCTGTTCCTCCTTGACGTAGGTCCCAGCAACCTGCTCATGTGGAGTGAGTTCTATGTCGTCTGCTGGAGACCCACCTCCAGTCACTAGAGTTGCGGCATGACTTGAGGCCAGCTTATTCTTTGCCCTGCGCTTCAGGTCATTCCAGCGCTTGTAGCATTCATTAGCTGTGCGCCTCACGATTCCAAGGCCACTTATGATGTCCGCAATGGTCTGCCAGTGTGCCTGACGTTGTGCAGGTGTGGTCTTGGATCCTGCAACTATCACCATTTCGCGGTCATGTGCGGACACATACTCTACAAGTGCATTCAGTTCAGCCTCATTGAAACTGGGCTTCCTTGACGGGCCGGACTGTGCAGCCGTGTCCGGGGCATCAGCCTCTACTGGACGAGCACTCTTCCTCTTCCGCTTGGAAGGTGGTGGGGATCCGGAGTGTCCTGCGCCGCTCTGGACACTAGGGGCAGGAGCGTGGGATTGCACACTCAGCATGGGAGTTGGTGCAGGCATTATCTCAAGTGTGATGGTGTCAGGGGGAATGTCAGCATGATGGACTTGGACCGACACTGTCCTGGATGGGTGTGTGAGAGGTGGGGTGGATGGAGCCGCAGCTGCCCCTGCAGCCTCCCCAGCCTGCCTACGCGGGGCAGCAGATGACCTAGCTGCCCTTGATCACCCTGATGACACCAACGTTCACCGGGGGACGTGGCCTAGACCTGCTGACCTGGAAGCCAGCCATGGAGTCACCCTGTGCCAGGTCTGGTTCCACAGTGGGCTGGTCCAACAAGGGCTGAGCATGGATGGTGTCAGCCACGGTAACCTCAACCAGGGGGGGGGCATGGGTGTCCCTGACTGCTCCTCCACACATGGGGGGCTAGGGGCACCCTGCAAGTCACGGCCACGTCCCCTACCGGATCCACCACGGCCACCACTTGGGGCTCGGCCACCTTTGCCACCCTTACGGCTTGTTCGCCTCCTAGCCATGGCACTGATGTTATTGTGCGTATGGGAGTCGATGTGAACTATTGTCCTGGGCAATTGGGGGTCAAAGGGGTTGGGTACCAGATGGTAATCGTACCCTAGTGCTCTAGCAAGGCTGTATGTCACCCCAGGGGAAAGATGACGGGTCACGCAACGCACAGGCACCCCAAAAAAGCGAAGTAAGGTGCACGCAACCCCTCCTAGACCACGTGCGTGGAAAAATAAACCTGCACTACGCTGTGGCACCCAGGAACACAAGAATGAACGTATGCATGTCACACGCAGCCTAGAATGACCTCTGAAGGGGTACGCGACACACGGGGCAAGCACAGATGTTACATACGTGCGCGACTCACCGTCCGCCAGGAACAAAAGCGTGAAAAATATGCACGTGTGCGTGTTGGCAACACCCCCGCCAAAAGAAGAATTGTACGCTTTCTGAGGAGACAGGACAACAGTAGTAGGGAACGCTGTTTGAGGAAACAGGCCCAGGAAAAAGAGGAAAAGAGAAAAAGCTGTCACAGGTAACAGGGAGTACGAACTGGAAACGCTGTGAAGTAAATCGCGTGTGAAGCGACAAGAAGTACAGATTTCACCCACTCGCTCTCCACGGAAAGCACTTACAAGGAAATGGCGTTCTACACGTGCCTTTTATACACACGTCACAGATGTGCATACGCAATGAGGCCATTTCCACCAACTACGCGCTTTGACACTCGGACGTGTATCTCTTCATTTTTACACGCGCCATTCTCTACGGCCATGCGCGTGACATCACGGTGGTGACGCATGGTGGCCTTTGGGCCAATGAAATCGCATATGCGAGCACACGTGGTAAAACTGCACGTCCGAGTGTCATCGCGTGTAATCGGAGGGAAGTGAGCGTACACGCGATTGGTGGAAATCCACGTGTGCTCTGTCATCACGTGTAATGAGGGAAACACCCGCGCGCCTCACGTCACAGACGCGCTCACGCACTAAGCGCCTTTGGTCCAATGAAATCTCATATGCGTGCTGATGTGCATACGCGCTAAGGGTCTTTCCTCGATTTACACGCAGACGTGCAGGATTTTCACATGCCAAATCACTCCGTATCAAGCTGGCCACGCGTAAGCACACAGAAGACCACGCGCCTGCCCAAAAGGCTGAATTACTGCCCCCCAGAGCCCCGAGCAGCCTCCCACGAGCCATCTGCTGCTGCCTGCCTGCCTGCTGCCACCGTGCCCTGCCATTTGGTGCCTGCACATCAGCCATCTGCAGGGGTCCATTTGCTGTGTCCACCCCTGCTGGAACAGAAGACTCCCGACTGGGATACCATCGCTCCACAGCCCAGCCCCAGGACCCAGTTGCCCAGCCACTCCTGCCTCTGGGGTTGCCATGTCGGGCACTGCAACATCTGGCACCACTGGCAACCCCCGGCCAGAGAGGCAGAGGGGCACCAGCTCCACTGCCACCGAAGTTGGTGTCCTGGTGGAGAAAGTCCTGGGGCAGTATGATGCCCTCTTCGGAAGTAAGCGCGCCAACAAGGAAGGACAGACTCGGATCTGGACGGACATCGTGACTGCCATCAACGCGGAGGGGGTGGCAGTCCGCGACTACCAACATATCAAGAAGCGCTGGGATGACTGCAGGTCCAGGACCCTCTTGAAGGCCCGGCGCATCGTGGAGGGGGGCTGGGGCCGCATGAGTACCATCCAGATGAGGGTCTTGGAACGCGTAGGCCCAGCGCTCCACGCCCAGATCCTTGAGAGGCAGACCCGTCTGGAGTTAAGCGGTAAGTGGCCAAGCATTGCTGTGTGAGACAGGGCATGTTGCAGTGTGCTGGTTGTCTGATACTTGCCTGTATGTGTGACATAGGCCATGTATGCATGTGTGTGTGCAGGGACGTCATGCATGTGAGACCAGTAATGTGTGAACCACACGGTTGGTGCATGTGTTCAAATGCAACATGGGTTGCCCTATGCGGAATGGCCTCTGTTCCTGGACATGGGTGAGGGATGGGTGCTGATGCCATGTACATGTATGCTGTCCATGTCTGTGTGTCTGACCTGCGTGTCTGTGACTTGTGAATGCCAGGGATGCATGACACATGTCTGTCGCAATGTTCAGGTTCACTGATGCAGCCTAGTCATCCTTGTATCCACTGTGTCTGTGGTGTACGAGGCCAGATGGATGAAACTAGGGTGAAGTGTGTGAATGTGATAGGCATGGCACATGATGCATGTGAGTTCCAAAACAACAGTGTATGTTTCAAGAATCACTTGGACATGTATGCTAATGTCCATAGCATGCGCCATGCCTGTTACCGCATGTGTTTTACCTGCACTGAGCCATGTGTTGTGGAGGGACATGATGGAAGTGATCTTTGACAGTGCCACTCATCTGCTATTGCTTCCTGTCTAGAGGACCATTGTACAGTACCCTGATGCTTGTGTTCTATGTCTCCCTCTACACAGCGCCACGTGAAGAAGAGGGCGGAGACGGCTCTGTGGAGCAAATCGGCGGGGATGCCCCCACGGCTGCAGCGGAAGGAGTGGGTGAGCCCCCACAGGGGCTTGCAATGGCGGAAGACGGGGTGGAGCCATCCAGGTTGGTGGTTTCCACAGAGGAGGAGGAGGCCGCTACTGAGGCGCACATGGGGCCTGGTGGGGGCATCCCTGCTGGTGCAAGTGTTGCAGTCCAGGGGCAGGGGCAGGAGGCAGCACAGGTCGCCTGTGCATGTCACTGTCCCTGACACTGTGACTGCACCACCATGCACCAGCAGGGATGCCCCATCCCAGGCCCGTCCATAGGTAGGTGGGATGTCCATGTCATCTGACTCCCCTCCACCTGCGGACAAGGGGACCCCTGGCCATATGGAGAAGGTCCTGATTGGTGTCGCGTTGCGCACAGGTGCAATTCGTGATGAGGTGCGTGCTTCCCGGGAGGAGCATGCACGTCATCACGGAGAGCACCGTGCTGACGTGGCCCAGTTGGGAACGGCCATGTTCGGGGATTTCCTACATGTGTCGGCCAATCTGGCGACCCTCTCCTCCTCTGTGGAGACTATGCACCAGTCGTTCCCCATGCCGTCTTCCGGCCCAGATGCCACCAGGGCCCCCTGTGGACCTGCCCCGACCAATGCAGTCGGCTCGGTGGGGATCCCATCCCTGCCACAGTCGGGAGTCGGAGGTCCAGCAGGGGTGGACACACCAGCAACTGGACCCCAGCAGATGGAGGATGTGATGGCATCATCGGGCAGGGCAGGTGCACGACGGCGTCGGTGGATACCATCAGCCTGGATGCCGTCGTGCTGGCACCGGCAGTTGCGTCGGAGGCAGCGGCAGGCTCGACGTGGGAGGCATCATGGCTCGGGGCCATCAACATCAGGGGTGCAGGCATCGGCCGGAGGGCGGGAGAACCCTGGAATGGGAGTGGCTTCCGTGTGGGAGCGGTTGGGCCAGCAGATAGGTGCGGAGCGGCAGCAGGCAGAGGAGGAACGGCTCACAATGGTCAGGGCGGAGAACTCCAGAGGGCGCTGAGGCGGGCTGAGTGCCTCGAGGGTCTTCGCAGGGAGTTGGAGCTGGACACTGCTTTATCCCTGCGAGACCTCGGGGCCAGGGAACATGCCCGCCTCCAAACCATTGAACAGGAGTTCGATGATGCCCTGGCCCATGATAACATCCAGTGAGCCGTTGGACTAGCCCGCTGCCCATGTAAATAGTTATGTAGTTAGTGTTAGGTTTCCTTTGTTTTTGCATTTTCTTTGGACCTTTTGGACAATGGGCCACATTTTTGTATATAGTTATTTTTTATTAGGTAGTGTTGTTAGATAGCTTTCATTTCTTTTGTTGGGCCCTGGCTTGTTCACCTGTACATAGTTCACTGTTGGATTTTCTTTTCTTTTTACAATTTACCCATGGAGCAATGGCTTTCAATTATAATTTCCAATTGGATTTTCTTTTCTGGACTGTGGCCCTCATTACAACTCAGGCGTTAAGGGTTAACGCCACCGTTAACCCTTAACGCCTGATTCTGATTTTAACGCCTGCTTTTAGCAGCCGTTAAAATCCATGGCGCTAATCCGCCATGATGCTAATTACGCCACCGTAATTTACGGTGGCGTAATTAGCGCCTTCCCCACTCCCATTATGCCCTATGGGGCAAAAATGGGAATGGGAAAGGGAAAATGGGAAATGGGTATTTACCGCCCCAATCACCTTGGAATGGGGCAGTAAATCCGCCATCCACCATGGTGTAAACATAGTTTACACCATGGTGGTAAAGTTGGTGTACTTAGCACCAAGGTTGTAATGACCTCCTGTGACTTTGGACACCATTCCTTTGGATTCTGATTTTTGGTTTTGCATTTTTTCATGGACATGCTTCTTTTTACTTTTTTTACATTCCCATTTCTGTTAGTTTATTTTTGATTCAATTTATGTTTTCTTTAATACATATTTTTTGATCAAACTTCAATGTGTAGTATCATCTCATTGGTTTCATGCATATCATGATATGGGTTTTGAGATTCACTGACACCCATTGGGTGTATGTGAGGGACATGTGTTCGTTTCCAAACTTGCAATTGCTGTTCTATCATGTTATTGCCATTTCTGAGTGGGTGGATGCAATACTCGGGTGGGTGTTTTGCATTTGGAGGCTGACCATAGGGACCGGGGATCTAGATTGTGATGACATGTTGACTGGGGAACATGAGTTGGACATGAGTGGGGGCCTGCTGGCAGGTGCCCCACAGTGCTGGGGGTGGGGGTGCAGGGGAACATGAGTTGGACATGAGTGGGGGCCTGCTGGCAGGTGCCCCACAGTGCTGGGCGGTGGGGGTGCAGGGGAACATGAGTTGGACATGAGTGGGGGCCTGCTGGCAGGTGCCCCACAGTGCTGGGGGGTGGGGGTGGTGGGAGACATGAGTGGGGGCCTGGCGGAGGCTGCCCCTGCACTGCTGGGGGGTGGGGGTAATAGGGGACATGAGTGGGGGCCTGGTGGAGGCTGCCCCTGGTGGCTGGGGGGTGGGGGTGGTGGGAGACATGAGTTGGACATGAGTGGGGGCCTGGTGGAGGCTGCCCCTGCACTGCTGGGGGGTGGGGGTAATAGGGGACATGAGTGGGGGCCTGGTGGAGGCTGCCCCTGGTGGCTGGGGGGTGGGGGTGCTGGGAGACAGGAGTGGGAGCCTTGTGGAGGGTGCCCCTGACTGCTGGGGGGTAGGGGGTGCAGGGAGACATGAGTGGGGGCCTGGTGGAGGCTGCCCCTGCACTGCTGGGGGGTGGGGGTGGTGGTAGACATGGGTGGGGCCCTGGTGGTGGGTGCCCCTGACTGCTGGGGGGTGGGGGTGCTGGGAGACATGCATTGTTGATCAGTAGTGCAAGGTGACATGTGGGTTGGCTGGGGGGCATGCCCATGGTGGATGGGCTGCCTGCGGGACATGAGCAGGGGTGCAGGGTAGTCCCCCGTGGTGTGGGCTGCCTGCAGGGGCCGTGGAGGTTGGAGGCACCTGGGAGGACCCACATGGCCAATTCACGTGTAGTACTCCCCAGAACCCCTGAAATACACGTACCCTGCTGAAATCGCATGTGGAACTTCCCGCGTACCCCTGGAATACACGTACCCTGCTCGCACGGGGCCAATCGCGTGTGGAACTTCCCACGCACCCCTGAAATACACGTACCCTGCTCGCACGGGGCCAATCGCGTGTGGAACTTCCCGCGCACCCCTGAAATACACATACCCTGCTGAAATCGCGTGTGGAACTTCCCGCGCACCCATGAAATACACGTACCATGCTGAAATCGCGTGTGGAACTTCCCGCGCACCCCTGAAATACACGTACCCTGCTTGCACGGGGCCAATTGCGTGTGGAACTTCCCACGCACCCCTGCAATACACGTACCCTGCTGAAATCGCGCGTGGAACTTCCCGCGCACCCCTGAAATACACGTACCCTGCTGAAATCGCGTGTGGAACTTCCCGCGCACCCCTGAAATACACGTACCCTGCTGAAATTGCGTGTGGAACTTCCTGCGCACCCCTGAAATACACGTACCCTGCTCGCACGGGGCCAATCGCGTGTGGAACTTCCCACGCACCCCTGCAATACACGTACCCTGCTGAAATCGCATGTGGAACTTCCCGCGCACCCCTGAAATACACGTACCCTGCTCGCACGGGGCCAATCGCGTGTGGAACTTCCCGCGCACCCCTGAAATACATGTACCCTGCTCGCACGGGGCCAATCGCGTGTGGAACTTCCCGCGCACCCCTGAAATACATGTACCCTGCTCGCACGGGGCCAATCGCGTGTGGAACTTCCCGCGCACCCCTGAAATACATGTACCCTGATCGCACGGGGCCAATCGCGTGTGGAAATTCCCGCGCACCCCTGAAATACAGGTACCCTGCTGAAATTGTGTGTGGAACTTCAGGCGCACCCCTGTAATACACGTACCCTACTGGAATCTGTGTGATACTTCCCGCGCACCCCTGAAATACACGTACCCTGCTGGAATCGCGTGTGATACTTCCCACGCACCCCTGAAATACACGTACCCTGCTGATTTCGCGTGTGATACTTCCCACGCACCCCTGATGCACACGTACACAGGACAATCGCGTGTGGAACTTCCCGCGAACCACTGAAATACACGTTCCCCGCTTGGCATTTGCTCTTTGCCAGCCCTGTGAACTGGTCCAGGGTTAGCGCAGCCCTTTGCAATTATTTGGGGATTTTGAAGGCTTTTCCTTGCGCGAGGGCATTCTTGGGGGCGTAACTGGCGCTGCTGCAGGGTCGCTGCGCCACGCTGCGCCACGGCTGGTTTTGGATGCGAAAATCCATGAATACGCTGTGCTCGGAAATCGATTTTAGCGCACGCGGCCGGCGCAGACATTCGCACGGGCACGCTGTGCGCCAGTCGCGTGCGCCACTTTTGTGCGAATTTCTATGAATTACCCTGTCAGTCTATTTCTTTTCAAGTCTTAGATCAGAACAAAGTGCTTCGTTATTTCTTACGTTCTAGTACCCAAAGCGCTTAATCATAACGATTTTGACAAGTAACTTTGCAGATCCCAATCTAGGCCAGGATCCAGAATTAATGGGAGACGAAGCAGGGCTGGCCTGCAAATCAGACATAGCGAGGCTGGATGAAGTAGCCACCGAAGGAAGCAAAGCCAATTCTGCCAGCCTCTCCTTTCTCAACTAACATGGCTGATCTTGCTTCCTGGCAACTGCCTTTAACTTGAAACACAATTCTTGGCCAGACAGCCCATTTCAATGTAGTAAAGGCAGGGTTCTATGTCCTTCATCGATGGGTGAAATTTCGATGTTTTTTTCTGAGTCGCTGTACTTGTTTTTTTGGGGGGGGTTCCCCCATTCCACACCATTACTTTACCTATTCCCAACCTCCCCACCCCATATATATACTTTTCTAACCCATCCTAAAATTTTTGGGAGTTTTTTTGGTAAAATTTACTTGGAAAAAAACCCATTGGAATTTCACCCATCGATGAAAGAATGCTATACCAAAGGCAGAGCCCTAGCAGTCACTGACAATCCTTTTCCCTCGAGAGAGTGCCAAGCCATGGACTTCCACTGCGCTGCCGCTGGGTACAACACCGAGCTATGCAAAGTGATCAAGGGGCAAGACCCCTAGCTAGAGATACAAATTCCAGACGGAAATAGTTCCAGTCTACAGAAGACCCCTGGTCCGCGATCAATCAACATATCCATGAGCGATGTAACTGGAAGAAATGATGGAGGAGAACAATAAGAAGAGCACTAAGGGCAGGCCATTGGTCGAAGCAGCGGGCCATCATGGTTGGACCCCACGCATGACAGCATAAAAGCAAAACTCTGCCTGGTCACATCTGGCCCTGCAACCCACCAAGACGATCCTGCCACATATTCGTATTGGTCTTCACTGTGCAAGTTCTCAGACGCTTTGCCTAAGGAACAACGTCCAGGAAAAGATGAATGGAAAATTGTTCAGCATTTACAGTTAAAATAAGATTAAATGGCTTCAGTGGGCTGGAAATGATTCTGGTACGGAGTGCAGGCAGTCAGTGCCTGCTGTATCCCTTCCTTTTGTAATATAGTGAAGACCACCATAGCTTCAGCTTCAAGGAATATGCAGCCTATCAGAAGGGTCATGTACGAAGGGAGATAGAATAATTGGACACTCCCTGCGGATGAAGGCTGAGGAGTTCACTGGGAAAACTTAGCCCCATCCATACTCTCCCAAAACGTTTGATTTTGCCAGGCATGGGCTTTGAATTGACTATGGAAGAAACAGAACTCACAGGTCTCTCAATCTCAGACTGTATGGGCATCAACGACTCACTCTAATGCATGGCTTTAAGGGATCAAATTCCTCAATTAGGAACCTGGAGAAGGATATCTAAAAGCGCGCCACCGTAAACAAGACTATTTATTCCCATTTCTTTTCAGGGAGGATGGCACAACCTGGGTTATTACATCGCAGTTCGACAAAAATGCCCCAGTAAAAACAAATATCCTCCCACGACTACTTTACATGTTCCATGCTCCACAGGTGGCGGTACGCCAAAGTACGAATGTCTCCTTAGTAACAGAAATAATGATGTTTATCCGGGGTAAAGAGAATCCTATGGTAGCCAGGCTCCTACCCCCTGCCTCCAAGTACAATAGCGGGCTTGCCTGCACTGGGGAACTAAGGCATGAGCAGGAAACCCCAGCAAGAGAATGGAACGAGGGGACAAACAAACACATCACGAAGGTGAAATGCAAAATCAGGGTCAAAAACATGTCAGGAAACCATCCAAGACACATACGGCCTCATTAGGACCCTGGCGGTCTGGGTTTAACGGCGCTGTTAAAAGTGCCGGCGCCATTAAACCCATACCGCCTTATTACGAGGTTCCCTCGCGAGACCCGTTCTGGACGTCTGGTCTGACCAGGGTCCCTCGAGGGGACCAGGGAGCTAACAACGGGCCATTATTAACGGGCCCATTGTTAGCTCCCTCCCCATTCCCATTGAGCCCTTTGGGGGCTCGAATGGGAATGGGGATGGATGGTCCAGGTCCGGGTTCCCTGAATGGGGAAATATCGGGCCGTCCAAGGTCGGAATGGCCCAGTATTTCCCCATTCAGGGAACCCAGACCTGAGTTTTGAGCCTCCAAACTCCTAATGAGGCCCATAGTATCGTTACTGTAGTATTCATGGCCATGCGCTGCGGATGAGACAAGGATATCCGATGACACCCATTTGGAGGAACCTTGAGTCCTCTCCTGCTCTCAAGGGAACTGGGAATGGCACATATGCACACCACATGCTTGATAGATTCATTGTCAGATCATGAGCATCAAGGACCCTCTGGCATCAAATAAAATGAGAGAATACAGTATTTCCAGATCAGGCAGTTGGGACTTCAGCCCACTGTTAGAAAAACCCTGATTGCTTTGGAGAAAATCCTCTTTAGTAGCAAGGGCTGGAGGGGCCTTGTTTCAGGCTCCAATGGCTTTTGATAGACGCAGGACACTGTGTGAAATAGACCCATAGAGGCGAGGAATCGATATTTGGTGGAAAGTGTCAGATTAGAAAAGATTGGAAACCATTTGCAAGAGAGTCAAAAGGAAGTAATGTGCTCTATAGCTGGTCCCCAGTGCCGACCAACGAGCAGACACTCAGGCCTACTTTGGGAGGCGAGTGTTGGCACAGAGTTGGCTCACGTTTGGAGCAATTGCCCCAAATGTGATCCCTTCTTGAAGGAAGCTTTTAGTGACATTGGTTACATGCTAGGGAAACAGCTGAACATATTCCCAGCAGTAAAGCGCCTATAGGCTTCAACCAAAGTATGCTACAACTTGGCGCAAAAAAGGGCTTGTGACCTATTTGTGCATTGCCCCAGGAAAACAGCCAATTTATTGTGATGAAGTAGCAAGGTTTGCACATCCCAAACTGTAAGTGACCACAACCACTCTGCCAAAAGCTTACTTCTTAGAAAATACCTTTTAGGCGTTGGGTGGGGCACTTTAGGTTTCTTGCAAATTTGTTACCCAATTTTGGTGTTCATTGGAATGAGAATTAGTTGCCCATAGAGATGTTGTGTCATGAGATTTCCGGCGGTGTAGCCAGAGTTACTACAAAGAGAAGGGCGAGCTGCAACTAGTTGGCAACAGCCTATCAAAGTGAAGTTTGTGGCTTTAAGCACAAAATGATAACAGCACTTCGGAGCAAACAACGGCTGATAATGACTGTAACAAGGAACTTGCTTTTTCTCTTTACAGGGTGTGGGGTAGATGAGAAGGAGTTAATTACAAGAAGTGAAACAAATGCTATGTATGCTGTCTGTTCGTTATTGTCTGTTCATTATTAGGTTAATTTTTGTTAGTCAAGAAGTGAGGCAAATATTTCACAACAACCTGAAAGTCTCTTACATGAACCCACATCTCACGGAAGCAACCCTAAATCATGACAACTTAGTGAGAAATTGCACGCTGAAAATCATTGAACAGGCAACATATACACTGCTGCTAGACTTCATTGAATCCATCAATCTACTCGATAATGCACAAGTCTACTTGGGTCTGTCCGGGGTCCCCAAGACGTACAACCTCTGGGTAATGTGTAGTGCGAGGCTGGATTCGCCCTTCCTAATCCTTTTGCCATTTTAGACACCACTTACCTCTCAATGATTATTTATGAACTGTACCAAGTGGGGGAGAGGGCTGTAATAGACATACTGGGTCATGGACATCTGCTCTCTGTATGCACTCAAAGACTCTTGTTACATCATACTGCTCTGCTCACCACCCCCTCTCTTCGTGAGCCACTCACGGTCCCACCATTTCACCTCCGGTCTTCAACGTTTGCTTAGGACCTCTTTCAACTATGATCCAATCTTTTGGCATGATTTAACACAACCATGCCGATGGAAGTAAGATCTTTTAACACCTGGACCAAGCACTCAATGTAGACCCCAGCAACCTGGTCAGATGTCTTTTCCAAGACTGAGATCATGTCCTGTTTCTATTATATCAACTTTAATACAGCAGAAGATGCTGTTGGCTCTGCCCTTAGCCAAAAAAGATGGTTGAACCCTGGATGACATCCTTGACCCAGATGTTTGATTGGTACTTCAAATCAATTAATCTGTCACAACATCCTTTTGGCACTTGAAGGGCCACGGGTGAATTTAAATTTTCCTTGTCTTCCGTCAAATAATTCAGCCAATCATGGCAACAGTCAATGCCCACCTACACTATGCAAATAGCCTTTCTGTGTGTGCTCTGTGGAAAGTTCTCCCACATACTCTAGCATGTACAGAACAGAGCAGCTGGACGCCTTCTTCGATGTAGTGTAAAGATTAACATTTCACTGGTGCTTAATGTCTGCACTGGCTACTGCTTGGCCACAGCAAAGCCTTTATAGTATTCTGCATAACACAGTGGCCACTGAATGTTAGTGTCCCTATATCCCTGAAGTCCAAGCTGAGCAGATACTGGTCCAAAGGTAGCTTCTGAGGGGACAAGACTCACCTTGGTATTGGTTCAGATTAATAAACTCAGTATCATACATCGGAAAAGCCCCTTGCCTTTTAAAACGTTCTTCCTTAAATTCCTTCATTTCTCCGCACCCCGGCTTCGATGATGCGTACCATGGAACTATGGTTTGTTTCGGCAACCACAAATGGAAACACACTACCAAGAACAGAGATAAGCCTTTGCCGGAAGCCATGACTGACATCAACTTGTCACCTTTTTATGCCTCAACACCCACTGAGCCCACCACGGGGAAGGAGAGGTACTCTTTTAAACAAATTGAGTTCTAGAAAACAATCATGGTAATCGTAAGCATAGAGATTCCTTATGCATATGAAGAGGAGGGCCCATGCCCTCCATGGACATAGATACATGTGGATTAAGGCAGCAGAGAATGGAAACCGGGGGAAGAGAGGAAGACAGGAACCTGGACTGATTTTCCAACATCCTCTTTATTTAGACATCAGAAATAACAGCACTGAGTTCCCAAATTCACAGCCTTTTATACGTTTTGCAGTTGGCACAACATTTCATTTTATGATGCAATACATTTTATTTGGGCCTGGCAACTAAGGACAAACCCTCATGTGCCTGTGATGTGCTGGTTTAACCGCCACTCACCATTTCGTTGTGCCATAACTTGGCATACAGGCTCATTAAATTTGTGTGAGATCCTTCTGACCTTTATTATAAATCCTTTGATGTCTAGAGAAAGAACAACATGGGCAGCCTCTTTAAGGTCCTTTTGGCAGGCTATAACCTGTTTTTCTGCCAAAAGGTCCACAGCTGCAGTGGACTGCCCATGAACCCAACACAATTGTTGCTAGTTTAACAGCTCTCTACTCTACTTGCTACCTTCCCAGATCACTACCTGGCCAAACCCAGCTCATCAATGTCAGAATTGCTGCCAAGAAGTCAAAACAAAATGTTCCTGACATGTCCTTCTTCAATGAACTTTTAATGAACTGCTTTTAGAGAATGATTTAATTAATTCAGCATGACTATGTGAAATTCCACTATTTTGTATTTCTAGCAGCCATTTTGTATTTCCAACTCCATCCGAATATTCAGCCTTTCTACCAAATGGTAACCTAGTTGTGAGCATAACTTATTTTATGTCCAGTTCTCAGTCTAGATTTTTGATATTCATAATGTATGTGTACTACCTGAGATGCCCTCTACTGCGTAAGGCATTCAGACTCTAAAAATATGTCACCCCTCTGGCTTGTATTTAAACAACTATTTAATACAGAGCCACTACACCCAATGTCCACTCTCTCCCATTTTCAGTGTACCTACATATCTCTGTCCCACACCCCCCCCAGTGTGATGATCTGTTTCAATATCCTAAAAATATTTCTACAGAGTCAATACTAACATATTGTATTCTCGTAGTCTAAACATGCATGTAGCCATAAATTATATCTTTGTTTGCTTTTATCTAAATCCCACCTCTATTACCCAGTTACTTTTAACGAACTATATATGTCAGGTAATTTACAGTCACTATGACAAACGAGAGAAAATCATTCTTTGAGGGAACGCACCAGCCCATCTTCACATTGTTCCTGTGTGGCTTTCACTGCACACTTTTTCCTTACTGCCACCCCATAACGACAACATCTCCTTCTCTCCCATTGTCTTATCCATGCACATTTTCAAAATGTCTATTTATCTTTCATTTTTGTACCACTGACACATCTTCCACCCGATTTGTCTTGTTTTAGCATCTTCCACGTCCATAGATCTTTTTCCTAATCTGGTCATTTGTACTTTTGTCCTTCAGGCTGCTTTGCAGCAAATTCCTGGGCCCTTCAATTCTTATGCCAATTAGTCCATCATCCTTTTCTAGTGTCTCTTTCATCACAGAGCAATTTAGTCTTTCACAAAGAACGATTTAAACAAGAGGGGGTATTCAGTTACTTCTTCTGGGGGACACAAGGATGTTTTTTTTTTCCAGGAACATTGCTTTCAAACAACGGTGATTATAACTGGGCATCTGGCTGGGTCCCTTGATCATTTCTCTCTGCCTATATGTTAGATGCCGCCAATTTTCCTGATGTATACGTCTCTTCCGTCCATCTATAATATAAAACTGGGTGAGTTTTCTTTGAAAAATAAGTGTGTCTCTATCGTCAGTGCTTTCTCCTCAACCCAACCCTTAATAAGCTATTCATGTATTTCTTTCAAACATTCCTGCCTCCTAAACAATCTCTTCAGTGTTCTAATATACTAAAATAACTACTCTTCCTTTTCTTTTCACTCATTTTTAACTTTCATTCAAATAAATGCTAGCTGAGGTCAGGACCTGGCTTATAATCTGGGTTTATGCAATAAATACATCAACCTGTATGACATTGCCCTTATTTTCTCATGGGCTTTTCCTTTCTTTCAAAAATGATTTTGAAGGATCCATTTTTGCTAAGGTCGACATTCTCAGACCAAGGAGTCAAAAACAACAAACAAACAGCATAACAGACAAAACAATATTGAAAAAAGAGATGTCTTCTTCTTGTGTTGTTCTCCATTTGTCTTCTTGGAGCATCTGTAGCTGGAGAGGACAACTCTGGTGCAGATTTGTGCTTTCTGTAGAAAACTTAAATAGAGGCAAAGTCATTTGGGGACTGCAAAGGGGTCAAGTTTCTCCCTAAAACCATAGACCCTTGCTCCCTTCTGTCTACAAAAAGAGGTTTACTAAGATCATCTCTTGCTACTTCCAGCCCATTGAACTACAGGCTCTCTTTTTATGAATTGTTGGTGCACATAAAAATTATTTCATAAATTTGCGTCACACTCAGGCCTGTACTTGGATTTGTCCTGCTTAGCTGAACATTCTTCTCTGTTCTTTAGGCATCTTCCTTCTGGTCACGTAGGACCACGGTGACCTCCTTTTTCTGTGCTTTGATCGTATTAAGACATAATAAACATATTTTGCTGCGCGTTGCATGCTGCTTTATCACCTACTGCTCCTGCTTGACATACACTTATCTAGCCTACCCCTGTTATTTAGAATCCAGCACTGTACCAACTAAGTGCATACGAGTTTTAACATAAGAAATACATTATTTGCCTATTCTTAAACATTGCCTTAATTTCTGCCAAATCTACCCAATTGGCATCTCACCAGTTGTCAAAATTTCAAAAGAGATTGCTCCACATTTTACCTGAAGTTTTCTGGGTTCTTTGTCGTTAGAGATGGCCATACGTGCATATATATATGCTACCCTATAATCACACCTGTTTGCACCTATCTTGGGAAAATGCTACATATTTGAAAAGACTGTGGGCCTCATTAGGACCCAGGCGGTAAGGGGTTTACGCCGGCGTAAACCATGGCGCACCTTACCGCCTGAGTACGAGTTCCCCTAGCGCCATGGTGATTTTAACGCCTGCTTTTAGCAGGCGTTAAAATCCATGGCGCTAAGGGACCTTGTTGTTAATTACGCCACCGTAATTTACGGTGGCGTAATTAACGCCTTCCCCACTCCCATTATGCCCTATGGGGCCAGAAATGGGAATGGGGAAGGGTAAATGGGGATTGGGGACTTACCGCCCCGCCAACCTCCGAATGAGGCGGTAAGTCCGCCAACCCCCATGGCGGAGTTGGCAGCTTAGCGCCATGGACCATGGTGCAAATAGCGCCATCGTCCTCCGCCAAGGTCCTAATGAGGGCCTGTATCCCTTACTGTCTTTTTTCTGTAATCACCTGGGTCCTCTCACTCCTAATAATGATCAGCGTTGTGTTCACACACTTTGGGTGTGAACCGGTACTTACCTCTTGTAGCCCTACTTGCCCACTAGCACTAACCTCTGTCGTGACATAATGTTTTCTCTCATTATATTACCATACTCTGCTAGGCCAAGTAGACATTCCTCCTGTGCACAAGAACAGTCAACCATCTTCATCTAAAAAATCTAATCAATACTATTATATACATTCAAATAATGTTGTGTTACTTGCTCTCAAATGTTCTTTTGTGCAATTCTACTACATGTGTTCCCATATGTAGCGAAATAGAAAGTGCAAATGAAACTAACCATGGCACATATTGGGTCTATTAGGGGGCTGCATTAATAGCTAAAACCAATAGCTTATTCAAAGTATGTGCTAAATGCTGAAACAGGTCTTTATAGATGAATTTAGTAACGTGTTGTGATAGTAGCACCTACATTAATAGGGTACATTGAATGTGTAGGCCTCAAAGAAAAGGAAGGTTGCATTGTGCATAGATAGGCAGGGTAGAGGCCCAGGTTTAGTAGTTAATAGAGATCTGTATTTGAATGCTTAAAGCATTATAGCGCTTGGATAGCCAGGCGTTGTAGTCAAGGCACTATGACACTAGCTGGTGAAGCACAGGGGCGTTAAAGCTTGCTCACTAGGGGTTAATATGATTTCAACTCCTCTTTTTTCTGCAGTGGCTGTGCATGCTTGGTAAACAAAGCCTCTTTCGCATGAGAAGGAAGGGTACGACCTCGTGCGCACTGATAACAAACATTCCTGTGCTTTTGCAGATGGGCTCCAAGGGAGGGAGGAAAGGAGCGTCTTGGAGAGTTAGCAAGTTGGGATTTTCCATCAGTGGACATGTTTTTGCACTATGAAAGTGCTGGAACAGTGTGTCACGTTGACTGACAGCACGAGATTACAAAATGCACATGCACCCATGACTCAGGGGGAGATTCATCCGCAGACTCGCTTCAAGCAAGTGCCGGCAGGATGACCTAGGCGACTCCTTGTGGCGCTGTCATCTACAGAGCTAGCTGAGCAAGTAGTTCATTTTAGATGGCCGGGATCTCTCAGCGCTATTTAATAACATCCAAGGGACGTAAGACTGTGTTTCTCTAATATGCTTTGTGATTTTCTCTAACTTGAATTCCAAATTACTGCTATATTTACTGTTCTGTTATATTATGCTATATGTCTAATAAATGCTACATTTATAATGAAGGTGTCATTTCTCTAGCATGAGTTCATTGCTTGGCACGAGCGGACCTGTAAGTGGGTAAAATTGGGTAATTTATGCTAATAAGGGCTGGTCCCTGGAAAGCAATACTCCTTTTCATGCACCATATAATCAGAACCTGAGTGGTGCTCTTTATTTTTACAATTCCAATTTGTTTGTTTATTTACACTTCTTGCTACTTTAACATCCAATCATTCATCATCCAATCATTTATTCATTCATTCATTTATCATTTTTTAATTTATTTATTTTCATGGGGCTCCATGATTATTTGTCATCAAATCTCTAGTTTTTGAGTTTTTTACTCTGGTGCCGTTTAAGGTCAATCATTTATTTTAATCTTCCCCGTATTAATTTTACTGGACCCATGCCATGAAGGCCTGTAGTCTACAGGACACTTGGCACTTTCTCCAAGCCTTCCTGAAATTATGCTACATGCTGCTACATTATTGCCACGTGCTATAAGATATTCCTTTTTTGTTTTCAGTATGTGATGCTACTAAAGAAACACCACTTCCTCTTTTGTTCACTCTTTTCTAAATATGTCATGATCAGTGACATCATTCAGCCTAGACCCTTCTTTAAGAACCATCACTGTCCTCCATGGTCCCCTCTTATTGTCCCTTCCTTTGAGCATGTTTATTTTCTTTCTTGCTCATGGCTGTCTTATTTTGGAGGGATTATCTGGCCCCCCTCTTTATCCATAGATATCCATGATCTGATCAAAACTTCATAAAATATTCTCACCACTTTTTCCACTAGACTAAATAGCTATTTTTAAGCAAATCCAATAAGACCGACCTCTGGTTTTACCACAGTCCGCGCAGGGCCATTTGCCCTGCATATGCCAACATAAATTCATCCACGCTCACATGGTGCATTCCAAAAGTGGAACACACTATCCCTTGATCAATTAAATAAAATCATCATGTTTAGGCTTTGCCATTCAATCCCTTCTCAAAACAGGGGCAGGTGCCTGTCACCAATATAACCAAGATCAATCATAGCACACTCTCCTACAAAGACTGATAATTCATCAATAAAAAGGAACTCCACTTGTAGCTCTAAAGGAACCCTCAATCTTCTGAAAATTCCCATCATTCAATATTTGTCCACCTTTATTGCATAAACATGCAGTCCCAATGTCTACCAATAGAGCAAAGATGCTTTCCTCCTACAGCCATATTAACTCTTGGCACTTCTTGGGGCCTAATGTCACTAACAATTCTGAGCACATCAAGCTGCTCTGTGAGCTGCTTTATTGTGGGTGCATGCATACCCCTGTTCCTGTGAAAGGATTTCCTCCCACCATAATGGCACCTCCTATTCTGGGTGTCATTACCTAGTCTAAGTTCGCACATCACTAAATCTGCATGAAGCTCACTATACTTGCCCCGGAAGGCAATCCGTTTCGTACTTTTTCTAGCTCCTGTACCTGTTGCAGTCTCGGCACTCATGTCTGATTTAATGTCTGATCCTGGGCAAACCCTTCACTAGCTTGTGAGCTATATAATGTAGGATGTACTGTTCCTTCTTTCACTAAGAGATCACCTTTTAGGTCGATCTGGCCGCGCCAGACACTCTGGCATGCTCGGTTTAAGTAGGTCCAAATCTGACCATCTCACTTCTTTGTCTGTCTGAGAACACCCCTCGGGACCACACGCACCAGTGCCCTGCTCCCCACGGAAGGTTTCTCCTTCTTGATCTGACATATCTTGTCCCCAACTAGTGTGGCTTTCACCTTTCTAGTCTCCGTTTAAAGTCAGCCTGTCCAAAGACAAGGCTCTATGCTCGAGGCTGAACAGGCCCCTGTAACGCTCACCTGATTCCCACAGAGACGCTGACCCGAACTGGCTGCTACCGTTTCTTCTATCGTGGGACGCAGGGCCCGGAAGATGCTCTGGACGGGGCCTCCGAATTTGGATTGCCTGGCTTGTAGAGTAAGTTTTCTGCAGGTGGAAGAAAAGGGATTAATTACCAGCTGGGGTGGATATGTGTTCCCACCAATCTCCCGTTTCTCACTCTTCTTGACCCCCAACTTGGTTTCTGCAAGCTCTCACCTTAGGTATTGTAAAGATGAGCTCTCCATCCTGCTTCAGGTGCAGGGGTGCGTAGAATCCAGTTACGTCACTGGATGGGAAATAGTTGCGGACACTGTGTCCTTCGTTTCTCCTACGGTAGCCGTAAGTATGAGTGTCTTTTCTCCACAGGAGTCGGGGCCCAGAAACCTAAAGCTGGTAAGTCTCTTGGTGAGTATTTGTTCTCTGTGCTTAGTTAGTGCTCACCATGTATTCCTCTTATGCAGGTGCTGGGATGTAGCTGGCGTCGTAGCCGCGGTGGAGGAAGGTAAGTGAAAGAAAAGCGACTGCTTACTTCTAATGATTGTCTTTTTCTGCTTAGAGGTGCCGAGATGCTGCCGGCGACACAGCCGCTGTCGCGCGTGATGAGGCACGTAAGTAAGTGGAAGAAATGTGGCCTCTTTAGAGCGGGCACCTCTAATGACTGTCTTTTTCTGTTTTTCAGGTGCCGAGATGCTGCCGGCGTCGTGGCCGCGGTGGAGTTCGGCGAGGCCACGGATGGGTAAGGCAAGGCGGCGCGGCTGCGAGCGTTTGAGAGCGCTGCTAATCTTGTACCTTTCCTTTGCAGGATCGTCGGAGGTAGGATTGCTGAGGCCGGATTCCGGTAAGTCATTTCTAATACTCGCCTTCTCTTTTCTTGTCTGTTTGCAGGTGTTCCGGGTGCTGGCAGGCGTGTCAGGAGCCAGGATGCAGGAGCCGACTCGGTGAGCGTCCTGCTGCTGATGCAGAATAACGCGAAGCACGTGTATTCCATCGGGCGTGGTTTAAATAGCAGAGAAGTGCTTCAGGTGTGTGTTCTTCCACCGGCCCCACCCAGGTAAGAAAAGAGTTCCTGAATAGAGGAAATAGTTCCTCCCAGCCCTGATGGCTGGAGACTTCAGCCAGACTGGATTGTTCTGGGGAAGTATGCAGCATGGTCTGCCTCAGGTAAGTCCACCCAAGCATTATTACACAGTTTATCAATATGAGCCCGGCGCCTATGGCGCCGGGACTGAAGTCCTTTATGAGCCTGGCGCCAAAGGCGCCAGGGCACGGTCCAAAGGGCCCCTGTAGGGGTCTGCTGGGTCCAGAGATGTGGAAGAAGGGTCTGCTTCCGGGGGCGCTGGGCCAGACCTAGCTCCTCAGGAGTAGTGCTCATGACAGCACCCCCCTTCAAGGCCCCTCCCAAAATTGTCTTCCCCGGGGGTTTTGGTTTATCCGGAAAGGTTCGGTGAAATTTCTTGATTAGACGAGGAGCATGGACGTGGTCATAGGGTTCCCATGACCTCTCTTGAGGCCCGTAACCCTTCTAGTCAATCAGGTAGAACAGCTTTGATCTGATGATCTTAGGGTCCAAAATGTTTTTAATCTCGAATTCAGGTTCCCCATTCACTTGAATTGGTTCTGGAGGTTTGGTTAGTCTGGTTCCAGATTGCATGGGTTTCAAAAGCGATACGTGAAAAACAAGATGTATTCGCATATGAGCTGGCAATCCTAGTTTAGCGGCCACTGGGTTTATTAGGGCCGTAACTGGATATGGCTCCAGATATTTGGGATTAAAAGTGCGAGGTCCTTTGAGTGATAAGTGTTTGATGGACAACCAGACCTGGTCCCCAATCTGGTATTGAGGGGCCTCGCTTTGGTGTTGATCTGCTCCTCTCTTGTACCTTTCTTTAGATTGTTGTAAATGTGCAGCAGCTTCTTTGAAGGCTTTGGTAATAGCAATGTGTAACTTATCCACGGCGGGTGTTCCAAGATCTTGAGGTGGATCGAGGTTGGAAGTTCGAGGATGAATTCCATACAAAGTGTAGAAGGGGCTTTGCCCGGTTCCAGAGTGAACGGAATTATTGTATGCATACTCAGCTATCCAAAGGATGTCCTTCCAGTTGCTCTCTGACTGTTGTAGCATGCATCGTAAATATTGTTCGAGAGTCTGGTTAGTTCTTTCAGTTTGACCATCGGTCTGGGGGTGATGGCTGGTTGAGAGTCTTACATCGATTTGAGCCAATTGACAGCAACTACGCCAAAAATGGGAAATAAACTGGCTTCCTCTATCTGAGATTAGTACCGATGGGAATCCGTGTAACCGGACAATGTTTTCAAGGAATTCTCTGGCTAGTACCGAAGCTGAGGGTAAGCCTTTTAACGGAATGAAGTGGGCCATCTTGGAAAACAAATCCACAATAACGAGAATAGTGTTGTACCCGGAGCAGGAGGGTAAGTCTGTGATAAAATCCATGGAAAGGGTGTGCCAGGGAGACGGTGGAATGTCTTATGGTTGGAGAAGACCAGCCGGTCTTTTCTTTTGACCCTTGTTTTGAACGCACACACCACAGGACATCACAAATTCTTTTATGTCTTTTCTCCACGAAGGCCACCAGAATTGTCTTCTCACTTTCTCTTCTGTTTTGGCAATGCCAGGGTGGCCCTCTATCAATGAATCGTGATAGCTGGAGATTACTTGCCTTTGCAAATCGGCGTGTGGTAGGAATAATCGTCCTCGGAAATAAGACAAGTCATTGTTTAAAGTGAAATCCATTCCTTTTTGTAGCCAGTTCTGCAAGTCTGTTGGGTTCAGAAATTGTTTAACTTTTGCCTCAATGTCCTCGATGGATTGTGAAGAAATTAGGCCGAAGATTCTTTGTTCAGGAATTATTGGTACAGGCTCTGGGGTGACAATGGTGCCTCCCATTCCAATCCGGGAAAGAGCATCTGCTTTGCCATTTTTGCTGCCGGGGCGGTAAGTGATCACAAAGTCAAATTCGGCAAAGAACAGGGCCCAGCGGAGCTGTCGAGAGGATTGAGCCTTGACGGTTTTCAGATACTGTAAATTCCGATGATCGGTGATCACCGTGATGGTGTGTCTGGCCCCAAGGAGATAATGACGCCAGGCCTTAAAGGCGGATTTAATAGCTAACAGTTCCTTGTCTGTGATGGCGTAGTTAACCTCAGGCGCAGAGAATTTTCGAGACCAGAACGCCACGGGATGTAATTGGTTGTCTCTGGGTCTCTTTGTGAGAGACCCGCTCCCATTGCTAAGCTGGATGCGTCGGTTTCGACGATATAAGGGAGATCTGGGCATGGGTGCTTCAGTATTGGCGCAGAAGTAAACTTGGCTTTTAGCTCTTGGAAGGCTTGTTCAGCTTCTTCAGACCACTCAAAACGTTTATTCTTTCTTAAGAGAGCCGTGATGGGTTGTACCACTCGTGAAAACTCCGGAATGAATCTGCGATAAAAATTGGCAAAGCGTAACATGCTCTGAACGCCTTTTACAGAAGTAGGTGATGGCCATTTGAGAATAGCGTCCACCTTTCGCGAGTCCATGTGGACGCCTTTGGGTGTCAGGATAAAACCCAGAAATTCGACTTCAGTGGCATGGAAAACACATTTTTTAAGTTTGGCAAATAGCTTGTGTTGGCAAAGTTTTTTAAGTACTGTTCTAACATGATTTCGGTGATCTGCTTCCGAAGAGGAGTAAACAAGAATGTCATCTATGTAGACAACAACACAGACGTCAATGAGCTCCCTGAGGACATCATTCATAAAATATTGGAAGGCGGCCGGTGCATTACATGGTACTCAAATAACCATCACTTGGTACTCAAATAACCCATATTTAGTGCGAAACGCCGTCTTCCATTCATCGCCTTCCTTGATCCGTACCAAGTGATAAGCCCCCCCATAGGTCTAGTTTTGTATATATGCAAGCATCCTTCACCTGGTCAAGGAGTTCCGGGATCAGAGGTAAAGGGTATCTGTTTTTTACCGTTATCTGATTCCGAGCGCGGTAGTCTATACAGGTTCTGAGGTCACCTTCTTTTTTTGTCACGAAGAACAGAGCCGAGGATGCAGGGGACTTCGATGGACGAATAAAACCATTGGCCAAGTACTGGTCCAGGTACTGTCGCAGGTGAAGGTTCTCGGGCTTGGTAAGGGCGTAGATCCTGCTGCAAGGAGGAGTTGCACCGGGTAGTAGATCTATCTGGCAATCGTATGACCTGTGGGGCGGTAAGGTGTTAGCCTGTCCCTTTTGGAAAACGCTTGAAACTCTCGATACTCTAGCGGTAATTGCAAACTGTCGGCCGTTACTGACGCTAGGCCAATGTCTGATCGTAGATAGCAGGTTTGTGCACACTCTGGGAACGTTATCATCTTTGCTCGCCAATCAATCTGAGGATTGTGTTTTTCCAACCAAGGGATTCCCAGAATTATTTGAAATTGCGGAGCCTTGATCACGTCGAACACTATTACCTCCCGATGCCCGTCTTGGCCTAGTAATGTCACTTCAGTAGTGGTATGGGTTACCGGCCCGGAGGCGATCTCAGTCCCATCCACAGTGGTGATGACATCTTTAACAGCTTTTGGGCAAAGAGGTAGGTTCATCCTGGAAGCCAACTCGCGGTCCACGTAATTTCCTATAGCTCCACTGTCCACGTATGCCTTAATTGCATGCAATCTTTCTGGCTGCTTCGGATTTACGAGGACCATTGGCATAATGAAGTGCGAGGTCAAAGAACTGGTTTTTAAGCTCGGCAAGCAGACCTCTACGCTTGTCGGGCAAGGTCGTTTCCCGGCTCAGACTTTTCGGAATTCTTGTCGGAAGCTCCTACGGTCTTCTTAGGTGGTTTTACAGGGCAGTCTCAAAGGAAATGTCCCGAGTTCCCACAATAGAGACACAGTTGCATTTGCCGTCTTCTGTCACGCTCTTTCTGGGTTAAGGGGCCCTTTACAACCCCAATCTGCATAGGTTCGGTGCCATCGACACTTTTGGAGTTGCTCTGAGTCTTAGTGAAGAGTCGGGTTTCAAACCTGGATTGATCCACCTTCCTGTTTTGAAGCCTGTGATCTAATTGGATGACCAAATCAATATAATCCGAACAGTCCTGAGGTGGATTTACGACCTGGGCCAGGACGTCTTTGAGTTCGCCGCGTAGACCTCGGTGAAATAGCGAGATTCTTTTCTCCTCGGGCCATCCAGTTTCCACAACTAACCTATTGAAGGATGCAATGTAGGCTAAGAGATCCTGGTTGCCCTGTCGTAGGGAAAGGAGTTCATTGTCCAGGGCCTGCCCCTGGGAATGCCTTGCAAAAAGTCTTTCCATACTCGTCTGGAAGGCTTGGAAATTCCGAAGGATTGGATCATCTTGTGTAACCAGTGGAATTGACCAATCGGCGGCACTGCCGCTAAGATACGAGGGTACAAATGCTACCTTGGTCTGGTCATTCGGGAAGGCCGCGGGCCTGCAGAGAAAGTGCAATCGGCATTGATTTATGAACACTGCAAATGTTTTAGGGTCTCCAGCAAAACGTTCAGGTGGTGCCAGTGACTCATTTCCAGGTAGGTTGATTTGAACGGGATTGGTTGAAGTAACTGGGGTAAAATTCCCCCCTGGATTGGGCAGAGGGGTTTGCCCCACTTGGCTCTGTAATAACTGTCTGGCAAGGTCCTCAGTTTGTTCCTTTGACACTATTAACTCTCTCCTGAGGGCGTTCGTCTCCTGGCGAGCAGCATGAACTTCAGCCCTTAATTCCCCCAGTAGCTGGGCCAGTTGATCTGTATCAGAAGTTTCCATAGCACCTGGGTAGGAGATTATTGGTAGGCTTCGCGTTCTGTAACGCTCACCTGATTCCCACAGAGACGCTGACCCGAACTGGACTGCTACCATTTCTTCTATCGTGAGGCGCAGGGCCCGGAAGATGCTCTGGACGGGGCCTCCGAATTTGGATTGCCTGGCTTGTAGAGTAAGTTTTCTGCAGGTGGAAGAAAAGGGATTGATTACCTGCTGGGGTGGATATGTGTTCCCACCAATCTCCCGTTTCTCACTCTTCTTGACCCCCATCTTGGTTTCTGCAAGCTCTCACCTTAGGCATTGTAAAGATGAGCTCTCCATCCTGCTTCAGGTGCAGGGGTGCGTAGAATCCAGTTACGTCACTGGATGGGAAATAGTTGCGGACACTGTGTCCTTCGTTTCTCCTACAGTAGCCGTAAGTATGAGTGTCTTTTCTCCACAGGAGCCGGGGCCCAGAAACCTAAAGCTGGTAAGTCTCTTGGTGAGTATTTGTTCTCCGTGCTTAGTTAGTGCTCACCATGTATTCCTCTTATGCAGGTGCTGGGATGTAGCTGGCGTCGTAGCCGCGGTGGAGGAAGGTAAGTGAAAGAAAAGCGACTGCTTACTTCTAATGATTGTCTTTTTCTGCTTACAGATGCCGAGATGCTGCCGGCGACACAGCCGCTGTCGCGCGTGATGAGGCACGTAAGTAAGTGGAAGAAATGTGGCCTCTTTAGAGCGGGCACCTCTAATGACTGTCTTTTTCTGTTTTTCAGGTGCCGAGATGCTGCCGGCGTCGTGGCCGCGGTGGAGTTCGGCGAGGCCACGGATGGGTAAGGCAAGGCGGCGCGGCTGCGAGCGTTTGAGAGCGCTGCTAATCTTGTACCTTTCCTTTGCAGGATCGTCGGAGGTAGGATTGCTGAGGCCGGATTCCGGTAAGTCATTTCTAATACTCGCCTTCTCTTTTCTTGTCTGTTTGCAGGTGTTCCGGGTGCTGGCGGGCGTGTCAGGAGCCAGGATGCAGGAGCCGACTCGGTGAGCGTCCTGCTGCTGATGCAGAATAACGCGAAGCACGTGTATTCCATCGGGCGTGGTTTAAATAGCAGAGAAGTGCTTCAGGTGTGTGTTCTTCCACCTGCCCCACCCAGGTAAGAAAAGAGTTCCTGAATAGAGGAAATAGTTCCTCCCAGCCCTGATGGCAGGAGACTTCAGCCAGACTGGATTGTTCTGGGGAAGTATGCAGCATGGTCTGCCTCAGGTAAGTCCACCCAAGCATTATTACACAGTTTATCAATATGAGCCCGGCGCCTATGGCGCCGGGACTGAAGTCCTTTATGAGCCTGGCGCCAAAGGCGCCAGGGCACGGTCCAAAGGGCCCCTGTAGGGGTCTGCTGGGTCCAGAGATGTGGAAGAAGGGTCTGCTTCCGGGGGCGCTGGGCCAGACCTAGCTCCTCAGGAGTAGTGCTCATGACAGCACCCCCCTTCAAGGCCCCTCCCAAAATTGTCTTCCCCGGGGGTTTTGGTTTATCCGGAAAGGTTCGGTGAAATTTCTTGATTAGACGAGGAGCATGGACGTGGTCATAGGGTTCCCATGACCTCTCTTGAGGCCCGTAACCCTTCTAGTCAATCAGGTAGAACAGCTTTGATCTGATGATCTTAGGGTCCAAAATGTTTTTAATCTCGAATTCAGGTTCCCCATTCACTTGAATTGGTTCTGGAGGTTTGGTTAGTCTGGTTCCAGATTGCATGGGTTTCAAAAGCGATACGTGAAAAACAGGATGTATTTGCATATGAGCTGGCAATCCTAGTTTAGCGGCCACTGGGTTTATTAGGGCCGTAACTGGATATGGCTCCAGATATTTGGGATTAAAAGTGCGAGGTCCTTTGAGTGATAAGTGTTTGATGGACAACCAGACCTGGTCCCCAATCTGGTATTGAGGGGCCTCGCTTTGGTGTTGATCTGCTCCTCTCTTGTACCTTTCTTTAGATTGTTGTAAATGTGCAGCAGCTTCTTTGAAGGCTTTGGTAATAGCAATGTGTAACTTATCCACGGCGGGTGTTCCAAGATCTTGAGGTGGATCGAGGTTGGAAGTTCGAGGATGAATTCCATACAAAGTGTAGAAGGGGCTTTGCCCGGTTCCAGAGTGAACGGAATTATTGTATGCATACTCAGCTATCCAAAGGATGTCCTTCCAGTTGCTCTCTGACTGTTGTAGCATGCATCGTAAATATTGTTCGAGAGTCTGGTTAGTTCTTTCAGTTTGACCATCGGTCTGGGGGTGATGGCTGGTTGAGAGTCTTACATCGATTTGAGCCAATTGACAGCAACTACGCCAAAAATGGGAAATAAACTGGCTTCCTCTATCTGAGATTAGCACCGATGGGAATCCGTGTAACCGGACAATGTTTTCAAGGAATTCTCTGGCTAGTACCGAAGCTGAGGGTAAGCCTTTTAACGGAATGAAGTGGGCCATCTTGGAAAACAAATCCACAATAACGAGAATAGTGTTGTACCCGGAGCAGGAGGGTAAGTCTGTGATAAAATCCATGGAAAGGGTGTGCCAGGGAGATGGTGGAATGTCTTATGGTTGGAGAAGACCAGCCGGTCTTTTCTTTTGACCCTTGTTTTGAACGCACACACCACAGGACATCACGAATTATTTTATGTCTTTTCTCCACGAAGGCCACCAGAATTGTCTTCTCACTTTCTCTTCTGTTTTGGCAATGCCAGGGTGGCCCTCTATCAATGAATCGTGATAGCTGGAGATTACTTGCCTTTGCAAATCGGCGTGTGGTAGGAATAATCGTCCTCGGAAATAAGACAAGTCATTGTTTAAAGTGAAATCCATTCCTTTTTGTAGCCAGTTCTGCAAGTCTGTTGGGTTCAGAAATTGTTTAACTTTTGCCTCAATGTCCTCGATGGATTGTGAAGAAATTAGGCCGAAGATTCTTTGTTCAGGAATTATTGGTACAGGCTCTGGGGTGACAATGGTGCCTCCCATTCCAATCCGGGAAAGAGCATCTGCTTTGCCATTTTTGCTGCCGGGGCGGTAAGTGATCACAAAGTCAAATTCGGCAAAGAACAGGGCCCAGCGGAGCTGTCGAGAGGATTGAGCCTTGGCGGTTTTCAGATACTGTAAATTCCGATGATCGGTGATCACCGTGATGGTGTGTCTGGCCCCAAGGAGATAATGACGCCAGGCCTTAAAGGCGGATTTAATAGCTAACAGTTCCTTGTCTGTGATGGCGTAGTTAACCTCAGGCGCAGAGAATTTTCGAGACCAGAACGCCACGGGATGTAATTGGTTAGTCTCTGGGTCTCTTTGTGAGAGACCCGCTCCCATTGCTAAGCTGGATGCGTCGGTTTCGACGATATAAGGGAGATCTGGGCGTGGGTGCTTCAGTATTGGCGCAGAAGTAAACTTGGCTTTTAGCTCTTGGAAGGCTTGTTCAGCTTCTTCAGACCACTCAAAATGTTTATTCTTTCTTAAGAGAGCCGTGATGGGTTGTACCACTCGTGAAAACTCCGGAATGAATCTGCGATAAAAATTGGCAAAGCGTAACACGCTCTGAACGCCTTTTACAGAAGTAGGTGATGGCCATTTGAGAATAGCGTCCACCTTTCGCGAGTCCATGTGGACGCCTTTGGGTGTCAGGATAAAACCCAGAAATTCGACTTCAGTGGCATGGAAAACACATTTTTTAAGTTTGGCAAATAGCTTGTGTTGGCAAAGTTTTTTAAGTACTGTTCTAACATGATTTCGGTGATCTGCTTCCGAAGAGGAGTAAACAAGAATGTCATCTATGTAGACAACAACACAGACGTCAATGAGCTCCCTGAGGACATCATTCATAAAATATTGGAAGGCGGCCGGTGCATTACATGGTACTCAAATAACCATCACTTGGTACTCAAATAACCCATATTTAGTGCGAAACGCCGTCTTCCATTCATCGCCTTCCTTGATCCGTACCAAGTGATAAGCCCCCCCATAGGTCTAGTTTTGTATATATGCAAGCATCCTTCACCTGGTCAAGGAGTTCCGGGATCAGAGGTAAAGGGTATCTGTTTTTTACCGTTATCTGATTCCGAGCGCGGTAGTCTATACAGGTTCTGAGGTCACCTTCTTTTTTTGGCACGAAGAACAGAGCCGAGGATGCAGGGGACTTCGATGGACGAATAAAACCATTGGCCAAGTACTGGTCCAGGTACTGTCGCAGGTGAAGGTTCTCGGGCTTGGTAAGGGAGTAGATCCTGCTGCAAGGAGGAGTTGCACCGGGTAGTAGATCTATCTGGCAATCGTATGACCTGTGGGGCGGTAAGGTGTTAGCCTGTCCCTTTTGGAAAACACTTGAAACTCTCGATACTCTAGCGGTAATTGCAAACTGTCGGCCGTTACTGACGCTAGGCCAATGTCTGATCGTAGATAGCAGGTTTGTGCACACTCTGGGAACGTTATCATCTTTGCTCGCCAATCAATCTGAGGATTGTGTTTTTCCAACCAAGGGATTCACAGAATTATTTGAAATTGCGGAGCCTTGATCACGTCGAACACTATTACCTCCCGATGCCCGTCTTGGCCTAGTAATGTCACTTCAGTAGTGGTATGGGTTACCGGCCCGGAGGCGATCTCAGTCCCATCCACAGTGGTGATGACATCTTTAACAGCTTTTGGGCAAAGAGGTAGGTTCATCCTGGAAGCCAACTCGCGGTCCACGTAATTTCCTATAGCTCCACTGTCCACGTATGCCTTAATTGCATGCAATCTTTCTGGCTGCTTCGGATTTACGAGGACCATTGGCATAATGAAGTGCGAGGTCAAAGAACTGGTTTTTAAGCTCGGCAAGCGGACCTCTACGCTTGTCGGGCAAGGTCGTTTCCCGGCTCAGACTTTTCGGAATTCTTGTCGGAAGCTCCTACGGTCTTCTTAGGTGGTTTTACAGGGCAGTCTCAAAGGAAATGTCCCGAGTTCCCACAATAGAGACACAGTTGCATTTGCCGTCTTCTGTCACGCTCTTTCTGGGTTAAGGGGCCCTTTACAACCCCAATCTGCATAGGTTCGGTGCCATCGACACTTTTGGAGTTGCTCTGAGTCTTAGTGAAGAGTCGGGTTTCAAACCTGGATCGATCCACCTTCCTGTTTTGAAGCCTGTGATCTAATTGGACGACCAAATCAATATAATCCGAACAGTCCTGAGGTGGATTTACGACCTGGGCCAGGACGTCTTTGAGTTCGCCGCGTAGACCTCGGTGAAATAGCGAGATTCTTTTCTCCTCGGGCCATCCAGTTTCCACAACTAACCTATTGAAGGATGCAATGTAGGCTAAGAGATCCTGGTTGCCCTGTCGTAGGGAAAGGAGTTCATTGTCCAGGGCCTGCCCCTGGGAATGCCTTGCAAAAAGTCTTTCCATACTCGTCTGGAAGGCTTGGAAATTCCGAAGGATTGGATCATCTTGTGTAACCAGTGGAATTGACCAATCGGCGGCACTGCCGCTAAGATACGAGGGTACAAATGCTACCTTGGTCTGGTCATTCGGGAAGGCCGCGGGCCTGCAGAGAAAGTGCAATCGGCATTGATTTATGAACACTGCAAATGTTTTAGGGTCTCCAGCAAAACGTTCAGGTGGTGCCAGTGACTCATTTCCAGGTAGGTTGATTTGAACGGGATTGGTTGAAGTAACTGGGGTAAAATTCCCCCCTGGATTGGGCAGAGGGGTTTGCCCCACTTGGCTCTGTAATAACTGTCTGGCAAGGTCCTCAGTTTGTTCCTTTGACACTATTAACTCTCTCCTGAGGGCGTTCGTCTCCTGGCGAGCAGCATGAACTTCAGCCCTTAATTCCCCCAGTAGCTGGGCCAGTTGATCTGTATCAGAAGTTTCCATAGCGCCTGGGTAGGAGATTATTGGTAGGCTTCACGTTCTGTAACGCTCACCTGATTCCCACAGAGACGCTGACCCGAACTGGACTGCTACCATTTCTTCTATCGTGAGGCGCAGGGCCCGGAAGATGCTCTGGACGGGGCCTCCGAATTTGGATTGCCTGGCTTGTAGAGTAAGTTTTCTGCAGGTGGAAGAAAAGGGATTGATTACCTGCTGGGGTGGATATGTGTTCCCACCAATCTCCCGTTTCTCACTCTTCTTGACCCCCATCTTGGTTTCTGCAAGCTCTCACCTTAGGCATTGTAAAGATGAGCTCTCCATCCTGCTTCAGGTGCAGGGGTGCGTAGAATCCAGTTACGTCACTGGATGGGAAATAGTTGCGGACACTGTGTCCTTCGTTTCTCCTACAGTAGCCGTAAGTATGAGTGTCTTTTCTCCACAGGAGCCGGGGCCCAGAAACCTAAAGCTGGTAAGTCTCTTGGTGAGTATTTGTTCTCCGTGCTTAGTTAGTGCTCACCATGTATTCCTCTTATGCAGGTGCTGGGATGTAGCTGGCGTCGTAGCCGCGGTGGAGGAAGGTAAGTGAAAGAAAAGCGACTGCTTACTTCTAATGATTGTCTTTTTCTGCTTACAGGTGCCGAGATGCTGCCGGCGACACAGCCGCTGTCGCGCGTTATGAGGCATGTAAGTAAGTGGAAGAAATGTGGCCGCTTTAGAGCGGGCACCTCTAATGACTGTCTTTTTCTGTTTTTCAGGTGCCGAGATGCTGCCGGCGTCGTGGCCGCGGTGGAGTTCGGCGAGGCCACGGATGGGTAAGGGAAGGCGGCGCGGCTGCGAGCGTTTGAGAGCGCTGCTAATCTTGTACCTTTCCTTTGCAGGATCGTCGGAGGTAGGATTGCTGAGGCCGGATTCCGGTAAGTAATTTCTAATGCCGCCTTCTCTTTTCTTGTCTGTTTGCAGGTGTTCCGGGTGCTGGCGGGCGTGTCAGGAGCCAGGATGCAGGAGCCGACTCGATGAGCGTCCTGCTGCTGATGCAGAATAACGCGATGCACGTGTATTCCATCGAGCGTGGTTTAAATAGCAGAGAAGTGCTTCAGGTGTGTGTTCTTCCACCGGCCCCACCCAGGTAAGAAAAGAGTTCCTGAATAGAGGAAATAGTTCCTCCCAGTCCTGGTGGCTGGGGACTTCAGCCAGACTGGATTGTTCTGGGTAAGTATGCAGCATGGTCTGCCTCAGGTAAGTCCACCCAAGCATTATTACACAGTTTATCAATATGAGCCCGGCGCCTATGGCGCCGGGACTGAAGTCCTTTATGAGCCTGGTGCCAAAGGCGCCAGGACACGGTCCAAAGGGCCCCTGTAGGGGTCTGCTGGGTCCGGAGATGTGGAAGAAGGGTCTGCTTCCGGGGGCGCTGGGCCAGTCCTGGCTCCTTCGGGAGTAGTGCTCATGAGAGCCCCCTCTTGAGATTTGTCCATCCTGCATATCCTTAGCTTTTATATGTGTGAACAATGTGCTCTACCAACCCATATATTTAATGTACAGGAGGAGCTCTTCTGATGAGCCCCTCTCTTTATTAAATTCTCTTTGTACATATTGATTATCATTCTAGATATTCTTAAAACTGCCTTGGTTATTTTCTTTTGAAAAAACACCCTTTCCTCTGTAGGTCATTACTTTATTTTGTGACATGAATTAATTCCTTTCTTGGCCCATTTGACACTACTTATCTGCCTATGATGCACTCACTGCATGCTGCATTCCCAATTTTCCTTCACTCGTCAGTACCGCCCTTCCTACGACATACCTTGATCTTCTCCCTTCGAACTGCCTTGGCTGCCTCAAGCTTTTCTTATTTTTCTTTGCTTACAACAGCCTGCAAAAATGTGCAGTAGTAACTATATCCTTTCTCATGACCTTGCCTTTTACTCCCCTCTGCTTGCCAAGCATCACTGTACCCACTTCAAACAGTCTCTGCCATAAACTGTGGTGAAATATAATTACTGTTTTCAAACTTGCATCTCGTACTGTAAGAATCTCAGTGTTCCTAAATATAAACACAGAAATCTTAACTGTTCATTTATATCTCTTGAAAAAGTCCAGCTATCCTCATTTCATTTCAAATATAACATAAGGTTCCCATCTAGCATTCAACATATAAAACAAAAGCATTCTGTGTTTATGTATGTTCTTATTACAATGTTGAATTCATTCTTCTGACTACCCATGTATATTTCTTAAATGCATTGTCTCTAGTTCACTGATCGCCTATGCTTTCATAAAATGACATGTACCTGTGTGCATGCATGTGCGTATGCATGCTTTCTCGGGTGTATGCATCTATGTATGCATGCTCTCTCATGTGCATGCATGCACATGCATGCCATCTCATGTGCATGCATCTGTGTATGCATGCCTTTTCATGTGCATGCATCTATGTATGCATGCCTTCTCATGTGCATACATCTGTGTATGCATGCCTTCTCATGTGCATGCATCTGGGTATGCATGCCCTCTCATGTGCATGCATGTGTGCATGCATGCCTTCTCATGTGCATGCATCTATTTATGCATGTCCTCTCATGTGCATGCATCTGTGTATTCATGCCTTCCATATTCTTAGAAGCCAAATCATCAGGGTGTGTGCGTCTTCATAAAATGCTTGTTTAACTTAATGGTTTCTCAATCCAACTGTTTAAATATACTATGCCTTTTACTCATTTTGTGGGAGCTTTTATTCTCAGTGTGCCTTGCAGGCACCTTCCCTCATTGCTCACTGCCTCCTTATGCTAAATACAAAGAATTTAATTTCTACATACATTTTGCGTGTTTTCCTAAAAAGTGATTTTGTCTCATTTATACTTGTCATTCCACATAAATATTCTCTGTACTTAGTTTAGTGTCATCTGCTAACACATTAGCCTTCTTTTTACTACAATTCACACTCATAATTACATTTTAAATCTCAGCGACACTTGTGACCGTGGACACATTTTTTTCAATGTTGTCTCTAAATGTCTCCATACTTCAGAGGTATAATATATAGTGAGAGAAACATTGTTCGCATGCTTGGCACCTCTCCACAGTGCTCTACATTTTTTTGAGTGCAACTCTGCAACTCTTAAAATGTCTGTGCATAGCACCTTATGCTACCTCTTCCATGCTGTCTCTCTATTCCAAACACCCAGCATTTTCATCATTTTGGTTACCTCAAGCACCCTCCTGTGTTTTCATTTGGCAATCTGTCTTTTTTCCTCCCCGAGCGCACGAAACACTATTTTATCAAGAATACATGCCTCATTCCCTTCTCAATAAGGGACGGTTATTTGCCACATATAAAATCAGAAAATCAGGGGCACTCTTAACGTGTGCCCATCAAAGAAGCCTCATCACCACCCAACTAATATGACCAAACAATTCCCTTACAATGGGAAATAACCAATGCAATCCTAAAACAGTGTCTCCATGAGGCTTCCTTCAGCTCACATATGTTCACTAGCCGGGCATGGCCTTCAAATACAAAAACAATATATATTTTCAAAACACGGTTTCAACCATGAAGTTCTTCAGATTGAAACAACAATTCTTCAGAATACACACTTTTATTCAACCACCCAATAGTTAAATTGTTTCACAACATACCACTTTGGAAGCCATCGTTTCCTTCAACATTTATTTTTCATAACAATACACTAATGTCATGGACAAATATGCAGTTTTTTCAACATGAATGCTCATGCACCCCTACGCAAACTGCATCAGTTACATTAACTGAAAGAACTATCCTTGTCTTTCTGTAAAAGAGCCCTGCATTTTCCTGCAATCATAACTAATTCTGTTTAAGCTCTCCCATTTTAAGGCTCAGTCCTTAAATAGACACTCCAGCTTGTTTTCAGTAACGCTCGCACATAAATTACTGATGTGTTCTGCGCTGGCTTGCTGCCAATTGCACATTCACAAAATATCTCTGCTTCTTTGAAATTTTACTTTTAAGACACGTACTGCATTTTATTAGCTCCACTTTTCTAAGCAAAAAATGAATATGATGGCATATTTGTGCTTCACTTGATTTACACATTCTTAAATCACTTCCTTGGTAACTGTGTAGCTGGCTGTTTAAAGCCTGAATAAATTCCCTCCTATGTCAAACTTCGGCGTCGTTCGTTTATGACAAACGGAATGCAGATTTTTGTTGTATTAAGTTTTTTGGCTAGCATTTATTTATTTATTTTATTTTATTTTATTACATTTGTTATACGCCCAGACCCGGGGGTATCACGGCGTAGTTACAGACAATGGGATAATGCAATCTTAGAATGAACATAGAGGTGTAAAGGTATAGCAATCAAAAATGTACAATAATAGGAATCAATAATATACACTAATATACAAAGCAGTCAGGTAAAATAGTTGATTGGAGGGGATTAGTGCACTGGTTCAGTTAGAACTTGTTGAAGAGCCAAGTCTTCAAAAGGCTTTTGAATTTGGGGAATGAGGTTTCATTCATAATGTGGGTAGGTAGCGCATTCCAATGTCTGGGGGCCAGTGTTTTGAAGCTGCTGCCCCCTGCTTTCTCTCTTTTGTATCTGGGGGTTTGAAGGAATGCGTTTTTGTTGGACCTGAGGAGTCTGGTCTGGGGCTTCATCATGACTGTGTTGTTGAGGTATTTGGGCGCTTTGTTAGCCCTGCATTTGTGGGTGATGCTCAGGGTTTTAAATAGAATTCTGGCTTGTATGGGGAGCCAGTGGTGGTCTCTTCTGGTGTTGGATATATGTTCAGATTTTTTGATGCTTAGAGCTGCTCTGAGGGCTTTGTTTTGCATGAGTTGAAGTTTAGCTATGTTGGCTTTGGGAGTGCCAAGGAATAGGATATTACAATAGTCTAGCTTAGACAGTATGAGTGCTCTGGCTAGAGTAACACAGTTGTTGGTAGAGAGGAATTTACGGCTGAGGGAGATGAGTTTAGAGGTGTAGGAAGTGGATGAGGCTAATGTGTTTACTTGTTTAGACATGGATAGTGTGGCATCTAAGTACACGCTGAGGGTCTTGACTTGTTTAAGAACAGGGATTATGGTTCCATCGATGGTGAATGATTTAAAGGCGGGCTCAAGGGTGTTGATTTTGCTGGAGGAGCCTAGTATGAGGAGCTCGGTTTTGTCGTCGTTGAGACAGAGGCTGTTGTTAGCCATCCAGTTTTGGATGAGTGAGTAGATTTGGTTAACCAGGAGGGAGTCTTGTTCATGGTTGCCTGAGAGAGGAATGAGGATTTAGGTGTCATCGGTGAAGTTAGTATAGATGACACCCAGGGCATCCAAGGCTGAAAATAGTAGCTTGGTGTAGGCATTATACAGAGTGGGGGATAGGCAGGAGCCTTGCGGCACACCTGCAGGGACAGACACTGGGTCTGCTGATTCTTTGCCGATGGATACTCTGGAAGTCCTGTCAGCCAAGAAGGATTTGATCCAGTTGGTAGCGTTCTGAGCTAGGTTGAAGTTGTTTGCTAGAGTGTTACAGAGTTTGTCGTGGTCAACCAGATCGAAGGCCGCTGAGAGGTCCAAGAGCATCAGAAGGCAGAGTTTACCTGCTTCTCTGGTGGCATCCATTTGGATCTTCAGATCAAGGAGGGCTGTCTCTGTGCTATGGTTGGGACGGAAACCTGACTGGCAGTCTCCTAGTAGGTGATGTTGTTCCAAGTGGTTCTGAATTTGGCAGTAGGCTATTTTGTCGATTATTTTTAGAAGAAATGGGACCGTTGTAATGGGTCGGTAGTTAGTGGGTATTGTTGGATCCAGGGAAGGTTTTTTTAGAAGTGGTGTCACCCAAGCTTTTTTGATACTGGTGGGGACTGTGTTTGTGAGGAAGGAGGTGTTAATGAATTCAGTGATGATAGGTGTGAGAGTGGGGGCGCATAGTTTCACTAGATGGGATGGGAATTGGTCTTCCTTGCAGTTGGAGGCTTTGAGTTTCATTATAGTGTCGAAAACTTCTTTGTTAGTCACTGGTGAGAATTGGAATAGGGGACCAGTAGTGGCGTTTGAGATGGTCGTTGATATGGTGGGTGGAGTTTTGTCAGCAAGGAGTGTTTTTTTACTATCGATTTTATTTTGTAGTAGGAGGATTTTGGATGAGAGTGCGTTTTGAATGGTGGTGCACCAGTCTTTGCTAGCGTTTGAAGGTGCTGAGATTTGACAGGGGTTTTCGAGCTCTCTAAGAATGGTAAAGAGTTCTTTGCTGTCTGAGGACGCGTTAGCAATGCGGAGGTTGAAGGCATTGGCTTTTTGAGTGATTATTGCTGATTTGTAAGTTTTGTTGGCTTCAGCGAAGGCTGATGCCGATTCTGGGGTGTTGTTTTTCTTATGGAGGTGCTCAAGTGATCTTTTAGTGCGTCTTAAGGCTATAAGTTCTTCATTAAACCAAAAGCAGGAGCGTTTATCAGGTCTACGGGTTTTAGTGATGATGGGTGCAAGTAGGTCGATAGTTTGGGTGAGGCATTGTTGGTATTGTTCTGCTAGATAGGAGGGGTTGTTGGTGCCTAGAACCATATGGGCAAAGGAGGCACTCAGGGCTGGAGTGAGTTTGTCGGAAGAGAGCTTTTTGATATTTCTAGTCTCAAATGTTTCTGGTTTTTTAGGGGTGATGTGTTCGGTACTGTCATGTCATGGCATTGTCTATGGTGAAGTTAATTGCATAGTGGTCTGACCAATTGACTGGGAGGATGGAGTCAATGGTGACTAGAGAGTTAAGAGTGAGAAGCCAGTCTAAGGTTCTTCCTTTTGAGTGGGTGGGTTTATCTACCAGTTGTATGAAGTTCATCTCTGACATGGCTGTATAAAATGTAGATGCTTCTGAGTCGAGGGGGTCATTGTATCCTAGGTTAAAGTCACCGAGGACTATGCATTTGGTTTTAGGCTTGATGAGGGGCGTTAGGAGTAGTGGGATGTCCAAGTCAGGGTGTGTGTTTTTGTTGGGTGATCTGTACACCACTAGTAGGTTGGTGGTGCTTTTGGGGTTGGAGGTATACTTGACTAATAGGAGTTCATAACCTTATATCTGTTCTATTGGGCATGCTCTGATTTCCAGGGTGGTTTTGGCTACTATGGCAACTCCCCCTCCTTGGGTATTTGTCCTGTCTGTTCTCAGGATGCTGAATCCTGGGGGAATAGCAAGGGCTAGAAGTGGTCCTGCTGCTGGGTGAAGCCAGGTTTCAGTGACCACCAGCATATCAAGGTGTTGGTCTTCAATGAGGTCATGGATATCTATAGCATGGGCACCTAGTGATCGGGCATTGATGAGGGTGGAGGTAGGGGCAGGGGGTGGTGTGTTACCTTTGATGGGGGAAGAGTCAGTGGTTTTGTTATTGGTTTGGTGTTTGAGTGGTGCGTTGTGGAATCTTTTGTGTTGGAAATTAGTGGGCGTGGTGTTTAGTTTGGTCAGTGTATTGGGTGAAGTGGTGAGTGAGGTAGCTCGTAGGGACATTTTGGTTCTAGACATGAGTCTATTGAGTCTTTCAATGACCAGGATGGGTGTGGTTGTGTCATTAATGCAGATGGGTATGGTGTGATTGTATGTAGGCGGGTTGGGACTAAGGCACGGGATGTCTGAGGTTGCTACCTTCTTGATGGTGATGGGCGAAGTGTGGGCCCGAGGAGATGGTATGGGGAAAGGGGGGAGTGTGGGGATGAAAGGGGTGGGGCAGGGGATGGGGAAGTGGCGTGGACAACCTGGTCTAACTAATCCATCGCCAACCTTGATGAAGTGTCCTCTGGTGCATGGTGTAACATTAGGGACTATACAAAAAGGGAACATGATGATGGTGAGGAGTGCTAGCATTATATTAGTGGGTGCTGGGTGGTAGAGCTAGAGTTCAGTGAGCTGTCTAGGCACCTGGACTGGGAGCAATAACCCAGTGCAGGCAGGCAGTGCTCTAATGCAAACACAGCATCAGCCTGGGTAGCTAGTAGGGTGCACGGGCAGTGGGTCAGCTAAATTTGATTATAGTAATCAGGGCGCAAGAGTAAAGGTTGCTAGCGGGGTGCACAGGCAGTGGGTCACCTAAAATTGATATTGGCAATCAGGCAGAGAAGCATAGGTCACTAGCAGTATGCACAGGCAATGGGTCGCCTAAGTTCGATTTTAGCAATTCAGGGCACGAAGTATAGGTAGCTAGCAGGGTGTACAGGCAATGGGACACCTAAATTCGATTTTAGCAATTCAAGGCACAAAGCATAGCAGGGTGCAACGGCCATGGGTCACCCAGATTCAATATTGGCAATCAGAACAGAGGAGCATAGGTAACTCACAGGGTGCACAGGCAATGGGTCACCTAAAATCGATTTTAGCAATTCAAGGCACAAAATATGGCAGGGTGCACAGGCAGTGGGTCACCTAAATTCGATATTGGCGATTCAAGGCACAAAACATAGCAGGGTGCACAGGCAGTGGGTCACCTAAATTCGATATTGGCGATTCAAGGCACAAAACATAGCAGGGTGCACAGGCAGTGGGTCACCTAAATTCGATATTGGCGATTCAAGGCACAAAACATAGCAGGGTGCACAGGCAGTGGGTCACCTAGATTTGATTTTAGTAATTCAGGGCGTACTAGCATAGCAAGGTACACAGGCAATGGGTCACTAGCAGAATGCACAGGGGGTGAATGAGTAACCTAGAGTCGAATTTAGTTAGTATAGTGAGGAGTTGCATTATATAGCAAACTGGGGATTGTGCTTTGCTAGAGGAGGGGTTGCGTGTGGGAACATGGAGGTATAGAGTTCTAACTAATAGTCGATTATGCGGCACGGTAGCAGTAGTAGCTTACCTAGAGTGGGGAGGGCAGAGGTGCGGGTTCCATGCTCCTTTTGTGCTGATCCAAGGCTGATTTGCCACACTTTCGGGAGTGGGGCAGGTTCCAGGAGCGCCACAGAGCGCAAACAGGAGCAAACAGGCTCGACTGGCCTTAAGAGGCCTTCGGATGGCCGCCGGCTCTTCCGCCTGCCGGCGGATGTTTGTATTTTAATATGAATACGAACACGTGTTGCCTAGCAACGTGGAGGCGTCTCAGCCTCGTTTCCGTGCCGCATCGCGCCTGACATTTTGGAATAGGTAAATGTCGGCGCGTGCGGTCTTAGGGAGATATTGGGGGCCAGGGTTGCCGTGGAGATGATGGGGTGCCAAGGCAGGGCTGGATGCAGCATCTGTTGGTGTCTGCAAGCGGGGAGGGCAGGCTGCCCTCGTGGGTGCAGCGTGCTCCGTGCGGGGACCTCCTCGCTGGGTCCTCCTCGCTGGGTCCTCGTCGCTGGGTCCTCGTTCCTGGTGCGTGGGTGTGGGGGCTCCTGCCCTCTCCACTGGTGGGGAAGTAGATGGGGAGCAAACAGGCTCGACAGGCCTTAAGAGGCCTTCGGATGGCCGCCGGCTCTTTGTACTATGTAGGAAAATAAAATGTAACCCTGTATCTACCAGTGTCTGCCTACTGCAAAGGTTCAAAGTGACTGCATTTTCTGACAAATAATGCAATTTCTTAACCTGTTTCAATTATTTACACCTAATTTTTTCTCCTCAACATCTCATTTTCTCCTCTATACATAAAATACATACAATACACATACAGACTGGCCGGCCCCAACATATATCTCTGCCAACTCTCCTTGTGGCTTATCTCCCTGTCCCTAAATACTCCTGATGGAGAGTTTAAGATATCTCCTTTAACAGATATGTCTGTTTGTTGCCTTAGATTACTTAGATACTTAGTTTTTGAGATATCTTCTTCTAGACGCCCCTTGACGTCAGATAAAATGGGTTTATCTATGATGTTCCTCGTCTCACTTACTGGACACTCTTCGTCATTAAACTAAATACTTAAGGCAACCCCCTGTGACATTTTTAAACTACCAGATTTCATTTTAAACCATTGATTACATTTAATTTACTTTTGGATTACCTTTAAATTACCTCTAGATTACTTTTAAATTACTCCTGGATTATTTCTCATTTATTTCTAGATTATTTCTAATTCATTTCTAGATTCATGTGTAAAGACCCCCAATTAAGGCAGCAGACACTGGAACCAGGAGGCAGAGAGGAAGACAGGAACCTGGACTGATTTTCAGACATCCTCTTTATTCAGACATCAGAAATAATAGCACTGAGTTCCCAAATCCACTGTCTTTTATACGTTTTGCAGTTGGCACAACATCTCATTTTATGATGCATTTGGATTGGGCCTGACAACTAAGGGCAAACCCTCATGTGCATGTGATTTGCTGGCTTAACTGCCACTTACCATTTCCTTATGACATAACTTGACATACAGGCTAATTAAATGTGTGTGAAATCTTTCTGACCTTTATTATAAATCCTTTGATGTCTAGAGAAAGAACCACCTTGAGAGCCTCTTCAAGGTCCTTTTGGCAGACTCTACCCTGTTTTTCTGCCAAAATGTCTGCAGCTGCAGTGGATTGCCCATGAACCCAACACAATTGTTGCTAGTTTAACATCTATCTGCTCTAATTGCTACCTTCCCAGATCACTACCTGTCCTCCCCCGGCTCATCAATGTCAGAATTTCTGCCAAGAAGTCCAAACAAAATGTTCCAGACATGTGCTTCTTCAATGAACTTTTAATCAACTGCTATTAGAGAATTGTTTCATTATTTCAAAATGACTATGTGAAATTCCACCATTTTGTATTTCTAGCAGCCATTTTGGATTCCTAACCCCGTCTGAATATTCAGCCTTTCTACCAAATGGTAGCCTAGTTTTGAGCATAACTTATTTTATGACCAGTTCTCAGACTAGATTTTTGATATTCATAATGTATGTGCACTATCCGAGATACCCTCTGCAGCGTAAGGCATTCTGACCCGAAAAATATATGTTGCCCTACAAATGTGCTTTTTTGGCCTACAAAGCGCTACAATTCTGATTTTGCAATACTGGGACTATTGGTCAGCCTAACAAGTTATCTGCATTCAGCTTAAGGGGTGGTCTCTAACACCTTCTCTCCACATACATCTCTGCATGACTTGAATTTGTTGTTGAATCAATGCCTGACAATAGCTACAGCTACAAATGCATGCACATGTTATGGTGATAAAGACCACAGTTGGAGCTCTTCTCCGGTCCTTATAAAAGATAATCACTGCTGATAATGGGAGATACTCCAACCATCCACCATTTCCACCTATTCGTCTACTATTGTGAATTATGCCTTTCATATATAAACCGCTTGTATTGTATTGGTGTCTGCCATTGTATTGTATTGGTGTTTGCTGCTACACAAATGCACATCATTTGCCTCCAGCAGGTTTAGTGATGCCGGGATGGGGGCCACAAAATGCACTAAAGTTTAGTGTTACATTGCAATAGACGTTTGAGATCTTATATTCTGTGATATAGCGGAAAGTTTATAGGGTTGTAATGTGGTGCAATTAGCCTGATATTATGTTAGACTTATATCCACTTTATTTTGACATATTAGATGTTCATAGGCCAATTGCAGTTGATTAACTCTGAATCTTATAAGCTAGATAAGCTGGTCACTGTCATTAACGCTCACACTTGACTGGTTTCTTGGTGCATACCCCGTAATTCTAAATATGTATTACAGAGCAGGGTTAATTCCTCTTCTAAATTCTTTTTTGCCCTTTCTCCAATGCTTTTATGCATAAGCAACACATGTATTGTGGACTATTTTGTCGTTGGCCATAGAAGTCTACTTCTCCAGGCCTTTAAAGGACACTGACTATCCAAGTGGTGACTGTAAAGACTGGAGGGGGGTTATCTGTACCCATCCGTCTATATGGCTGGGTAGAACCACAGAGCACTCCAGCCAATGTTCTCTATTGTGGTAGAAATTTACGAGCAACCAGGGCCTAACCTCTAAGGAGGTGATGAAGGCTAGTACTTAAGTACAGTGTAGTCCCCAAGCCCCCCACAAAGGAATGGCCACACGCTATTTTATGAGCTAACACAGTTATTTATATTAAAAATAAGCTTCAATATCTATATACAATTAATTACTCACTTTGTACTTTGGCAAATGTAATATGGCAAATATATAGAATGTCTATGTGGTACCACACTTAGTTATTGACTCCTTTAAAATGCACCAACTGCTGACAGTTTCTAATGGCATACAAATCAAACAGTAATGTGTATCAGCATAGGACATAGGAAGGAAGACAAGTTAGATAAAACAATGGCAGAATACTTTATCCAACTACCAAGACACAGTTCTGCATGAGGATCCCCCCACCTGAGCAACCTACAACGAAGTTTATTAACAAGCCCAGTCCATTTATGTTTAAATAGTCTTGTTTGCTGGTCAAAATGTTCCACTACCTCAATGTACCTGAGTTAGCAGAGTTTCTACGATGGCTCGTCGACGGATTACTCAAGAGAGGACCCCCTTTAAAGCAGGAGCCACGGTCATCGAGTGTAACGCTCACCTGATTCTCGCAGAGGCGCCGGTCTTGACTGGGCGACTACCGTATCTTCAAAGGTGATGTGTAGCACCCGGTTGGCTCTTTGGGCTGGACCTCTGTACACTGTATGCCTGACGTGTAGAGTAAGATGTCTGCAGATAGAAAGTATGGGGTTAATGAACTGGGGTTATTGGGGTGTCCCTATCTCTTTCCTGTTCTCCTCTCCTGTAGACCCCCAAAGGTTAACGCTCTCACCTTAGGTAAGTGAATGCCGAGCTCTCCATCTGCCTCGGGGCAGGGTGCTGTAACCAGTTTCTTCACTGGATAGGTAGCGCAGGCCTCTTGACTTCAGAGGACTGCTGTCCGTCGTTTACTGCACGAACGGTAAGTTTCGAGTCATTCAAATGTCTTTAAAGTCTTTAGTAATGATGTCTCTTGTTTTGCAGGGTTCCGGCGATGGCGGATGACGGGCTGAAGTGAGTTGAAGATGGAGCCCGTGTGATGAATAGAAGCGCCTGGAAGCACGTAAGTAAGCGCTTGTTGTCTGCTTCACTATGCGCTCTAACTGTCTTTTTATTATGCAGGTACGAGTTCGGAGCGGCTGCAGGGTGCCGGAATACCCACTGGATTAGATGTGGAAAGGAATAATGGCACGTGAGTATTAAAGTTCCCCAATGTCTTTAAACGCACCTTGTTTTGTCTTTCAGATGCGGGATGCAGCGCCGAAGGCCTCCGGAGCGTGCGAAGAGTTGGTAAACTTCTGCCTTTCAGATGCCGGAATGCTAACCTGTTCTTTCTTGTCTTTATAGGTGTTGCTGAAGACTGGATTCAGGATGGTAAGCCTTTGCCTTTCAGATGCCGGAATGCTAACCTGTTCTTTCTTGTCTTTATAGGTGTTGCTGAAGACTGGATTCAGGATGGTAAGCCTTTTTCCTTAGGCCCAGGACCGGATGCAGAAGACACGATGAGCGTTCTGCTGCAGAGGTTGCAGAATAACACAAAGCAAGATTCATCCACCGGGTGTGGTTTAAATAGCCTCCTGTAGTGCTTAGGTGTCTCCTTCCACAGCCACGCCTAAGTAAGAAAAGAGTTCCTGGTAAGAAAAGAGTTCCTGCCTTCCAGAAGAGTTCCAGTGTTCTGAATCTAGGGAGTGGCTCCAGCCCCACCCAACAGGAAAAGTAGTTCCAAACAGAAGAGGATCAGAGGCTCAACTGGCAGGCAAGTAAGCAGCATGGTCTGCTGAAGGTAAGTCCACCCAAGCATTATGAGCCCGGCGCTTCCAGCGCTGGGACTGGGCATATTTATGAGCCTGGTGCCACTGGCGCCAGGACTGGGTCCAAAAGGTCCCAATTGGGACTGGTTGGCACTCGGAACCTGGGTTATGGAACTGCTTCCAAGGGAGTTGGGAAAACCCTGACCTTTTGGAAGCAGAGATCATGACAGTACCCCCCCTCAAGGCCCCTCCCAAACCGGGCTTCTCCGGGGGTTTTGGCTTGTCAGGAAATGTTCGGTGAAATCTTTTGATTAGGCGAGGAGCGTGGACATATTCAGCAGGTTCCCAGGATCTCTCTTGGGGGCCGTAGCCTTTCCAGTCAATTAGGTAGAATAGTTTAGATTTGGAGATCTTGGAGTCCAGAATGCTTTTGACTTCAAACTCGAGTTCTCCATCCACTAGGATAGGTTTTGGAGATTTGGTTAGTCGGGTTTGAGGTTGCACGGGTTTTAATAGAGAGACGTGGAAGACCGGATGTATCTTCATGTGCGGGGGCAAGTCCAACTTGACCGCTACTGGGTTTACTATGGTAGTGATGGAATAGGGACCAAGGTATCTTGGGTTGAATGTGCGTGGCCCTTTTAGAGATAGATATTTGGTGGATAACCAGACTTGATCCCCTACTTGATAGTGAGGGGCTTCCTTCCGATGTTGATCTGCTCCTTTCTTGTATTGTTCTTTAGCCCTTTGAAGGTGAGAAACAGCTTCCTTAAAGGCTTGGGTGATTGTAGAATGCAGGTATTCTACTGCTGGTGTTTCAAGATCTTGGAGGGGATCCAACTCCGAAGTTCGAGGGTGACTGCCGTACAAAAGAAAAAACGGGGTTTTCCCAGTTCCCGAATGGACAGAGTTATTGTAGGCATACTCGGCTATCCAAAGGATATCTTTCCAATTTTTTTCAGTTTGTTGCAGCATGCAGCGTAGATACTGTTCCAGAGTTTGATTGGTCCTCTCGGTTTGTCCGTCGGTCTGAGGGTGGTGACTGGTCGATAGTCTCACATCAATTTGAGCCGACCGACAGCAACTTCGCCAAAAATGAGAAATAAATTGACTACCTCGATCCGAAATTAGAACCGAAGGAAAACCGTGCAGTCGGACGATGTTTTCGAGAAATTCTCGGGCCAGAGTTGCTGCTGTTGGCAAGCCTTTGAGCGGAATGAAATGCGCCATCTTGGAGAATAAGTCCACGATTAGTAGAATCGTATTGTATCCGGAGCATGGAGGTAGATCGGTGATGAAGTCCATAGAAAGCGCATGCCAAGGGCGAGGTGGGATGTCAATAGGGCGTAAGAGGCCTGCTGGTCTTTCCTTTTGACTCTTGTTTTGGGCGCATACTCCACAGGACATTATAAAGTCTCTGATATCTTTTTTCCAAGACGGCCACCAGAAGTAGCGCTTGATGTTTTCTGAGGTCTTGGCTATACCGGGATGACCTTCCATTAAAGAGTCGTGATAACAAGAGATTACTTTTTTCTGTAAATCTGTGCTGGGTAGGTATAATCGTTCTTGGAAATACAATAAGTTGTCCTTTACTGCAAAGTCCTTTCCCTGCAGATGCCAATTCTGTATGTCTGCTGGAGTTACAAGTTGCCTGGCTTTATCCTTAACTTCCACTATGGATTCTGTGGCGATTACACCCAGAATTCTTTGTTCGGGAATGATTGGTACAGGTTTAGGGTTGACCAAGTGTTCTTCCACTCCCATCCGAGAAAGGGCATCGGCTTTACCGTTCTTTGTACCAGGTCGATAGGTAATTATGAAGTCAAACTCGGCAAAGAATAATGCCCAACGGAGTTGTCTAGAGGATTGGGCTTTTGCGGTCTTCAAATATTGCAGGTTTCGGTGATCCGTAATCACAGTAACGGTGTGTCGGGCCCCCAGCAGATAATGCCGCCAAGCCTTAAAGGCAGACTTGATAGCCAGAAGTTCCTTGTCAGTAATCGTGTAATTGATTTCAGGAGGCGAGAATTTGCGGGACCAAAATGCCACGGGATGCAACTGATTGGTTACCGGGTCCTTTTGTGATAGAACTGCCCCCATGGCAAGGCTTGAAGCATCAGTTTCCACGATGTAGGGGAGTTCGGGGCGAGGGTGTTTTAAGATTGGTGCAGAGATAAATTTAGTCTTCAAATCCTGGAAAGCTTGTTCCGCCTCGGTAGACCATTCAAAACGTTTGTTTTTCTTTACCAAGGCAGTGATGGGCTGGACTATTCGAGAGAATTCGGGGATAAACCTGCGGTAAACATTAGCGAAGCCTAACATGCTTTGCACACCTTTTACGGAGGATGGTGATGGCCATTTGAGAACTGCATCGACCTTCTTTGAATCCATACGCACTCCGCCAGGTGATAATATGAATCCCAAGAATTCAACTTCAGTCACGTTGAAAACACATTTTTCCAACTTAGCGAAAAGTTTGTGTTGACGCAATCTTTCGAGGACCATTTTCACGTGTTTCCGATGTTCAGATTCCGATGAAGAATAAACGAGGATGTCGTCAATGTAAACAACAACACATACATCTATGAGCTCTCTGAGGACATCGTTCATAAAATATTGAAAGGCGGCCGGGGCATTGCAAAGTCCGAAGGGCATGACCTGATATTCAAATAGCCCATACTTGGTGCGGAAGGCCGTCTTCCATTCATCGCCCTCTTTTACTCGTACCAAGTGGTAAGCTCCTCTAAGATCCAGCTTTGTATATATGCATGCTTTTCTGACTTGGTCCAGGAGTTCAGGGATCAAAGGTAACGGATATCTATTCTTAACGGTGATCTGGTTCAGGGAGCGATAATCGATACAAGTTCTAAGGTCTCCTTCCTTTTTTGGAACGAAGAACAAAGCTGAAGAAGCAGGGGACTTGGAAGGACGAATAAACCCATTTGCCAGGTATTGATCCAGGTATTGTCGAAGGTGAAGGTTCTCAGGCTCGGTGAGGGCATAAATTCTACTACAAGGAGGAGTAGATCCAGGTATCAGGTCTATCTGGCAGTCATAAGACCTATGAGGAGGTAGAGAGTTAGCCTGATCCTTCCGGAAAACATCTTGGTATTCTAGGTATTCGGGAGGTAACTGGGGAGTCTCTGAAGAAATTGCGGCCAGTGCAACACCAGGTGGAGGGTGACAAGTAGAGACACATTCTGGAAACTGGACCGTTCTTGCTCGCCAATCGATCAGAGGATTGTGTTTCTCTAACCAAGGTATTCCTAGAATAATCTGAAACTGAGGGGCCTTGATCACATCGAACACGATCTTCTCATGGTGTCCATCTTGACTTACTAGCGTCACCTCTTGAGTGGTATGCGTTACTGGCCCGGAGGCTATCTCCGTACCATCCACCGTAGTAATGACGTCCTTTACAGCCTTGGGACAAAGAGTTAGATTCATCCTCAAAACCATTTCATGATCCACATAATTGCCGATGGCACCGCTGTCGACGTAAGCTTCAATTGCATGTAATCGATCCGGATTATCAGGGCTAATGAGGACCATAGGTATCACGAAATGCGAGGTCACGGAACTGGTTTTCACGCTCGGCAAGAGGACCTCTATTCTTGTCGGGCGAGGTCGTTTCCCTGCTCAGAGTTTGTAACTTTGGTAACTGCAGCTCCTACTGCCTTCTTGGCAGGTTTCACCGGACAGTCTCGAAGAAAGTGCCCTGAGTTTCCGCAATATAGGCATAATTGCAACTGTTTCCTCCTTTCCCGCTCCCTTTGTGTTAGAGGACCTTTCAGACCCCCTATTTGCATGGGTTCCCCGGAGTCTACTCCTTTGGAAGGAGTTGGCGGTTTGGAAAATACTCGAGCATCAAACTTGGAACGATCGGCCTTCCTGTTCTGCAGCCTGTGATCTATTTGAACGACCAAGTCTATATAATCCGAACAGTCTTGTGGGGGATTCACTACTTGGGCTAAAACGTCTTTGAGCTCTCCACGTAGACCTCTATAAAACAGCGTAATCCTTTTGTCCTCAGGCCATTGAGTTTCCACTATTAGTCTATTGAAAGATGCAATATAAGCCAAAAGGTCTTGATTACCCTGTCGCAACGAAAGAAGCTCATTGTCCAAGGCCTGCCCCTGTGAATGTCTTGCGAACAGTTTTTCCATACTAAGCTGAAAGGCTTGAAAATCATGGAGAACCGGATCATCTTGATTAACTAGAGGGATCGACCAGTCTGCCGCATTGCCACTAAGGTACGAAAGTACAAAAGCTACTTTTGCTTGATCAGTTGGAAAGGCTGCTGGCCGGCATAAGAAGTGCAACCGGCACTGATTGATAAATACTGCAAACCTCTTTGGGTCACCAGAAAATCGTTCGGGCGGAGCCAGAGGTACATTCCCAGGTAGGTTGATCTGCACTGGATTCATAGAGGATGTTGAAGGAAGATTTGCCCCTGATGCGGGTAACGGGGTCTGTCCGGCTTGTGACTGTAGCACTTGTCTAGCAAGATTGTCTGTTCTCTCCTTGGAAATAATTAGTTCCCTTCTTAGAGCATTCGTTTCCTGACGAGCTGCATGCACTTCTGCCCTTAGTTCCCCAAGTAACCGGGCTAGGGGGTCAGTATCCGAGGTTTCCATAGCGCCTGGGCGAGAGTTTTGCGGTAGGCTTTGCGTTCTGTAACGCTCACCTGATTCTCGCAGAGGCGCCGGTCTTGACTGGGCGACTACCGTATCTTCAAAGGTGATGTGTAGCACCCGGTTGGCTCTTTGGGCTGGACCTCTGTACACTGTATGCCTGACGTGTAGAGTAAGATGTCTGCAGATAGAAAGTATGGGGTTAATGAACTGGGGTTATTGGGGTGTCCCTATCTCTTTCCTGTTCTCCTCTCCTGTAGACCCCCAAAGGTTAACGCTCTCACCTTAGGTAAGTGAATGCCGAGCTCTCCATCTGCCTCGGGGCAGGGTGCTGTAACCAGTTTCTTCACTGGATAGGTAGCGCAGGCCTCTTGACTTCAGAGGACTGCTGTCCGTCGTTTACTGCACGAACGGTAAGTTTCGAGTCATTCAAATGTCTTTAAAGTCTTTAGTAATGATGTCTCTTGTTTTGCAGGGTTCCGGCGATGGCGGATGACGGGCTGAAGTGAGTTGAAGATGGAGCCCGTGTGATGAATAGAAGCGCCTGGAAGCACGTAAGTAAGCGCTTGTTGCCTGCTTCACTATGCGCTCTAACTGTCTTTTTATTATGCAGGTATGAGTTCGGAGCGGCTGCAGGGTGCCGGAATACCCACTGGATTAGATGTGGAAAGGAATAATGGCACGTGAGTATTAAAGTTCCCCAATGTCTTTAAACGCACCTTGTTTTGTCTTTCAGATGCGGGATGCAGCGCCGAAGGCCTCCGGAGCGTGCGAAGAGTTGGTAAACTTCTGCCTTTCAGATGCCGGAATGCTAACCTGTTCTTTCTTGTCTTTATAGGTGTTGCTGAAGACTGGATTCAGGATGGTAAGCCTTTGCCTTTCAGATGCCGGAATGCTAACCTGTTCTTTCCTGTCTTTATAGGTGTTGCTGAAGACTGGATTCAGGATGGTAAGCCTTTTTCCTTAGGCCCAGGACCGGATGCAGAAGACACGATGAGCGTTCTGCTGCAGAGGTTGCAGAATAACGCAAAGCAAGATTCATCCACCGGGTGTGGTTTAAATAGCCTCCTGTAGTGCTTAGGTGTCTCCTTCCACAGTCACGCCTAAGTAAGAAAAGAGTTCCTGGTAAGAAAAGAGTTCCTGCCTTCCAGAAGAGTTCCAGTGTTCTGAATCTAGGGAGTGGCTCCAGCCCCACCCAACAGGAAAAGTAGTTCCAAACAGAAGAGGATCAGAGGCTCAACTGGCAGGCAAGTAAGCAGCATGGTCTGCTGAAGGTAAGTCCACCCAAGCATTATGAGCCTGGCGCTTCCAGCGCTGGGACTGGGCATATTTATGAGCCTGGTGCCACTGGCGCCAGGACTGGGTCCAAAAGGTCCCAATTGGGACTGGTTGGCACTCGGAACCTGGGTTATGGATCTGCTTCCAAGGGAGTTGGGAAAACCCTGACCTTTTGGAAGCAGAGATTTTGACATCGAGATTCTGCGAAGAAAATGTGAACACCATCGTCGGACAGCAGCTTTGAATTCCGAGGTGCTCGTCGACGATCGATTGTGAACGTCCTGCATAGACGTGCGGTGCACCTCGATGACAGAGTTCAGTTCCGCAAAGAGGACTCTGTGATGAGCGTAGGCCCGGCAGCGGACATCAGGTGTTGCCATTGGTGTCGACGATCCGGACTCGACCACGGCTGGATCTTCACTCGTCACATCTTTGTGGACTTCAGGTGGCGGGAGACCCACCGGCGGATTCTCCTCGGTCGTAGGCGACCTCGACTTTCTCCGGCGGTACAAAATGGTCAACAGTGATGGCAAGGGAGCCCTTTGTTTAAAGGTAATGGTGGAGCGTTGCGGCTCCGGTTGCCGAGCAGCACGGCATCAAGCGGTCCCCGCTTCTGGGCAACATGACTCGACGGGCTTCCAGCAGTCACGGAAAACATCTGAATCCCGGTCGACGGTGATGGACGTCGATGGCCTTGATGTCCTGGTGCTTCACTTCAATGTTTCCTGACAGACCCCGTCTCTGGTCGACAGCCTTTTGGGACTGACTTCCAGAATACCTTGATGAAGATCAGCTTCTGCACGATGCTCCCCCATAGCTTGGGGAGAGGTCTCCTAAACAGGTCCTCTCTTGGATCAGTCCTTCACAGACACGACAGCTTTCGGATTTCGTTGGCGGAGAGCAGCAACAAACCTTCTTCTTCCAGATGGGCTTCAATGATAAGCAGCTTCAAGTTTCAACTTCAACTTCTGAACAATATTGTTAAGTCCTATTGGACTCTATTGGTATGTGGACTTACAATTTACTGGCGTCTGACTTTCCGGGCCGCCGGGGTTGTAATCCCCAGGTGGCACCGGGAAGTCAAGCGCTGGTAAATCCTTGCGGATCCGGCGGCAACCTGCCGGTATCACCGGCAAGGATACCGCCGGCCCTGTAATGAGGCCCAATGTCCCATAAAGCTTGCACAAGGATAAGTGCTTTGAGAGCACTCTAGTGGTGATTTGGCACATATGACAAATGCCAGTTGCCTGGCCTTTGAATCTCATATAGTTCTGGTTATTCTGAAATACAGCCTGACAAGTGGGCTTGCATTGAATGTATATTTGACATAGCTGACAATTGTGCATGTAAATGACATGTGATTGCATGTTATTCATTTAGCGTGCGTGCAGTATGCAAAGTATAGCAGAGCCCTCAACTGTGGACAGTTAACCTTGGGGTTAATACATTTATTTATTCTAGCCCGTTTCACCTTTAGTGCAGCGCCCAACAAGAATACGGCTCAGTCCCATTAAACATTTAGTCCAGCTGTGACTTAATCACTGGCATAGCAATCCATGCTGCACTTGAGCATCTTCATGCTGCAGCTCTTACACTGTCACTGCACTAGTCAACTATGCTAATAATTAAAAAGTCACTTGAAATTATAAATACTATTTGCCTGCAATGTAATGCACCTTTTATTTTACATCTGATCAGACTACGGTCTGCCAAAGGGATGCTCACTCCACAGTGCTTCGGAGCCAAACAAGAGCAGTAAGGCACTATGCAAATATTAAGTAACATAAGACCTGCTGACAAGCATGCAGGGCCATGATCAAAGCACATATGGCTTTCACACACAACACATTCCACTGTACACCCACATGGAACGTAGCCCAACCACATAAGCTTCAGTCCATGCACTCAAACGGCTGAAACCCCAGAACGGTGAAGCAACTCTCCCCGGAAAAACCACTAGCCCTTTCACATCATACCAATTAGCTGGTGACTGTTATAGAACTACGAATTAACACAACACGATGTCAGGGATCCAACTGGTATGAGCTCATGACACATAATAGTACTTTACATTTTTTTTATTGTTATCATATGTTATGTTGATTTATACCGTGCATCACTGCCATTTGAATGGTCTTCTGGCGCTCACGTGGCTCTGTAAGAAAAGTGGTTCGGTTTGGCTAGTGATGGAGAGAGGGATCGGATAGAGGTTGTGCTCAACTGTTGATGTTTGCAGAACCAGGAGTGACGTGCTTCTTATCACCCCTATCTCCAGAGCCCTCTCCCTACCCCCAGGGGAGTGTCCAAGGCTGCCCCTGTAGGGGCTGTGGAGGGAATTGAGATAGGGAAGAGCATATACCTGTCACTGCCCATCAGTAAAGCGGGCAGGCAATCAACCCCCTGCAGTGGGTGGCTGCTGCTCATTCGTCTGCACAGAAGACGTTTACTAATGTCACATTCTTTTTTTATTGATGGTCCACTGCTCATACCTTCCAGTAACCCTTTGTGTGTGTATTAAAGTGATGCACCATACATAGCATATCAATACACAGTACATATAAATAGAAGCCCCACTCTTAAAGTTCATGTTAAAATGCTTCTTGGCAAAACACTCAATAATGAACACTTAATTAATACTACTTACACTCTCGTGTTTAATGTAATTCCTTTAATGATGAGAAATAAGTAATAAAGAAGCATTACTACCATTGTGGTCACTACAAATATACTTAAAATGCAAAAAGTAATGAATGAATAAGCCGCAATCATGGTCATTGCCTCACATCTACTTAAGACTCACACTAATCAACCTTCTCAAATACATCCTAGCCACCTTAAAAACAACTGCCTTCCTTGCCAGGTCTTGCTAAGCAACTCACAAATCATGCTAGGCAATCTGCATAAAAGCACCTAAGAGCAACTCCCCTTTCAATACCTCAATACCATTCTCAATGTGATATCAATGAAGGGTAAAAAAAACTCTCATATCCACAATCTGTAGAAAGTAGGGAGATGAGATGTCTGGAGATGACTGGATGCCCTGGCATGGTCTACAATACAGCAAAGAAAGCCAACACATGTCAAGAACCACCTATTAAAGCACCATGATCCTTTTATTAAAAAGTAGAAAATTAAGAAACAATGCTTCAAATAGAGTTAATGTCATTTTGGAGTAGCCATGGTGTCAGCTTAAGCCGTTTAAGAATAAAATCTGTTCATAGGTGGTGAGCTGAGTTACCGAGGGTGGAGATGTAAAATGATTCCCCATACAGCTCAATTAAATCAATAGTTCTGCTCAAAGGTCAATAGACAGCTTCATTTGGGGACAAAAATGCCCCAAAACAGCTCAAAATCAGATTTACTGGCTTTAAAAACCAGGAAGGAAAAAAGGAGGGATTTCAGCCCTTTCCCTCTGTATTGAGGTTAATGGACCCAGCGCTTCTCCCTCTCACCTGGTCCTTCCAGCTATCCGTCTACCTCCACTGTGCCTGCCAACAGCACAATCCCCTGCCCTGCCATCCAAAGCCTCCCTTTTACACTATCTGGGCTTAAACTGTCAACGCCCCTTATTAGCATATGTATCTAACGGAACCCAAATCAGCTGAGTCCCAAAAAGCTGTTTAGCTCACTGGTCTACTATCAGTGAAAAGTGTCCTTTTAGAGAAGTAAAAGGCTTGTCTCTGTTGAGCGAAAGGCTAATGCAGCTAATGCACCTATCACCCACTTATACAAGCCTCGCGGCAGCTTCAAACTTCGCAGGAAGTTCTGTCGTTTTTGGTAGTTCTTTCAATATCATTTTTATTCACTGCTACCGAAGCACTTTGGAACACTTCCCGGAAAAGCAGTGAATGCAGTCAATGACTTGGTTTGCGTGATGTACCCGCAAGAACTATAACAAAGATATTGGTCTGCCCTGGAGCCTGGAAATCCAAACCACTGTTATCCTCTGCATCTAACCATGAATCCTACTCTTTTCCCTGAATGTATCAATTGCATTTGAAAACAGTGCTCGCATTTCAGAAACCTAATTATGTACTCGCATTACAATGTTTATGGCTTGGAATATTGCTCAAAATATCATGCCCTAAACATGACAACACATGGCTAAAACTGAAAACTCACGTCAGGAGAAACTGGTGTCTGTGCGTGCCAGCTTTCTGGGTGTGCTTTTTTATGTGCACTGGGTTTGTTGTGTGTGGACGGGTACCGTCCAGTGTCTGAGTTGTTTGTTGTCTGCAGGTTTGGTTTTTAGCATGATTACAGAGGGGTGTGTGGTATGCATGTTTTTGGTGGGTTGTTTCACTCTCCTTCTGGGCGTGTCTAGTGTGTGAGAGTTGTGTGGATGTGGAAAAGAGAAGGTGCATGGTTGTTTGGCTTCTGATGATGTCTGGGTGTGGACTCGTTTTATTGTCAGTTCTTCATTCGGTATTGCCCCGTGTTTGCTTTGGTCCAGGTGTGCGGTTTGTAGAGGTGCGCAATGCCTGTGCTAAAGCAATACATGTTCGCTTTGCCCATGCTTGAATTCTTTAGAGTTTACATTGCACATATGATGGTCACGGGTTTATGCATGCCACATTTTTTACACTTTAGCAAACTTGGGTATAGAGAGCGAGTAGGGCGATATGCTCAGGAACACACCATTTTGGTAATGTGGGGAATCGAGCTGCATGGCTTAAAAATGATACACCTGTGTTTGTAACGGTTTGACAACTAAGCACTGTTAAAAAACAACAAGCAAAAAAAGGTTATATCAAGCAAATGTACCAAGCCTCTCCCCAAGTATTTATTATGCATTGGGTGGAATGGATTAGCAATGCTCTGATTGTTTAACCTGGGGGATGCAACATATCTGTCATCTAGTTTTATTTTTTGAAGAACAAATCCCCTAGGGAAATCTACCCTCTCCTCCCCCGCAGTCAACAATGGCGTCATATATCTCTGACTTTATGGAAGAACGTGTCGTGACCCGAGTCCGCTCGCCTCCGCTTCATTTTGCTTCTCGGAAGGCTTGGGGGCTGCCTTGGTGGTTATCGCAACGCCAAGGTCACAGTAACTACCGTTCCCGGCGTACCTGAATGCAGGGCGCTCACGTGACTCACATGTAATGTCCTCCCCGTTCTCTGCGCTCCACGGTTATTTGAATGGCAGAAGAACAGTGTTCCGGTGCTCCTTAACCGTTCGAAGTGCCTTCTGGTTGAGTCGTGTTTGTTGTTACCGTCTTGTGTCCCTGGTTTCCTGGTCTTGGATTGTTCTACTGGCTATGCTAATTCTTGGATTGCCCTTTCTGTATCCCGACGCCCGGCTCCTACCTCGTGCATTTCCCCTTGGCTATCAGGCCTCTGGAACGATATCCGACACTGCTTCTGCCTTACCCTTCATTTTTACTGCATTTTTTCTTCCTTGCCTTGATTCGAGTCCGACCGCAGCGCATTGGCACACTTAGTAGTTCTTTTCCGTGCGCAGCCGTCGCATGTAGGACGAAGACTCATTCCGCGGAATACAGTACTCTTGTACTGGCCGTGACCTTAAATACCATTCAGTCAACAACTGCCACATTAGCATTGGGCACTCTACGCTTTGTGTGACACCTGGACATTCTGCTGGTTACTTTTGGGTCACCTGTTCTTTGCACTTACTTAAAGGATTTTTACTTTGAGACTATTTACTGTTTAGGTGGATTTTTTTTTGGACGCTTTGCTGTTTGTGGATTACCAATTGGGGACGCTTTGCTGTTTGTGGATTACGATTTGGGGACGCTTTGCTGTTTGTGGTTTACCACTTGGGGACGCTTTGCTCTTTGGACGCTTTTGCTGTTTGCGGATTACCACTTTGGGACGCTTTGCTGTTTGTGGCTTACCACTTGGGGACGCGTTGCTGTTTGGACGCGTTTGCTGTTTGTGGATTACCACTTTGGGACGCTTTTGCTGTTTGTGGATTACCACTTGGGGACGCTTTGCTGTTTGTGGTTTACCACTTGGGGACGCTTTGCTGTTTGTGGATTACCACTTGGGACGCTTTGCTGTTAGTGGATTTTTCTATTTTGGACACTTTGGGACGCTCTGCTGCTCCACCTTGGATTGTGTTTCATGAACAGTAGTGGCACCCTTGTGCTATCAGTTCCTGGAACTTGGTTTGACAACATTCCCCTAGTCACATCACCACTCCTCACACTAAGTCGGTTCTCCGCTTTTCACACCAATCCCAGCAGTCCTGTTGCTGCGCTTGACTTTTCACCCAAGCCCCTGGTCTGTCAGGTTTATTTTTACCCTGCAGACTGCGCTCTTTGGGAAAAGGTTTTACTGTCGACGGTCTACTGTTCTACGGTTACGATCCTGAACAGCCTTCTCGTGGGGAACCTATTGTTGCCTTCACCAGATCACGACACTGTGAGGCATGTGTGATCCTGACAAAATGCAACCAGTCAAAGTTTATTAAAAGTTTGTTCATGCTGTCAATTGAGCAAACGATTCCTTTCCACACAGAGGAGGCTACATTCAGGACACCTTTTGCTGGAGTATCAGACAGGGGGCCTGCCTAGTGGAGCCACCGTGAGGCGGGCGGCCCAGGTGCGCGCCCGCGCACGGCGGGACATCGGATCTATACAGGCAGCACCGAGGAAGGACTTGCTGATTGAATTCCCTTTCGATTTCCCGCGCTGCCGGCAGAATCCATGGCAGCAGCCCCCCGTTTCATGCAGATTTAATTCGATGCGCCCCGTCTCTGGAAGGAGAGGCAGGCAGGCGCTGCACGGAGCGCGCGCTAATTAACTCCTATCGATGGCCTAGTTCCCCACAGATGGCGCAGAGCAGCAAAGACCTCTTGACAGGTGCTCAATAACGAGCCGGAGTAAATACTATCTATATCCAGTGTCTCAACCTAACATCAATCAGGGGCTAAGAAGTAATGCCTCCCAACCACACTTCAAACCGGAGACAATTCCGATAATACCCACACAAAATCACACCTTCACACCTCCGCATCCTCCCAGCTCTGCAGCTCAAAGTGCTCAGCGCACCCGCGCGCACTGGGGGCGCTATCGGGAGGCGCCCGCAAAGCTCCCCAGCCAACCTACAGCCATACCAGGCTCAGAGTGCCAGGTTCCACATGTCTTGGAAAGAGAGCTATCAAAAGCAGGGTGCAGTCCTATGGGGCATCTCGTGCTAGTGGAGCTAATACAGTGCCAACCTGACCCCTGGGCATACGGAGCCCTGTACATTTGCTCTATAAAGTATCACATTGTTTATGCTATGCTTTTTTAATGTAGCACGTTATGCTCAACTTCTAAGCTCTGTAATAATCGCTGTTATTTTTTACCCCATTTCATGGTACTCAATTGGTCAACCTCCGCCGGATGAAGGGCTGAGTTAGCATCCGTGCTGTGATCCAAACTTGCAAAGAGCAGGTAGGACACATGTGTGAGGCCAGCACATAACTCCATACACCAAACACAAACGCAGAATCATAAAATCTTGCGCCCCCCAAAAAAGGTGTTTCGCCCTGGGACGGGTAGGTTATAACCCCCCCCCCCCCGCCTCAGCTTGAGGCCATTTACAAACATCCTCACTGAAAATGGGGGCACTCTCTTAGGCTGTCAAGGGCACTCAAAGGATTACAAATTATAACAGGAACGTCTTCATAGTTTTGGGTAAAAAATGTACCATTCACTATGGAAATAGAAAGGCCTTAGAATAGACCCTCACAAAAGTGAAAGAAGGTGGAGGCAAGAGACAAGGAAAGGGAAGGAAGGACAGATGGCGCGTGCAAGGTTTTTTAGCGTTAGTGACAGCCAAGAGCAAGGGCAAATATCCCGGCCTTGGCATAGGGGCGTTGCTAGGGGGGGCCTAAAGGGGCTATAGCCCCTGATCTTTTGGTTGTAGCCCCTGATAGAATCTCAGGAGCTACAGCCAAAAGACTAGCTAGCCCGGCAGTCCCAACATCAGCGTAGCCCCGGGTCTTTTCCAGACCTAGCAACACCCCTGCCTTGGCCTATGATTATACAACATTGTTAGGAGAAATTACTGGGCAGTTCTGAGCTTGCTCACCTTGATCTGAAAAACAGTGTTTTTCTGGGGGTAGCAGCTACTGGCCACCATGGCTTTTGTGCACAAACCACTGTAACCCCTACAGAAGATTTAGATGGCTGTCCCTCTTAGGATCTGAAAGCCTTGCGTGAGGCTTTTAATCCTTCCGTTCACGTCACGGCTCATTTTCATTCATTTGGTGGAGAGGAGGCGTGGGACGCAACATGCGCTTCTGCGGCCTCACTTCCTGTCTGCCATACTAATGCCGAAGCATTTGTGCCGGCATGCATTTTCATTCTTGGGATCCCATTGGAGCCTGCCAGCCGTTTGCACTTCCATAGGGATCCGTTGTAAATGCGTGGCAGGCAGCGTTTGCAATAACATAGTGCCTACCATGCGAGCATATTAGGTTGCTTTTACACAATTGCGCAGCGCAGTGGGAATGAGGAGGGCATAAGGCAGCATACACACATGATCGCCGGCGCCGCCTTTTGCTCTGCACATTTGCAAATGTCCACAATTTGGGGGCGGGGAGCCACCTATGTGTATGTCTACACATAAAAGCTCCCCACCGCCAAATTATGGGGCAAAATGAGCCCGTTTGACTTTAAAACGGCAGCATGGGAATCGCGGCCTACCGTTCATACGTGTGGATATGACCTGCATGTATGATTCTGGTGGCAGCACAATCTAATGGAATGGGTAGACATGTTGTCTAGAAGCAAGGAACTAATTCTGTAGGTTAGTTTTAAGATTACTTAGAATGTACATGGTACTTGTGAGCAACGGCAAGGCCAATGGGAGTGCGAATCAGCGATGTGCAACCAGGCATGCCTGGGTGATGACAGAACTCCTGCTCGCGGGCAGCGACGATTTGGTTTACACCACAGTCATAGTTGTTCACATGATCCATTCTAATCTGTAGGTGCTTATGAAGTCCCATTTTTGTTTTGCATTCTGGGACGTGTAGTCTGAGGTTCATAATGGAAAAAAAACAGAACTACGGGTCCCAGAATGCAAAGGAAATGACCCCAACTGGATAAGCACCTACAGATTAGAAAGGATCATGTTGGCAACAGTGAAAATAATGATTGTCCTCCACAACCCTGAGACCAGACTCAGAGATGGCCCTGAGAGATGTCCCAGGATTTAAGAAAACTCCCACCTGTTAACGGATCCATGAAGTGCCCTTTCAAGAAGAAAATGCCTTGTTCCTGGGTGATTCATGAGTCAAAGGGACCACTGAATGGATTAGAGCGCCAGTACCTTCATTTTGGGTCACCCCTGTTGGGGGAGAGCTCAGGACAGGGATAATCTTACCAGAAGCATCTGTTTCCAGGTGAGGACTGGGGTATTCATTGCTCAGCCACTGCCTGATACTGGCCTTGAAGAGCCACTGAATGCTCTGCCAGAGTTGGCCCAAAGCTTGCACATCAAACACAGTACTGGGGTGATATCAGCCCTCAACATCTTGAAGCCATCTCCCCGCAGTGCTTTTCTTCGAAAGCTTCATAGCTCTGTAGTGCCAGTTCTTGTGCCCCTGATGAGCTGCCTGGCAAGTTCTTGAGTAAGTTTGCCTTCAAAATGTCCGGAGAGCCTGCTCACTATCTCTAAATTTCTGTTACACTGTTGAGCGCCACCTGTCAGCTATGAGCAGTGTTTTGCGATTTATTAGGCAGTCACTCTCAACTCAGGGAGTTAGTTTCCGCCCCAAGCAAGGTGGCGTGCACCCAAAGCGCTTATAGAGATTTAACTTTAGTGAGGGCCCCCAACCTGTGTCGCACCACCCCCAAAAATACCCTCTGTACCACCAATGAGCCAGGCACCAGGCCAGTGTATAATAAGAATACATATCTATTTAAGGTTTGACAAAGGATAATAGCAACAAAAACATCAGCCACTCACGCCGTGGCACAACACAATGTCACAATTTCAAATTACTTGCACCAATTGACTGACTTGTATTTCTAATGAACGTACAGATACTACACACACAGGTACAATTTAGAGACTGTGCATCAAACACACACACAGAATTTCTTGCACATTAACAATTATGATCCTTTAACACCCCACAGTGATTGCTTGGGTTATCACAATGTTCTTCTACTCTAGCAAACCCCACCCCAGGCATCAGTTATATGTGATCCTTTCATTTGAAGGCAAGGTACAAGGAGTGGGAATACAGTAGCAAAATCGTTACTGCTTTTTTATTAAAAGGCAGGGTTTGATAAATAGACACAATGGGCCTCATTAGGAGTTTGCTGGTCCAAAAACAAGGATACCGGTAAGCTCACTAGCACCCTTGATTCCGGATTGGAAAACTCTGTGTCTGCCTGCCATGGCCGCTATTCCCGACAGTGGCCACGGTAGGCAGACTCTTCCTTCCCAGGGGGAGAGCCACTTCCATCAAGGGAAGTTAAAGAGCATTGACTCAACAGGTCCTCTGGGACCCCCTCTGCTCCCCAACTCAAGTGTATGTCACTGGAAATGGGGAGATTGAAGCCCTGAATACTCCATTTAGGAGTGAGAAGGTAAAGTCTGAAGGGCCTCAGGCCGTTCCAACTTTGACCGGCGCCCGACTGGAGGACAGTGGGAGGCCGGCCCTGCCGGGGGCTCTGACTACTGAATTGACAACCAGTGAAATGGAAAGCCTGTCTTGGTAGGATCTAAATGACTGGGATGAGTTGGAGGAGCAAACCTGCCATTCGAATAGGCTCAAAGTTCTGGAAAAAGGAAACCTGACTTTCCCACACTCAACTTTGGAAGAAAAAAGTAAAGTAGGAAGAGGCTCAGCTCCAAAGGATATAAAAAGGGTGGACTCCATTATGAGGCAAATCTCATTGGCAGAGGAACCCATGGAAGGGGAAGTTTTCACGACTATGGGGCCGTGAAAAAAACTAAGTGAAATGAGTGTCGAGTAAGACCTCAGAGACCACTCAAATTCAGCGCTGGCGGAAAAACTCATCCAAGTAATTTCCACCCTAACTGGGTGGAGTGCACGAGAGAAACGTAAAAGCCTATCTTTTATAAACAAGAAAATAGCTGCATTAGATAATAAAACAGCATTGTTGACACAAAAGACGGCTGAAAAAAATACAGCATGGAGATCATTGGAATCCACTTGTGCCCTTCCAACCCAAGAATGCCACGATACAGTGAGTGGCGGTCAAAGGAGCAAAACTAGCCCCAGAGCACTTGGGTGCAAGGAAAGGAAAAAGGAGCCACACAATAAGGAGATGGAAGAGAAGGAGGATTGTCGGAGCATTAATCGGGCCAAAAAAGAAAAAGGGATCGGTTTGGCTCATATACAAAATACAGACATGGCTGAGTTAACAATAGCAGTCTCCCCATTCCTAAAGTTGTATGAAACTCTAAATACCTCTCTGCAAGATCTCCAGGTAGGAAATGATAAGACCACCTCTCAGATGTCAGAGCTGGAATGCTTCATGAAGAAAATAGAACAGAGACTTGATAAAGTAGCTGAATTAACCATCGCATGGCAAAATTGCTTATGCGACATGGCCAGAAGAGAAATGAACGACAAATCACAATTAATGGAGGCAGTCTTAGAAGACTTAAGTGGATAAAAAGCGCCATAAAAAAGCCAAGCAAAGTACTACCCTCAAGGCCAACCGGACCGAGAGACAGCAGAACATACTCATAACGAAAATCAAGTTCAAAGTTGAGGACCACCGTTACGGCCAGTCCCCAAAGAGTAAGAACAACCACCAATGATCAGAATGAGCAGCTTACTCCAGTCGGGAAAAAAAAAGGACTGGATTCTAATCGAACGACGGAATGACTGAAGGTGAGTTCAATGGGGAATGATGGGAACTCCCTTAACCCGCAAAAGTAAAAACAAACAGGGGAAAACAAACTTTCCAATTTTTCAAGGAGCAGTGATTCTGGAAAAAATAAAAATCAGAGACATAAAAGAAATATCTCCAACCACAAAGGAAGTGAAGGAATAAAAAATAAAATCAAGAATATGAAAGCAATCCCTAAAAGGAAATTAAATGGATCAAGATCATTATTAAGGAATATAAGATCCCTACCTAAATTGACTCAATGTGCAAAGAAAGCAAGAAGTGAAATGACCATAACTGAGGAACCAGTGGAACTCCATGTGCTGGAAGACTCGCTAGTAATAAGTGAAGGTCCAGACGATTGCGATTCCCAAGATGCAGAGTCAGAAGCTGGCTTGAGTGATCTGATAGAGATCATAGAGAAAAATCAGGATGAGGAAGAGTTGGAAAACCTTACCTCAGCGGAGAGGGAGGAAATAGAGAAAAAAGTACGGCGATACCAAATGCAGATGTGACATTACTAAAAAAATGAAGGAGAATAACTTCCTACACAAAGGCGAAAACTACAAGGCGCACAAGAGAGAAAAGGCGGCAAGTGAAAGTGAAGGAAAACTACTTAAGTTTAGAAAACTGGAAGACCAAAGAAAGGACATCTTAAATGGAGAAAAAAACCATACAAAGTGAAGGAGAAAGAACCTAGGAAGCCCAGTGAAGAAAATCGTAAACTGAAGGAAATATATTCCCAAATTGTAGTTAGGAGATGGGGAAAAAAGACTCCGGTGAGAAGAGGGGATGCACAAATATGATTGGAGAGAATTTAGAAAGACTCCAAAAAGGTTATCCTAAACAGAGAAAAAGTGATGAAGCTCCTAAAACAGTTTCCGAAAATGAGACATATATCATCAGATGATATCCTAATAGTGGAATTTGTTAATGAGAGAAGGCCGGATTGGGTAACCTTGCAACTATACTCATCTGTAATGAAAGAATCGCTCTTAGAAGTAAGACACGAAATAGCCCGTCTGGAAAACACAGCCGAAATACATTGCTAGAACCCCGAAGGGAAAGGCAACGCCCAAGCCTGTAAGAAATAACACAAAGGCGAGACAGTTCGATGATAACAAAAAGGATATGAAGAAAACACCACACCCAGGGAAACTAGTGAAGAAATGAGGAGAAGATCAGATGAAGTCCACCGTAAAAGAATGTCAAAGACTACTCTTGAAGGTGACAGTTGATGAGGAGACTGTATAGCGAATTGAGTACGACCACTTAGGAAAAACTCTACCATTTACCATCAACAATTCCAGAAAGCATGTAAAATTGATAAAATCAAAAGTACAATAAAGAGAGACAGTGCAAGACTGGTCTTGGATGGCGGGAGCTCTTGCAGCCTATAAGAAGCAGTAGAATGAGAAGAAGGATTACGGTAGGAGACTTGCCTGTGCCTCATGGAACACGTGTAGATTTAAACATCTGTACTCAGGGGAGGATGACTGCCTTGGACAATACAAAATCCTAAGTGTACAGTAGACATGGGTAAGAAACAAGCCACTATGCGAAGACTATGAAGTTTATATGAACCCAGCTAAGAAAGATGAAAGGGGAAGATCATATGCTGGGCTCATAACCTTGGTTAAAATTGACACTGGTCTAAACGTACTGGAACATCGTACTCCTAACCCCTTTGTGCAGATACTGGAAATAAGTAAACAACTAGACAATAGAGAACTAAAATTATTACTAATTAACACATACTGGAGTGAAAACATGCCACAGAGTCCTACATTGAAGATATTATGAGAGAGGTGTACAAAACAATGTTAGAAGATAAAAATCAATTAATTATGATTTGCGGCGACCTAAATATCAAACTACTAACAAAAAAAGGAAAGCCGATAACTGAATCTGAGCTGAAGAGGAGAGCTGTACAATGGACAAATGAAATCGAAATCAGGGTCATGAGGATGTTAAATGGTCAAACTAATGGAGATGTCCATGGAGCTGACACCTGGTCCAGGGGCATAAGTCGGGCTTGCCTGGACCATTGCTTCGTGTCTGAAAAATCAATACAATGGATCAAGTCGTTCGAGGTAAAAAAGTAAAAAGCAAGCGATCATGATCTACTGAGAATTGAAATGGAAATACCCTTGCAAGACCTGAGGACTCAGAAGATGGACCCTGTGGAAGTTTCCTGAGGGATGAATAAACTGAGGATAAAACAGAAAGAGCTAATGAAACATGCAAAGAAATATGAAAACCATGTGTGGGAAAACCCAGAGGGCGTGGAGTATAGGTGGCTGTTAAAAGAATTTGAAATGAAAAGAGGTGTATGCAAGAAACCAATAATAGAAAGGAAGCATGCCTACAATAAGATTTTAGTGATAAAAAGGAAAAAAGTACAGAGCAGAACTTAGAACACTATGCACATCTGAGTGTTGGAATAAGTAGGAAAAGATCAGGAAATGTAAACAAAGTTATAGGAATTAGCTTAAGGCACCCGAGAGAATCGAGCCCAATCTGATGAAGAAAAAATGCTAGCTGCAGGGTGTACAAATAACAGCAGCAATCTATGGGATATCATCAACAAGGGAAATGATTTCCAAGCAGCCATTGCCGTAGCCCAGGTGTCGGAAGAGCGCTGGTTAGAGCATTACACAACACTATTCAAGAGGAAGAGTACAAGTAAATGTGAAGAACGTAGTAAAGACCAAAACATATGGAAATTGGACTTTGACTGCACTGATATATTAAGAATGATCAAAACCCTCAGCTCATCAAGGGCGGCCGGCCCGGATGGCATTTCAAACTACGCCTCGAAGACAAACAAGGAGAGCTGGGGAGATCTGATCACCTTACTATTCATGCAAATACTAAGAACTAAGAGTCTACCTGTGTCATGGAAGGAAGCAATAATAGTCCCCATTTATAAAAAAGGAGATTGCGGAAATCCATCTAACTATCGACCGATAGCCCTTTTGGACTCGATTGCAAAGCTATTCGCTTCACTATTATTGAGAGATCTAAAACAATGCTCAATGACAGCAGGTATATTGGGTCCAAGACAGACAGCATTTATTACTGGAGTGGGTACTTCATAAAATCTTCTCATCTTGAATCTGCTTAAACAAGGCGCGATTGCAACAAACACCAACATCCACTTCGGGTTTATTGATTTAGAACAAGCATTCGATGGAGTCTATCGTGAACACTTGTGGAACACTTGTGGATGAAACTGAAGCGGTGGAATTGGCCCAAAGATTTAATAGAGGCTGATCAATCGCTCTATATGGATACAACAATCCAGGTACGCCTTACATGGGAAGAAAGATTCATGCATTCATGCATATAGGGGCATAAAACAAGGCTGCACACTGGCCCCATTCCTGTTTGCTCTTTATATGGAAGCCATGGATGAATCCCAAAAGAATATTCAAGCATTTTCACCAAAAATGAATGAGGGGGTGATCCCATGGATCCTATACGCAGACGAGCTGGTCTTTATAAACCAGACAGAAATAGGTCTGCAAAGACGACTGGACGCCTTCAAAGTTTTCTTAGACGAGAATGAGATGAAGGCGAATGAGAAGAAATCAAACATTATGACAATGATGTCAGCTAGAGGAACAAAAAAAAGGGGAAAACCTTTGATTGGTTTATCAATGACCGAAAGTTGGAGAAGGTTGACTCTAAATTATTCTTGGGAGCCAAGATCAACAAAAATATTAACGAACTAGGCCACTACAAGTTGATCAAAGATAAACTTACAAAATTGACTAACCAGGGGAGAGCTCTTCATAACCGATATGGAAATTTCTCTATGATCCCCATTTTGACTGTTTATAAGTAAAAGGTGGTGGCGGTCATGACGTACGGATCTGAATCACTATTGAACCTATCTTAGAAGACGTCGGGAGTCTGTAAGGGTTTTTTCTGGAGAAAGGTTTTGAGACTACCAAATTCTCTACCTGGATATATGATAAGACATGAGCTTAAATTCCAATCTCTGACATCAATAACCATGTGGAAAACAATCTCCCTCTATAGGAAATGTGTAGCAATCTCTCCACCGGCGCCCTTTGAGATCCTAAACAATCAAAGATAGCTGAAAGACCAATATCTCAAGCATTGGGGTAATCGATGCAGAGAATTTCTGATGACCAGTGACATCGAAGCAGAAATGCTATCAAATAATCCTACCAAAGAAAAGAAGATCTTGAAGGAAAAGGACTGCATAGAAACCTTAGAGTTCAAGTACAATAACAAACATGGCCATAACATCACTTGGGAACCGAAGAATTTAAATCAGCCACCAAAATATTTTAAAAGATTTCCATCGCCCCATTACTGAGACTTACTTATGAGATGCAGACTGAATATACTACCCACAAAAGAGGTCTTGCTATTGAGAAAACATTAATTCCCAAGAGGAAGCCTGTCGCTTTTGTAAAGACCAGGAGAAACCAGAGACAATAAAGCATCTAATATTAAATTGTCCAGGATTTACTCAAAGTAGAGCAAATTACCTGGGCAAATTCGCTGAGCTGCACGACTCGATCGATGACTGTAGAAGGATGGTTGGAGGGGCTAATGATGGCTGGAAAAATTGGAGTAACGATTGCAGCCCTAAAACTGGTGTAGTCAGCACTAAAGGATCAGGACCTATGATTAGCAACAGTATTGAAATAGACTATTTATCATGTTTGTTTGTTTGGATGGAATAGTACTTTTAAGTAGTAAATGGAGTAATGTTAAAGGTTTAAAATGTAATAACCAATCAAAAACTTTTTTTTTTTTAAGAGCAGGAAAAAAGAACTTCTTTTTAAATATCAGTGTAGGAAAACACGTGGAATTGTTTCTAATAAATGTTTTACATTTTTACATTTATATATTTATACTGCACACCAAAAAGGCCCATAGGCATACAGGCACTGTGGCCAGATGGCCCAACAAAGTCACAACAATTAGACAGACAGACACCAGTGGGACGCAAAGAGCAGCTTGTTTCAGCTCACATATAGTTATCTAAAGAAACATGTTTTAAGTTTCTTTTTAAACATGTCTTGTGTTTTCATTCCTCTCAGGTCAGGAGGAATGGTGTTCTATGCTCTTGCCACAAAAAAGGCACTTTTTTTCTGACATGTGTAAGCTTAGACCTTGGCACCACCAATAGATTAGTGTCGTTAGATCTAAGTGCTCTCAGCAATGGTTTACTTTTTAATGTTTCTGCTAAGTACTGTGTATTAGATCCAACTAGACATATACATGTTATTAGCAGCAGTCAATACTCTATCCTGCCATCAATGGGAAGCCAACGTCGTTTTTTTCTTGCCTGTGAACTTGTTATTTTAGTCCTGCTTTTGCCCTCACAGTACTGTGTTGAATTATTTGTAATCTGGCACACACTCCGTTACCTACAATAGTCGATCCTGGTGCAAACAATGGCCCTAGCTACTGTCTGGTGGCTTTTTCCTTGAGGTAAGGATGCATCTGGAATAATTGCCGTACATAGTATTCTGGTGTCGACAACAGGCTGTTGACTTGGGCCCATATATTTAGGTGTTGGTCTAATTAGAACCCCAGGGCTTTGACTTTCTGTTTGGTGGCGATTTTACAGCCTGCCACTTGAAAGTGTGAATATTCTGGGCTCAGCATTTGTACTCTGATTCCTGAACCCACCACCATCAATTCAGTTTTTTCATTGTTCACGGAAAATCCACTTTTTTAGCATCCATTCTTGGATCAGCCCACATACTTTGTTGATCGTACCTGTATCCTATTTGGGTATTCCTGATAGGGGAAAGGTGCACTGCGTACCATCTGCATACCTGGCAAAGCGTATTCCCCTATCCTCAAGCAACTGGAACAGAGGAACAGTGATAATATTATATAAAGATGGTGAGAGGCAAGCCCCTGAGGGAAACTGTACTAAAGGTAGACTGAGCTGGCTTTCTATAATGCTACAACAGACCCTGATTAGTCTATTTTCCAAGAAGTATTTCACCCAGGCTGCCGCACTATCAGTAAAGTTTCCCACTTCCTTAAGTCTCTTGATCAGTAGGCAGAGGTCTACCAAATCAAAAGTGGCAGACAAGTCTAGCAGCATGAGTACAATTTGTACCCTATCAATGGTTTGCAGCATACTGGATTTGAGATCCAATGACGTGGTTTCTGTACCATAAGCTGGCCTAAAAGCTGATTGCGATTTGTTAAGAATGTTGTGGTTCGTCAGATGTTCAAGGATCTGCTTGTATGCAACCCTATCAAATATTTTAACCAGAAATTGGGTATTAGTAATCTGTCTGTAGCTGGTCTGTAGAAGGGGATCGAACCCAGGATTTGCTTTAGAACCGGTGAGATCCATGCCCTTTCCAATTCATCTGGTACATGATTTTCTGTTAAGGATGCATTCACAAACTTGGTAAGGATGCCAATCCATGAAGGTACGCAGGCTTTTACAGTAATTGCAGGGCAAATATCTCCCTTGCAATTTGTGGATTTAAGATCAGTAACGATGGAAGTCAATTCATTTCCTGTGGCGGTTTTAGCACGTGCATACTACCTTCCTGCTCTTCTCCTGAGACAACCCTATTCCTCTGGGTGTTTATATCTTGTTGGCTTCTCTCTAACCTAACTAGCCTTGAGTTTGATCATTCTTGCAAGACCCACCAGCATGGCTCTACTTCCTGTCTGCACATATCAACACAACAGTTAAGCAATTGTGCATTTTGCTTCTCTCCTCACTTACCACACACACCCCTCTCTTTCAGATCCACCAGAGCACTTGGAGTGGCGTATATGCCGGTAGCACAACATAGCGTAAACTCCCAAGCACGCTAGGGATCCCTGCTTTACTATTTGAGTTGTGTGTAGGAAGACCCTGTCTTGAACCCAAAGGTACCCCCAAGCTCCTCCTAAATGCCTTCCAATAGAGCTGGTCACAGCAGCTGCAGGCATCTCACCGGTGGATCTTCTTTGGAGTCCCCGATACTTGCTCGCAAGGAATAAGCTCAGAAGTGAACCCAGTCCCTCCTGACCCCCCACTAGACGAGATAAGCTGAGGTAGAATGCTGGGGCTGGAGCCTAGAGCCCAAAGAGTAGAGCAGGGATTGGCAAGAGAGCAGTGCAGTGGTTAGGGGAGTCTTAGCCCAAGAATACTGAGTACTGACCACATTGCGAGTAGTTTGGTAACTGTAAAGCATGAAGTATGTCTGAATGCTGCGCATAAGGGCATGCATTCTGCTTTCTGGTGCTGTGCTGAGTATAGGAGGGCGCATAAAGGCATGTACTATGCATTCTGGTGTTGTGTTGAGGCCAGGAGAGTGCATAAGGGCATGTACTCTGGATTCTGGTTCTGTGTAGAGGCTGGGCGAGTGTATCATGGCTTGAACTCTGCATTCTGGTCCTGTGTTGAAGCCATGTGAGAGCACAAAGGCAAGCAATCTGCATTCTGGTGCTGTTGTGATGCCTGGAAAGCGCATAATGCTATGGACTCTGCATTCTGGTGTGTTGGGGACAGGAGAGCGCATAAGAGCATGAACTCTGCATTCTGGTGCTGTGTTGAGGACAGGAGAGTGCATAAGGTCATGTATCCTGCATTCCAGTGCTGTGTTGAGGCCAGCAGAGTGCATAAGGGAATGCGCTCTGCATTCTGGTGCTGTGTTGAGGCCAGGAGAGAGCTTAGGGGTGCGAACACTGCATTTGGGTGCTGTGTTGAGGCCAGAAGAGAGCATAAGGGCATGTGCTCTGCATTCCGGTGCTGTGTTGAGGCCAGGAGACAGCTCAAGGGCAGGAACGCTGCATTTGGGTACTGTGTTGAGGCCAGGAGAGAGCATAAGGGCATGTACTCTGCATTCTGGTGCGATGTTGAGGTCAGAGGAGTGCATCATGGCATGTACTCTGCTTTACGGTACTTTGTTGAGTCCCGGAGTGTGCATAAGGGCATGAACTCTGCATCCTGGTGATGTGCTGAGGCCAGGAGGTTGCATAAGGGCATGTACTATGCGTTCTGGGCTGTACTGAGGCAAGGAGAGAACATAAAGGCATGTACTCTGCATTCTTGTGTGTGGAGGCCAGGAGTGTGAATACGGGCATGTACTCTGAATTGTGGTGGTTTGTTGAGGCCAGGAGAGTGCATAAAGGCATGAACTCTGCATTCTGGTGCTGTATTGAGGCCAAGAGAGAGCATAAAGGCATGTGCTCTGCATTCTGGTGATGTGCTGAGGCCAGGAGATTGCATAAGGGCGTGCACTATGCGTTCTGGGCTGTAGGCAAGGAGAGAGCATAAAGGCATGTACTCTGCATTCTGGTGTGAGGAGGCCAGCAGTGTGAATACGGGCATGTACTCTGAATTGTGGTGGTTTGTTGAGGCCAGGAGAGTGCATAAGGGCATGAACTCTGCATTCTGGTGCTGTGTGGAGGCCAAGAAAGAGCATAAAGGTGTGTACTCTGCATTCTGGTGCTGTGTGGAGGCTAGGAGCGTGAATACGGGCATGTACTCTGAATTCTGGTTCTGTGTTGAGGCCAGGAAAGAGCATAAGGGCATAAACTCTGTATTGCGGTGCTGTGTTGAGGCCAGGAGAGATCATAAAGGCATGTACTCTGCATTCTGGTGCTGTGTGGAGGCCAGGAGAGTGAATATGGGCATTTACTCTGCATTCTGGTGCTGTGTTGAGGTCAGGGGAGTGCATAATGGCATGTACTCTGCATTGTAGTGCTTTGCTGAGTCCAGGAGTGTGCATAAGGGCATGAACTCTGCATTCTGGTGTTGTGTGGAGGCCAGGAGTGTGAATACGGGCATGCACTCTGAATTATGGTGGTTTGTTGAAGCCAGGAGAGTGCATAAGGGCATGAACTCTGAATTCAGGTGCTGTATTGAGGCCAAGAGAGAGCATAAGGGCATGTACTCTGCATTTCGGTGATGTGTGGAGGCCAGGAGCGTGAATATGAGCATGTACTCTGAATTCTGGTTCTGTGTTGAGGTCAGGACAGAGTATAAGGGCATGAACTCTGTATTCTGTTGCTGTGTTGAGGACAGGAGAGCGCATAACGGCATGTACTCTACATTCTGGTGCTGTGTGGAGGTCAGGAGAGTGAATATGGGCATTTACTCTAAATTCTGGTGCTGTGGTGAAGTCAGCAGAGTGCATAAGGTCATGTAGTCTGCATTGGTGCAGTAGTAAGGCCAGGAGAGAGCATAAGGGCATGTACTCTGCATCATGGTGCTGTGTGGAGGCTAGGAGAGTGAATACGGGCATGTACTCTGAATTCCGGTGCTGTTTTGAGGTCAGGAGAGTGCATAAGGGCATGTACCCTGCAGTCTGGTGCTGTGTTGAGGCCAGGAGAGAGCATAAAGGCATGTACTCTGCATTCCGGTGCTGTGTTGAGGCCAGGAGACAGCTCAAGGGCAGGAACGCTGCATTTGGGTGCTGTGTTGAGGCCAGAAGAGAGCATAAGGGCATGTACTCTGCATTCTGGTGCTGTGTTGAGGTCAGAGGAGTGCATCATGGCATGTACTCTGCTTTATGGTACTTTGTTGAGGCCAAGAGGGAGCATAAAGGCATGTAGTCTGCATTCTGGTGCTGTGTGGAGGCCAGGAGAGTGAATATGGGCATTTACTCTGCATTCTGGTGCTGTGTCGAGGTCAGGAGAGTGCATAATGGCATGTACTCTGCATTGTGGTGCTTTGCTGAGCCCAGGAGTGTGCATAAGGGCATGAACTCTGCATTCTGGTGTTGTGTGGAGGCCATGAGATTGCATAAGGGCATGCACAATGCATGCTGGGCTCTATTGAGGCCATGAGAGAGCATAAAGACATGTACTCTGCATTCTGGTGTTGTGTGGAGGCCAGGAGTGTGAATACAGGCATGCACTCTGAATTATGGTGGTTTGTTGAAGCCAGGAGAGTGCATAAGGGCATGAACTCTGCATTCACTTGCTGTATTGAGGCCAAGAGAGAGCATAAAGTCATGTACTCTGCATTCTGGTGATGTGTGGAGGCCAGGAGCGTGAATATGAGCATGTACTCTGAATTCTGGGTCTGTGTTGAGGTCAGGACAGAGTATAAGGGCATGAAATCTGTATTCTGGTGCTGTGTTGAGGCCAGGAGAGAGCATAACGGCATGTATTCTGCATTATGGTGCTGTGTGGAGGCCAGGAGAGTGAATATGGGCAGTTACTCTGCATTCCGGTGCTGTGTTGAGGCCAGGGGGGAGCATACAGGCATGTACTCTGCATTCTGGTGCTGTGTGGAGGCCAGGAGCGTGAATATGAGCATGTACTCTGAATTCTGGTTCTGTGTTGAGGTCAGGAGACAGCTCAAGGGCAGGAACGCTGCATTTGGGTGCTGTGTTTAGGCCAGGAGAGAGCATAAGGGCATGTACTCTGCATTCTGGTGCTGTGCTGAGGCCAGGAGATTGCATAAGGGCATGCACTCTGCGTGCTGGGCTGTATTGAGACAAGGAGAGAGCATAAAGACATGTCCTCTGCATTCTGGTGTTGTGTGGAGGCCAGGAGTGTGAATACGGGCATGCACTCTGAATTATGGTGGTTTGTTGAGGCCAGGAGAGTGCATAAGGGCATGGACTCTGCATTCACGTGCTGTATTAAGGCCAAGAGAGAGCATAAAGGCATGTACTCTACATTCTGGTGATGTGTGGAGGCCAGGAGTGTGAATATGAGCATGTACTCTGAATTCTGGTTCTGTGTTGAGGTCAGGAGAGTGCATAAGGGCATTTTCTCTGCATTGGTGCTGTGTTGAGGCCAGGAGAGAGCATAAAGGCATGTACTCTGCATTCCGGTGCTGTGTTGAGGCCAGGAGACAGCTCAAGGGCAGGAACGCTGCATTTGGGTGCTGTGTTTAGGCCAGGAGAGAGCATAAGGGCATGTACTCTGCATTCTGGTGCTGTGTTGAGGTCAGAGGAGTGCATCATGGCATGTACTCTGCTTTATGGTACTTTATTGAGTCCAGGAGTGTGCATAAGGGCATGAACTCTGCATCCTGGTGATGTGCTGAGGGCAGGCGTTTGCATAAGGGCTTGTACTATGCATTCTGGGCTGTATTGAGGCAAGGAGAGAACATAAAGGTATGTACTCTGCATTCTGGTGTGTGGAGGCCAGGAGTGTGAATATGGGCATGTACTCTGAATTGTGGTGGTTTGTTGAGGCCCGGAGAGTGCAAACGGGCATGAACTCTGCATTCTGGTGCTGTATTGAGGCCAAGAGAGAGCATAAAGGCATGTACTCTGCATTCTGGTGATGTGCTGAGGCCAGGAGATTGCACAAGGGCATGTAATACGCGTTCTGGGCTGTATTGAGGCAAGGAGAGAGCATAAAGGCATGTACTCTGCATTCTGGTGTGTGGAGGCCAGGAGTGTGAATACGGGCATGTACTCTGAATTGTGGTGGTTTGTTGAGGCCAGGAGAGTGCATAAGGGCATGAACTCTGCATTCTGGTGCTGTGTGGAGGCCAAGAAAGAGCATAAAGGCGTGTACTCTGCATTCTGGTGCTGTGTGGAGGCTAGGAGCGTGAATACGGGCATGTACTCTGAATTCTGGTTCTGTGTTGAGGCCAGGAAAGAGCATAAGGGCATAAACTCTGTATTGCGGTGCTGTGTTGAGGCCAGGAGAGATCATAAAGGCACGTACTCTGCATTCTGGTGCTGTGTGGAGGCCAGGAGAGTGAATATGGGCATTTACTCTGCATTCTGGTGCTGTGTTGAGGTCAGGAGAGTGCATAATGGCATGTACTCTGTATTGTGGTGCTTTGCTGAGTCCAGGAGTGTGCATAGGGGCATGAACTCTGCATTCTGGTGTTGTGTGGAGGCCAGGAGTGTGAATACGGGCATGCACTCTGAATTATGGTGGTTTGTTGAGGCCAGGAGAGTGCATAAGGGCATGAACTCTGTATTCAGGTGCTGTATTGAGGTCAAGAGAGAGCATAAAGGCATGTACTCTGCATTTTGGTGATGTGTGGAGGCCAGGAGAGTGAATATGAGCCTGTACTCTGAATTCTGGTTCTGTGTTGAGGTCAGGACAGAGTATAAGGGCATGAACTCTCTATTCTGGTGCTGTGTTGAGGCCAGGAGAGCGCATAACGGCATGTACTCTGCATTCTGGTGCTGTGGAAGTCAGGAGAGTGAATATGGGCATTTACTCTGAATTCTGGTGCTGTGGTGAAGTCAGCAGAGTGCATAAGATCATGTAGTCTGCATTGGTGCAGTAGTGAGGCCAGGAGAGAGCATAAGGGCATGCACTCTGCATTATGGTGCTGTGTGGAGGCTAGGAGAGTGAATACGGGCATGTACTCTGAATTCTGGTGCTGTTTTGAGGTCAGGAGAGTGCATAAGGGCATGTACCCTGCAGTCTGGTGCTGTGTTGAGGCCAGGAGAAAGCATAAAGGCATGTACTCTGCATTCCGGTGCTGTGTTGAGGCCAGGAGACAGCTCAAGGGCAGCAACGCTGCATTTGGGTGCTGTGTTGAGGCCAGGAGAGAGCATAAGGGCATGTACTCTGCATTCTGGTGCTGTGTTGAGGTCAGAGGAGTGCATCATGGCATGTACTCTGCTTTATGGTACTTTGTTGAGTCCAGGAGTGTGCATAAGGGCATGAACTCTGCATCCTGGTGATGTGCTGAGGCCAGGAGATTGCATAAGGGCATAAACTCTGTATTCCAGTGCTGTGTTGAGGCCAGGAGGGAGCATAAAGGCATGTACTCTGCATTCTGGCGCTGTGTGGAGGCCAGGAGAGTGAATATGGGCATTTACTCTGCATTCTGGTGCTGTGTCGAGGTCATGTACTCTGCATTGTGGTGCTTTGCTGAGCCCAGGAGTGTGCAAAAGGGCAAGAACTCTGCATCCTGGTGATGTGCTGAGGCCATGAGATTGCATAAGGGCATGCACAATGCGTGCTGGGATGTATTGAGGCCAGGAGAGAGCATAAAGACATGTACTCTGCATTCTGGTGTTGTGTGGAGGCCAGGAGTGTGAATACAGGCATGCACTCTGAATTATGGTGGTTTGTTGAAGCCAGGGGAGTGCATAAGGGCATGAACTCTGCATTCACTTGCTGTATTGAGGCCAAGAGAGAGCATAAAGGCATGTACTCTGCATTCTGGTGATGTGTGGAGGCCAGGAGCGTGAATATGAGCATGTACTCTGAATTCTGGTTCTGTGTTGAGGTCGGGACAGAGTATAAGGGCATGAAATCTATATTCTGGTGCTGTGTTGAGGCCAGGAGAGAGCATAACGGCATGTATTCTGCAATCTGGTGCTGTGTGGAGGCCAGGAGAGTGAATATGGGCATTTACTCTGCATTCTGGTGCTGTGTTGAGGTCAGGAGAGTGCATAATGGCATGTACTCTGTATTGTGGTGCTTTGCTGAGTCCAGGAGTGTGCATAGGGGCATGAACTCTGCATTCTGGTGATGTGCTGAGGCCAGGAGATTGCACAAGGGCATGTAATACGCGTTCTGGGCTGTATTGAGGCAAGGAGAGAGCATAAAGGCATGTACTCTGCATTCTGGTGTGTGGAGGCCAGGAGTGTGAATACGGGCATGTACTCTGAATTGTGGTGGTTTGTTGAGGCCAGGAGAGTGCATAAGGGCATGAACTCTGCATTCTGGTGCTGTGTGGAGGCCAAGAAAGAGCATAAAGGCGTGTACTCTGCATTCTGGTGCTGTGTGGAGGCTAGGAGCGTGAATACGGGCATGTACTCTGAATTCTGGTTCTGTGTTGAGGCCAGGAAAGAGCATAAGGGCATAAACTCTGTATTGCGGTGCTGTGTTGAGGCCAGGAGAGATCATAAAGGCACGTACTCTGCATTCTGGTGCTGTGTGGAGGCCAGGAGAGTGAATATGGGCATTTACTCTGCATTCTGGTGCTGTGTTGAGGTCAGGAGAGTGCATAATGGCATGTACTCTGTATTGTGGTGCTTTGCTGAGTCCAGGAGTGTGCATAGGGGCATGAACTCTGCATTCTGGTGTTGTGTGGAGGCCAGGAGTGTGAATACGGGCATGCACTCTGAATTATGGTGGTTTGTTGAGGCCAGGAGAGTGCATAAGGGCATGAACTCTGTATTCAGGTGCTGTATTGAGGTCAAGAGAGAGCATAAAGGCATGTACTCTGCATTTTGGTGATGTGTGGAGGCCAGGAGAGTGAATATGAGCCTGTACTCTGAATTCTGGTTCTGTGTTGAGGTCAGGACAGAGTATAAGGGCATGAACTCTCTATTCTGGTGCTGTGTTGAGGCCAGGAGAGCGCATAACGGCATGTACTCTGCATTCTGGTGCTGTGGAAGTCAGGAGAGTGAATATGGGCATTTACTCTGAATTCTGGTGCTGTGGTGAAGTCAGCAGAGTGCATAAGATCATGTAGTCTGCATTGGTGCAGTAGTGAGGCCAGGAGAGAGCATAAGGGCATGCACTCTGCATTATGGTGCTGTGTGGAGGCTAGGAGAGTGAATACGGGCATGTACTCTGAATTCTGGTGCTGTTTTGAGGTCAGGAGAGTGCATAAGGGCATGTACCCTGCAGTCTGGTGCTGTGTTGAGGCCAGGAGAAAGCATAAAGGCATGTACTCTGCATTCCGGTGCTGTGTTGAGGCCAGGAGACAGCTCAAGGGCAGCAACGCTGCATTTGGGTGCTGTGTTGAGGCCAGGAGAGAGCATAAGGGCATGTACTCTGCATTCTGGTGCTGTGTTGAGGTCAGAGGAGTGCATCATGGCATGTACTCTGCTTTATGGTACTTTGTTGAGTCCAGGAGTGTGCATAAGGGCATGAACTCTGCATCCTGGTGATGTGCTGAGGCCAGGAGATTGCATAAGGGCATAAACTCTGTATTCCAGTGCTGTGTTGAGGCCAGGAGGGAGCATAAAGGCATGTACTCTGCATTCTGGCGCTGTGTGGAGGCCAGGAGAGTGAATATGGGCATTTACTCTGCATTCTGGTGCTGTGTCGAGGTCATGTACTCTGCATTGTGGTGCTTTGCTGAGCCCAGGAGTGTGCAAAAGGGCAAGAACTCTGCATCCTGGTGATGTGCTGAGGCCATGAGATTGCATAAGGGCATGCACAATGCGTGCTGGGATGTATTGAGGCCAGGAGAGAGCATAAAGACATGTACTCTGCATTCTGGTGTTGTGTGGAGGCCAGGAGTGTGAATACAGGCATGCACTCTGAATTATGGTGGTTTGTTGAAGCCAGGGGAGTGCATAAGGGCATGAACTCTGCATTCACTTGCTGTATTGAGGCCAAGAGAGAGCATAAAGGCATGTACTCTGCATTCTGGTGATGTGTGGAGGCCAGGAGCGTGAATATGAGCATGTACTCTGAATTCTGGTTCTGTGTTGAGGTCGGGACAGAGTATAAGGGCATGAAATCTATATTCTGGTGCTGTGTTGAGGCCAGGAGAGAGCATAACGGCATGTATTCTGCAATCTGGTGCTGTGTGGAGGCCAGGAGAGTGAATATGGGCATTTACTCTGAATGTTGGTGCTGTGTTGAAGTCAGGAGAGTGCATAAGGGCATTTTCTCTGCATTGGTGCAGTAGTGAGGCCAGGAGAGAGCATAAGGGCATGTACTCTGCATTATGGTGCTGTGTGGAGGCTAGGAGACTGAATACGGGCATGTACTCTGAATTCTGGTGCTGTTTTGAAGTCAGGGGAGTGCATAAGGGCATGTACCCTGCAGTCTGGTGCTGTGTTGAGGCCAGGAGAGAGCATAAAGGCATGTACTCTGCATTCCGGTGCTGTGTTGAGGCCAGGAGACAGCTCAAGGGCAGGGACGCTGCATTTGGGTGCTGTGTTGAGGCCAGGAGAGATCATAAGGGCATGTACTCTGCATTCTGGTGCTGTGTTGAGGTCAGAGGAGTGCATCATGACATGTGCTCTGCTTTATGGTACTTTATTGAGCCCAGGAGTGTGCATAAGGGCATGAACTCTGCATCCTGGTGATGTGCTAGGGCATGCGTTTGCATAAGGGCATGTACTATGCGTTCTGGGCTGTATTGAGGCAAGGAGAGAACATAATGGCATGTACTCTGCATTCTGGTGTGTGGGGGCCAGGAGTGTGAATACGGGCATGTACTCTGAATTGTGGTGGTTTGTTGAGGCCCGGAGAGTGCATAAGGGCATGAACTCTGCATTCTGGTGCTGTATTGAGGCCAAGAGAGAGCATAAAGGCATGTACTCTGCATTCTGGTGATGTGCTGAGGCCAGGAGATTGCATAAGGGCATGTACTTTGCGTTCTGGGCTGTATTGAGGCAAGGAGAGAGCATAAAGGCATGTACTCTGCATTCTGGTGTGTGGAGGCCAGGAGTGTGAATACGGGCATTTACTCTGAATTGTGGTGGTTTATTGAGACCAGGAGAGTGCATAAGGGCATACAATCTGCATTCTGGTGCTGTATTGAGGCCAAGAAAGAGCATAAAGGCATGTACTCTGCATTCTGGTGCTGTGTAGAGGCCAGGAGAGTGAATATGGGCAGTTACTCTGCATTCTGGTGCTGTGTTGAGGTCAGGAGAGTGCATAATGGCATGTACTCTGCATTGTGGTGCTTTGCTGAGTCCAGGAGTGTGCATAAGGGCATGACCTCTGCATCCTGGTGATGTGCTGAGGCCAGGAGATTGCATAAGGGCATGCACTCTGCGTGCTGGGCTGTATTGAGGCAAGGAGAGAGCATAAAGGCATGTACTCTGCATTCTGGTGTTGTGTGGAGGCCAGGAGTGTGAATACGGGCATGCACTCTGAATTATGGTGGTTTGTTGAGGCCAGGAGAGTGCATAAGGGCATGGACTCTGCATTCACGTGCTGTATTGAGGCCAAGAGAGAGCATAAAGGCATGTACTCTACATTCTGGTGATATGTGGAGGCCAGGAGCGTGAATATGAGCATGTACTCTGAATTCTGGTTCTGTGTTGAGGTCAGGACAGGGTATAAGGGCGTGAACTCCGTATTCTGGTGCTGTGTTGAGGTCAGGAGAGAGCATAACAGCATGTACTCTGCATTGGTGCAGTAGCGAGGCCAGGAGAGAGCATAAGGGCATGTACTCTGCATTATGGTGCTGTGTGGAGGCTAGGAGAGTGAATACGGGCATGTACTCTGAATTCTGGTGCTGTTTTGAGGTCAGGAGAGTGTCCAAAGGGCATGTACCCTGCAGTCTGGTGCTGTGTTGAGGCCAGGAGAGAACATAAAGGCGTGTACTCTGCATTCTGGTGCTGTATTGAGGCCAGGAGAGAGCATAAAGGCATGTACTCTGCATTCTGGTGCTGTGTGTAGGACAGGAGGGTGAATACCGGCATGTACTTTGCATTCTGGTGCTGTGTGGAGGCCAGGAGAGTGAATACAGGCATGTACTTTGCATTCTGGCACTTTGTGGAGACCAGGAGAGTGAATACGGGCATGTACTCTGCATTCTGGTGCTGTGTGGAGGCCAGGAGAGTGAATACGGGCATGTACTTTGCATTCTGGTGATGTGTGGAGGCCAGGAAAGTGAATACGGGCATGCAATCTGCATTCTGGTGCTGTGTGGAGGCTAGCAGTGTGAATACGGGCATGTACTCTGAATTCTGGTGCTGTTTTGAGGTCGGGAGAGTGCATAAGGGTATGTACCCTGCAGTCTGGTGCTGTGTTGAGGCCTGGAGAGAGCATAAAGGCATGTACTCTGCATTCTGGTGCTGTATTGAGGCCAGGAGAGAGCATAAAGGCATCTACTCTGCATTCTGGCGCTGGGTGGAGACCTGGAGAGTGAATACAGGCATGTACTCTGCATTCTAGTTCTGTGTGGAGGCCAGGGGAGTGCATAAGGGTATGTACTTTGCATTCTGGTGCTGTGTGGAGGCCAGGAGAGTGAATATGGGCATGTACTCTACATACTGGTGCTTTGTGGAGGCCAGGAGAGTGAATACGGGCATGTACTTTGCATTCTGGTGCAGTTTGGAGGCCAGGAGAGTGAATATGGGCATGTACTCTGCATTCTGGTGCTGTATGGAGGCCAGGAGAGTGAATACGGGCATGTACCTTGCATTCTGTTGCTGTGTGGAGGCCAGGAGAGTGAATACGGGCAAGTACTTTGCATTCTGGTGCTGTGTGGATGCCATGAGAGTGAATACGGGCATGTACTCTGCATACTGGTGTTGTATTGAGACCAGAAAAGAGCATAAGGACACGGGCTGACATTGTGGTGCTTTGTTGAGGCAAGGTACCTATCCTTGAAAAACGTCTCTTTAAAACAATCAAACAATTAAAACAACATAATCCAGACAATTTACTTCAAGAGGAAATACGTAATTAAGATTAATTTCATGAACAAGCGAATGTAAGGGGACTCGCCTGGTAAGTGCAAGCTAATCCTAGTCAGGTGGCAAAAAAGTCACTAGACTGTTCAAAAGTATTTAAGCATTCGGAGAACAAGGATCGAGCTCGGTCGTGGAGCACATAGTAACCGTTTCATGGCAAAGAGTTCCGCGTCATTTTAGCACAGCTCTGCCCGCACCTGCGACCCCCTTCTGCACCTTCCCCCTCCATCAGGGACGTCATTTAGGGGTTGCCAGGGGTCGCACTGCGACCCCTGAGTTCCCCCTTGTTACCCCTTTCCTTTTTTTTCTTTTTTGTAAATGGAAACTCCTGGAATGGGGCCAGCACCACGTGGCCCTTTGTTTCTGGAGTGGCTGGCTTTCTTGTTCAGGCCCCTTAAAAAAAACAGGGGTTCCACAAGTGTACTACTTTGAGCCGAGACTCTAAATAAGAATGAATAGGAATAACAAATACATTGTCTTTCTGGAATTCTATACAATAATTACTAGACTCATTAAAGGTTTATTTCAGGCACACTTCAGGGGGTGAGTCACTGATTTAGTCTGTTCTTAAACACCTCAAATTCACAATGCAGACAAAAACCTCCAAAAAGCATTTAAAGTAGAATAAGCATCCATTTTGGACTATGTATTTTGCTTTTTGCAAGTTGCAGTTATAGCATGTTTTTTCTGCTGTTGTCTCTGTTATGATCATCACAAGACATTCCATCCTGGTGTCCTCTGTCACTTGACACAATCCTTGTGCCTAAAAGCTTGTGTACAGTGTAGAAATGTTTGACCATAGCACACAAAGCGGCCATTGATTTTATTGTGCCACAATGAATGTCTTGTTGTAATGTGTCTTTCTTTCCTATCTGCATGGCATGCTGTTTAGGATGTGTGTTTGCATGTATGAGGTAATGAGTGCCTAGAGTATGGGATGCCGTCTGAGGCCAAACTCTGAAGCCTGAAAAGTAGATCTATGCAGGGTTGACATGTGGCAACACTGCACCAGACCTGCAAGGGAACTGGCCTGCTGTTAAATATGTTACCAGTTCAATGGTATCCACTACAGAGGGTAATTTGCTTTATGACTTTGAGAACATTCAGACATATAATTGCTCATTTACTATTGCCGGAAAGATAGCTATAGCCGGTAAAATAGGTCAGTGGGTTGAGCGTTTGATGCAGCGATGTGTGCGTGATCGGCAGGTTGCAGGTTCGAATCCCTGTAAGGCCAACTCAACCTTTTATACTTCTGAGGTTGACAAAAGAGAACCCACACAGGTTGGGTAACATTGTATTTATATCTATATAAAGTGCGTAAGTGCTATCTAATAACACATCATTATCATTTGGCCTTGGACATCTGCTTTCATTCACAGTAATTTGGTAATATGGGTCTATAAACACTGATCTTAACGATACATATGGCGATCCATTCTTGTATGAAATGTATATCATATTACAGTGATATCGTAACCATATTTTGTGTAGTGTATTTAGCAACAATGCTATGTGATGCCACTTCATGTTTTGTCAAGGGGTGAAAGGTCGTGTTTCATTGCTTCCCGAGATGTCACTTTAGGGTGGGGTCAAATTACATCACTTCCAGTGATGTCATCAGAGGTCAAGGGTCGTAAGGCGAGGGGGTGGCCACTTTTTTTTGGGTGAGCGGGCCTATTTATTGTCCCAGTCCGTCCTTGGCTGTACGCAAATCCCTCGCGAATCCCTCTTTGTCAATTCATGTAATCGACTGCGCAGTACCTTTCCATACTTTACGGGCACTTTGCGCAGGCTCAGCACATCTCTGCGAGCAGTCGAGTGCCTGGTGCAAGACACCACACAGAGCGTGGGCGTGGCCTGTGCAGAGACCAGAGTAGGGGGCGGAACATGCAAAATGTGGAAGAACAAGGGAAAATATGGGCGTTACGAGGGACGGCCCGCAGGCAGTCCATCGCATGCCCAGAAATGTGCACAAGCAAGTGTATTCATGGATCTAATATTGCAACTGCACGTCGGGGAAATGCCAGCGCAAAGATCTCAATCTCTCTGCCACTCAAAGGCAGGCATACAGACACTTGCCCATACGAATCACCTCACAGAGGTGGGATTGCATGTTGGAGTTAGGAGTGCGTGCACGCAGACGGGGTTCGGATCTAACTTAGTGGTGTGTGTATGCAGTGTAGCGGGGTGTAGGAACAGTTTACGGGGTCTTATCACAGAGATTGACCAGAGTTATACCTGAGTTACCGGAAATGGTACGCATGTTCTTAGGGGTGCTGGTAACAAGTACAGGGGACCCGTGCAGTGTTACCATGATTTGCATATAGGGTTACTTTGCAAGAACAATTCCATGACTACGTTGAGCGCGCAGTAAAACGTATGCGCACCAGATTGCGCAGAATCATTCTCAGCACGCACACTTTGCGGGATCTATGCACACTTTTCCATGAATCAGTCCCTAGGTCAAATATGCATATATACAGGAAGAATATCGATCCCATCCATTTAGACATGAAGAATACTAAAATAAGCAAGGTATATAAGCTGAATGCAATAGAAACAACATGACTATATAGTTTACTAATATAGAAACACACCAGTACTGAGCAGCCATCTTTTCCAAAATGGAAGCGGTAGCATGCATTAAAGTCAATGAAAAGCCTCAAAGCTTCACGAGAACCCAAAATGCTGAATTCACAGAGCCAGCCAAGTAGCTATGCACACCAAGTCAAGGTTACAGGGAAAATAAGGAGGGCCTGGACGGCTCATAGAGAATATTAGATAATAATTCCTAAGGCACATGCCATATATTCTTAGATTAATTAAAATAACAAAACAGTCTTTGAAGGCCAGGTGCAGAATAACTATGAGCTAAACGACTTCATAGGAAAGGAATCAAGCAAGCCCCTAGTGGTAGTTGAAACCATACTGAGTTTTCCCCATATTTGCACGATGAAATAATTACTCATCACACGTGACCCAACTTGGAGAACAACGTCCATTCATTAGTAAGAGACACAGATGGGACACCTGCCTCACTCCTTGCACATATTCCCAGACATGAGGTGCCATGCACGGCCAACCACAGAGGAATCACTCTGGCTCATGACCTAGGAATAAGGGGTGGTGTCTTTTTTAATTGAACGGAAGGCTGCCCGTGGACCTCTCTTCCCCTACTCCCGTTTTGACTCATGTGTTGATGGCCTGTCAGTTGCCCAATGTTGGTTAGTAGAATGCAAACCAATCAGGACGCTCAGTGCTAGGCTGCCTGTTTAATTTTAGAGATGACATATATTGACTATTATCAATTTAGAGGTAGTTCAGGTGGAGCTGTAAGATATGTGTAACCCAATCAAATGTTTAACACATGGAGTCTATATGTAGTCAATTCCCCTAACCTATCCCCTTGCCCCGTAGGTTTTGTAGTAAGATGTCATCATGATGACATGTTTTTGGTTCATAAGGTACTGTTTTGTATGAGAGCTCTGAGAGCTGCGACCCTACTGCTTTTATGCTGGTCCTGCTTGATTTTGCATGCTAATGAAGCTGGGGTTTGCCTTTCACTTGGACTATTTCCGTCAGCGATTCCGAGTTTTACTGCCTGCACACCTACTCCATAAATCTGGGGTTTTCTATGCCATCATTACACTACTGCATGGCAACAGAGAAAACCCATTGACTACCAGTCAAGTGAATGTAGGCCAAGGTAACCAGAACACCTCCATGTACTAACAAGCACTGGCAATGCCAACAGTTTTGGCTTTTGTGTAGTCCTGGGATAGGCATTTACTTGGCATTACCATAATGGTACTACCTGGCTAGTCGTTAATTGTAGCAGAAGAAAAATGGTGCAAGTACCTGGGCATATCATAGCCTAGCTGGGCAAATGTGTATTTAATAAATATTTGCAAGCCAAAACTGTTGGCTTTGCCAGTACTTGTTTTTAACAGGACTTCAGCGAAGGACACATGCTGCGTATAGATCAAGTGGCAGAAGACACACTTGGTTAAGACATTTTCATCACACCAGTAATGCGATTACATCTTCAAGTAAGCAATGAACTTTCAGAAGACTTCTTTGAAATAACACCAGCAGGCACTTTGAACAGACAGTTTGATGTTACTGCTTGCCAGAGCTAGCTCATAGAGATCCCAAGAGGATGGGGTTTGAGCGATGGGAGGAGGAGTGCCAGTAGTGTATGGGAATGGCCTTTTGGATTTTGATGGCCATGGGCCGTCAATCTGTGTGTAAATAGCAATTTAAAACTTAATACCAACTGGGCAAAAATATTTCCTCTCTGAAGCACAATATGCGTACATAAAAAAAGGGAGGAGAAAAACAGTTTTTCAGGTTTTTGAAAAAACTCTTTTTCACCTGTGTAAATAACAATCCTCGACGCTATGGGCATCTCATACACCAACTACGCCGACGACACCCAGATCCTCCTCACTCTCACAGGTATCTATGACACCGACTCCCTGACCCTCAACAACCTCTACAACACCATCCAAGCCTGGATGGCCGACAACGGACTATGCCTCAACTCTGACAAGACGGAACTCCTCCTGGTAGGTTCCCCCGACACGCTAAAAAACCTAGATGTCCAATTTAGCCACTTCACCATTGACTCCATTAAAATCCCGGTCTCCGATTCTGTCAAAACCCTGGGAGTCTACCTGGACTCCAGCCTATCCATGGATAGACAAGTCAACGCAATAGCATCCGCAGCTGCATATCATGCTAAACTTATCAACGCAATCAGGCCCTTTCTATCCAAAGAGAACTGCACCAACATAGCCAGAGCCATCACCGGCTCCAGGCTAGACTACTGCAATGTACTCTTTCTTGGAACCTCCAACAAAAACTTAGCGAGACTACAAGTAATACAGAACAATGCTCTCCGGGCAGCCCAAGGCATTGCTAAAAGAGAACACATCTCTGAAGCCAGGAAACTAGCCCACTGGCTCCCAATAAAGGAAAGGATCGTATTCAAAGCCCTGACACATTCACTTCACTGCTCCTGCCTGCCTTTCTCAAAGGATCCACCCTGTCTCCACCACCAGGCCAACCAGATCCCCGTACACCAACATGCTCTCTGTGCCACTAGTGAAAAGAGTAAAAGCGGGTGGGTCCAGCTTCCCCTACCTCGCGCCCACCCTCTGGAATGCCCTACCTCCCACCATCTGTGGCGAGGACTCCCTCACCACCTTCCGCAAAACACTGAAAACTACCCTCTTCACATAAGGACCGACACATCAGCACAAATACTTATCATTTAGGTTTGTAATTATAGCCCAAATGCTATATTTGTAACAATAGTATGATTTCTTGTACTATTCATAATGTGTCAACAATCGCTATCATATGTACCATGTAACTAAGTTATTGCAAGTAACAGCGCCTCAATGCCCCTGGGCTGCTTGCGCGCTATATAAATTTAAATAAATAAACAAAACAGCACCTGTAAGCTTTTTGTCCCTCCTCATGTGCCATCTCCTTTCAAGCAACACTCCAATGCAATAGTTTCAGCTTATAGGCAACAATTTACTGTCACCTAACAGCCAAAACTGCGAAAAAGGACAGGTTTGCCTTGCTGTGGCTTTGCTTCCTCTGACATCGCTAAGGTAGTTTTGTTGTGTAATCCGTAGATTAAGTTCGCCCCTATTTTACCCTTTTAGGACTTGTGCCCGGGGAGATTGCAGCCTCCCACACAGTGCTCAGAAAGTCAGAACCTGATTTGGTGCAGCTCAGCCCTTCATCTCCGGACTCATTCCATGCAAGTAGCACTACCATAATTCCCTCCAATGATGTACCTGCCCAATGGAAGTGGACTTTATCAACCCCTATCAATGTTATTGAGTTCTTAAATAGTGCTCTATTCTAGACTGCTACAGATTCTAAGCACTGTAATAATGGGTGCTATCATTACCCCATTTTTTAATGGCGCTTGCTTTGTCGACCTTTGAAGGATGAATGGCTACGTCAGCCAGCCATACCGCGGGTTTCAAACTCGAGAGAGAACTCGTCTGAGGTCAGCGCTTTACCACTGTAGCTATTTACTCTTGGGAATAATAAAAGATGGTTATTTTTCTTTTGTCTATTTCCTGTTATATGTCTGCAGCACTCTCCTACGAGGAACAAAAGGTAAGTGGAAATGCTTATAGATCCCACATCTGTAATCAGCTCCATTGGCACACCCAGATGTGAATAGTCCGGACCATGCATGCATACCTTCTTTACGCTGCTGCTTTTGTTTACTGTTTTAGACTACAACTCCCATCAGCCCTACCAAGCATAGTTAATAACAAGGGTGCATGGGAGTCACAGTTCGAAACAGCTGGAGAGGCACAGGTTGCAGATTACTGATTTGCCGGCTGGGTCATGTCTATGAATCGACCCCTAGTGCGTTCATTCACCACAGCACAATGATAGCTCCCAGCCCACACCAGCCATGCACAGAATGAATGAATCTTCTCGGATGGCTAGTGTTTATTCAGGAGAGTCATCTTTGCTACTACGATTGCCTACACATCAGGGGCGTTGCTAGGGGGGGGCTAAGGGGACTATAGCCCCTGATCTTTTGGTTGTAGTCCCGGATAGAATCTCGGGAGCTACAGCCAAAAGACTAGCTAGCCCCCAGTCCCAACAGTTCTGACATCAGCTTAGCCCCGGGTCTTTTCCAGACCTAGCAACTCCCCTGCTATACATTATGCAGCATCATGCTTGTCTATGTGATGCAAGTGGCGGTCACAGGTTCCTACTACGATTTCCCGCCAGCGCTTCGAGGCCACACCAATGAAAGATAGGCACTGTACATATGCAACATAACATGCAAGAGGGAGTTTCCTGCACTCCATCACATGCATTGGCATATTCAGCCTCGTTACGAGTTGGGTGGTGCAGTAAAAATCGGCAGCAATACGTAGGGTGACCAGATTTAAACAGTAAAAAACCGGGACACGGCAACTAACATAAAAGTAGGACTAAGTCTTGAAAGTGGCTGTCAAGGCACTACACTTAGTAGCATTTGGAGTAGAAGGGGCTTTAAGTGTTACTGTCAAAGAAACACATATTATAATTAATTTATCACAAACGAACACTATCTTAAATTGTAAAGTACAATTTTCTTCTTTGCAAGATGTGCATTCCGGCCTGCCAGCCATGAAGACCTACCACAGAAAACCGGGACTGCTGCAGTTTCCAATGGGAACTTAATCTAGAGAATGAGGGACAGAGCACCAAATACTGGGACAGTCCCTGCAAAACCGGGACGTCTGGTCACCCTAGCAATACGGCGGTAATACCATAAACCACTGCATTACTGCACCACCCAACTACGAGGTGGAGTAAAAACCTCTGACATAATTCCAACGCCCAAATTCAGCCAAATCAACAGAATTACTGCCAGCAGAAATAGCACCGAAATCCCCCTAGGACTACAATTAATGGGGTCCAAAACCCCCTACCATGACTTGTAAACCGGTGATAACACCGCCGGACCAAGTGACAGTAACCTTTATTCCATTTGCTGGTATCTAGTAGATTAACCGCTGAGATACCACCACACCTGTCCATTGTAGTCTCCTCATATGCATGGCCACACCTACAAAATGGTGTTGCCGAATTGAGCGCATGTCATAACATGTCATGTTTTTCTGTGATCCATGTTCCAGATTCTGAGTAGAATGCATGTTATCAGTTGAGACGTTTGGAATCACGGTCACTAGACAATCCAGGTGTTTTCCCTAATGTGAAAGGTCACATATTGCTCATGACCTCTTCCTATGTGGTGGTCACCCCGGATCAGGCCAGGTGCGAGAAGCACTTCCATGCTGCAGCCGAAGATGCTACAAGCAGATGATCCCCAAAGGGCGCCATCCTGATCCTAAAAACACCCGCCCTCCCCTCCAGTCAGGCTGAATGGAGGGGAGGCCGGGTGCTAAAACAGCACCGTTTGGGGCGGCATAACTGTTGCACGCGCGCTGCCACAAGGCACACGGCGCGTTGCTATTCCCATGATTCCAGGCGGTGACTAGTGGAGTGTGGCGGGAGAACGCCATCTGCAAGATGGCGGGTGGAAATGTGTCCATGGTTTAATTGATCATATTTAAATAGGACATGAGCGTGCCTGGCAACAGGTGGGGTACGGGTCTCTGTCAACTGACAGGGCTTTGTGCGGAGTTGTTCTCAAGCATCTGACAGCAAAAAAGGGATGGATGGACAGCTTTGAATTAATTATAACCGCCAGCATTGCTTTGTGCATCTCCTATTCCATTGTTCATTACCCAGTCTATGACAATAGTGGAGATCGGAGATATGCAAATCATCATTGGTGCTGCTACCAATGGGAGCAGTGCAGCCCGCACTGTAGGCCACTCCCTCCTGCCTGGAGGACATCAAAACCTGTGAGTCCACCAAAATCCCCGTATGGACTCTGACAATGTGGACTAACTTTTTCCTTCCACCACTTGTACACTTGTAAACCCATGGGACTAAATAGCGGTAACGGTAAACAAGATGGGTGGTCATTTGGCAGATCTACCACCATGTTACCACTAACTAACCCAGTGTACTTTAAGGTTTGAACCAGTAACAGCGAGCAGTTGAATCTGGTAATGTTGGAAGAACAAAATGGTGAAATTGAGGGATGAGATGTCAGAAATATACTTTCCTTGTCAAACTGGAGGCATACACGATCTTTCTTTTGTGTTTGTCCTTTGCAGCTAGAAAGATCAGGAAAAACGTCCTTGAAATATAACACTATATGATCTGAGCAAGCCCTGGAGTACACGCAGAGGAGCAAACGCCACGTAAAGGATGCTCTCTGCCCTCACACTTATACCTAGTTTGAATACAAATGTAAATATTCTTGTAGTTTTGTGCATTTTAGGCATGGGTCATGGGAATTTTAGTGTAAATGTATTGCAATAATGTCCCTTTTTAATGTATTTATAATGCAAAACACCAAATAACATATATTGCCTTGGTCAATATTGCCAGCTGCAGAGTGACTTACGTTTTCCACCTGGGCACTGTGCCCTACAAAGCATGCCCACACAGACCTGTCCGAGAAAAGCTTCCAGCAAAGCAACCTCCACTTCCAGAGGCCTATCCTGCCCAGAACAGGCGCGACTCCTCGTCGGAAGCCTCCGCACACTCTAGCCCACATGGCAATCTATTATTGGCAAAACCAACACAGCTTGAGTGTGCTTGGCTGGGACTGCCGGCAAATATTGCGCCAGCAAAGCCGGACATGTTTTCTAACACCGCAACAGTGCTCTGACGTAGGCATATGTTGGCGCAGACAGGGTGGGCATCTTTTCATGCAGTGCTGTGGCATCATTGCTGGCAAGACAGGCAAAGCCAAAGTGAGGTCATAAAAGGAGATCCTGGCTACTGTGGCCACAGCCAGCATCCGCATGTTTTCTGCAAGTGGCAAGACATTATCTGTTTGTTGGCAAAACAAAATTCAAGGTGCTCTTACATGAGCATGCTTGCATGTATTGACATAGGCAGTATGAACATGTGTGTTACACTAGCAAACCTCTGGTAGATACTGTGGGGACAGCCAGCATGAAAACGTTGCTTTTACACTGGCAGGATATTGACATATAATGGGCCTCATTACGAGTTTGGCGGTAACCCACAAGTGCTCGCCAGTGGTGTCGCTAGGGGGAGAACTGGGGGGGCCTGCGCCCCGCCTCTGAAATCCTGGACTCCCTTTGGGCCCCCCCCCTGTGTCAGCTGGCCTACACTGTCTGCACTGTCTGCAGTGCTGTGTTTGCCCGCACGGCACACACACAGGGCCGCAATCAACAATGAAGAGCTGTTATGTTCCCTCTGCTGGCAAAACCAGACCTTCCAATCAGAATGTAGGACACAAAACTGTGAAGGATGGGCATTAGTGACTTAATGGTTTTGTGCCTACATTCTGATGGAAGGGGAGGTGCAGTGGGGTTTGGTAGTTGGTGTGCACAAAAGCTTTTCTGCAGGAGTGCTTGTGACGTCACACAATCCCTTCCATAGGCGGCCCCCTACTTTTGTCTGTGGCCCCTCTACTTGTGTGTTTGGCCCCCGCTGTACCCCCCTAAATTGGATTCCTGATGATGCCACTGGTGCTAGCGTTGGGTTGCCGCCAAACTCGTAACACCATTCCACCGCCTGATATCCCAGTACCACCAGGACAAGTCCCGGCGGACTGGGATGTCAGGCAGCAGAAAGTGTTAAGTCCCCATTCCCGTGAAGTACCATAGGTCTCCTTGGGGTTGTGGACATGGAAGCACTGGCACCGTCGCTAACGGTGACGGTGCTTCCGTGAAAGCCATGCCAGCATGGGCCAGTAACCCCGGCAGTTCAGGCTTGCCGGGAGCTGCGGCCCTTGCAGCCATGCTTAGAGTCTGCAGTTCCGGAAAGGGTGCCGGCACGCTCCTACCAGCACCCTTATTTCCGGACCACCTTGCTCGTAATGAAGCAAATTGTGTGCAAAATCATCACCAAGTTGTCGTGTTTGGTCTCCAGGAGTGCGCTCGGTTGCTGCTGCATATTCAATCGAAATATGTGCGCTTCTGCGGTGAAAGCGAGTGCCTCTGTGTTGCACACACTGCACAGCGGTAATGTTCGTGCATCGTCCACTTAAGCTGCACCATTATTACATTATTTCTAAATTATGTCTCGTGACACTCCTGAAAACTTATCAAGCAAAAGAGGAATTTGCAGGATTTGTTTCTCAGCCAAGTACGTGGAAAACTCAAGTGAAGCGTTGAAGAGAAATTCTGCAGCACACGATTCCCTCGAGTGTTTGTTTTTTCTTCAGCCTAATAAGGTGGAAGCCCAAGCAAATAGTATTAGTAAAGCTTGCTGAGACAATCTCCACGGAAAGTGTTTTGGCAAACTTGTTTTTACAGTTATTCTGCAGGCTTTGAAAAGGCAAAATCCATTATTGTGGATGTTGTTTCCCGCAACTTTACTGATTTCATTTTTCTTCGAATTTCTCAAAATATCACTAATTTCAAGAAACTGTTGAAAATAAGGTTAGCATCTTGTACAGAATTGGAGAGATCGAAAGTGCCCAATTGTTGACCCTCCTCACTCGTCATGTCAGACATAAATATGGCAAGTAGGCAGGGAGCTCTTCACAGTGATCCCAGAAGGAGGCAGGGGGTGCTGCATCTCCATCCCCGGCCCCCACACAGCGCGGGGAGTTCTGGGTAGAATGGAAACGGATTCTCGTCACTCGAGGGACACTGACCCTCTTATTTGGAGGAAACCACCAAGCAGAGATGTACAAACCCCTAACTCTGAGCATGAGCTAAATAGTGCAGAAACATTTCCTAATGGGCAAATACAATTAGCATAGCTCTTTCAGTGCTGGGTGTGGTTCTAACCTGAGGACCCAATTCATGGAATTTTTAAAGCACGGTGCAAAGTCACTTTGCACTTGTACTGACGTTGCACTGCAAAATTGCAATTTGCACAGTTCCATCAACCAGGGTGTGTGTTGGCAGTGCAAAGTGACTTTCCAGCAGTGAGAAGTGACTTTGCACTGTGCTAAAAAGTCCATGAATTGGGCATGCAGCACTAAAATAATGGGCAATCACCACATCCAGGAGCTTCACCTGCACACGCATTGAATGCATACATATGCATGTCCTTGCATGCACTAGGCTCCAAATGTGCACACACAAGTGGCCCGAAAAAAGGCAGAAGCCATGCATGTGGCACTAATGAATGTGGCTAAGCCAGACACATTCCACTCCTCCTTCAAGATGTGGAGGTGTAACCCATGTCATTGGGGCAAGCGATACCTGCTCCTCCAAAGACCCTACCCTCCACTTTTACCACTGTTTCTCCACTTCCTCCTCCATGGCATGTATTAATGATCTGCCACCAGGCCAGACAAGCCTCATTGACACATCCAGGCGACAGCGGGAGAATGGCTCTCCTCCTTAGAGAGCCGCTCTAACCAGAGCCAAAAAGGGTCAATGAACAACACCCCGGGCACCGCAGTATTATACCGGATTTCTCACAGATGAGCTGTTTCAGTTGTGCTAACTCGTGATTTTATCACCGGACTCATGAATTCAAAGGCCATCCTTTCACAAATATCACACTCCTCATGATTCGTGAGGTTAGCTATTTCCTGATTCTCTGACCCACAGAGAGAGCGCTGTGGTATGTGTGAGTGTGTTCCTGTGTGTATGCAGAAGTAGGCCTCATGGAATGTTATGAGGTAGGCTGGAATGAAGGGGACCATGAGGTTCCATGAATGTCAGTTAAGGGACTTGGAGCTGAGAGAGGAACCTGAAAGGATGAATTGTCCCGCAGACCTGTTGCCAGGGAGTGGCAGTCCCTGTTGGAAGGAGGTAAAGTTTCTTTGAGGGTTGTGAATGTAGGTTAGGTTTAATGATCCCCTTGTGTGGCAAAGGTTGTGCTCACGAGTGGCAGTCGTGTGACCCTGGCGTGACAAGCCAGGGTAGATGGCGTTTGCTTTAACTTTCTTTGTTGTTATCCCGGCATGCAGAAGGTTTGTCCTTCTCAAATGTTTTATGTTTTTTTGCAGAGGGTGATGTGTGGTATCTGTAAGTGTGTTGTTGTGTGTATGCAGAAGAAGGCCTCATGGAATGTTATGAGGTCAGCTGGAAATGAGGGTATCGTGAGGTTCCATGAATGTCAGTTAAGGGACTTGGAGCTGAGAGAGGAACCTGACCCACTCTCTCACCGCTTACCTCTATTGCTGTAACTAAGATGCAATAAAGCATCCTGTTCTGTACTTACCTGGATCTGGTCTGGTTCCTGCTCCATGTTCTTTATCCGGACCCAGCCCTATAAAGCACCCCATCCCTCCTGATCTTCTCCAGAAAGTCAGAGGCAGTGTAATGCTTACAAACAAAACACACCTTGGACTGCTGCAAGCAAAACACACCTTGGACTGCTGGCCCCCTTCTGAGTTTTGTGGTACTATCGTGAAATGTGGGTACTGTTACGGCAACTCGGTCTGGTGGATTTACTGCAGGATTACAAGTGGCAGCATAACAGTGTTAATGCTCTTTTTTGGAGACCTTAGGACTCCATTGGGGATTAGCGGGATTTACCACAGGTGGTAATTCCACTTGCGGTAAATCCATCGCTTTTTGGCACCTTGCTGGAGGTAAATTCTCAACTAAACTCAGAACATGGTGGTGCAGTACTACTTTCAGTAGTTCCATTACTGGCAAAAAAAAGTGGCGGCAATGGAATTTCTGCCAAAAATATTGTAGAGGAGCAAGTGGATGCATTCTCCCTAGTCAACACCCTTGACCCCCACCCTATTGGAGTAACAGACAAGCTATAACCCATGTACAAGTTAATGCAACATGTCTCTACCAAGTCGCCTGTATGAAAAATGATATGCACTCAGGCAGCCATTCAGAAGATACCCACACGTGGAAACCGTAGAAAAACTTACCAAGAGGAATGTTCCTTGCCTAGTTGTCGAAAAGCTGCCATGAATAAAATGATGTGCAACATAAATGTACTTTAAACAAAGTGTTATAACAGCAAAAGAATGTCTGAAAGAAGATATGTGATCTAATGCTGAAACTATATGAAAATACTTAAGAATGGCAATATAACTGGAGCAGTAATAGAACCATATACTTAATGATGCAGTAGTTGTGAGTACAAAGAATGAAGTGAATCCTCTGGTCAATAACTGTAAATACGCTGAAACTCTGGGTAGAAGGAATGCTTGTTTATGAGAGTTATATATTCAACGTTTAGGACTAACATTGGAACAAGATGGACGAAAGGCCATTGGACACCGGCTGTTGCAGTATGCGGTAGAGCAGAGGTCTGGCCAGGCCCATGAGGAACGATTCTCCAGAATTCATGCTGTTCATATTAGTGCAGCTTGTTCTTGTTTGGTGCTTCTGCAGTGCAGTCTTCCTCTAAGTGCTGCATTAGCCACACATACATCCATGGTGGTACTGATGTGTGTCTTCATGTAACGCAAATGAGCGTGCCACAGCTGTTAGCTTGGCCCCCCAGGCTACGCCGCTCGTGCATTTTAGATTGACACACAAGATATCAGTATCACCTCGGAAATCAGTTGTGCCTAAAAATAAACCTTGCTCCAGCTACTGGAGAAGGAGCACATTGGAATGATGAATTATGAATTTGGATAAATCCCAGAGGCAAGCTTTGATATTCGGAGATTAATTGGCATTTCATCCAGCATAGGTTGTATGTGAATATGCTTGCTGACCCTGAGCAGTGGAGGAAGCCTCAGATCCAGGCCCTTGTGCTTCCTGGAGGGGTGATGCATGTATTTAAGGATTCTGCGATTTTCACAGTATTAAGGCTGGGAAATTCTCTGCAGAAGTGCACTATGGATTTCCTGCCACTTCTGCCATGTGTGAATATTTTGGTTTTCACAGTGATGAGTTCAGCTGTGTAATCTTATGTTTACTGTGTAAAGGCGAAAACAAAATACACAGTGAATTTCGCCAATTTTGCTCCACCGGTGGTATTGTTGCACACCCCTACTCATCAATCCCTTAGAAGGCCATCCTGACTGTGAGTCTGCGAAAAGAAGTGATGGGAATGTTCGCAAAATATCCTTAAGAGGTTTGGCACCTGGACCTAAAAAAGAAGTTCTTGTGTATCAGTGTGGGTGATCCCTGCCAACCTAATATCACAGAATGCGTTGAATATTGATTTCGATATATGGTGGCCCAAGAGATCTCATAGGAACTGCTGGGAACCCATCACCACAACCAAACCCCCCGCAAGAGATTCGGAGTGCAGGGCAAGCATTGGCAGGCTAACCCAAATCAGCAAATGTCCTGCAGCCCTTTGCAGTGGATTTCTTTTTGAAACTAATGAGCACGATGACAGATTCCTTCCTTAGGGACACGGCACACAGAATACAAATCTTTGAAAATCTTGGCTTCGACCCTACAACTCAGTACCTGGTCACTATGGATATTAAATCCTTATATACTAGCATTCCTCAGTTAGCCGCCATTGACTGTGTCTATGAACACCTTATAGAGACCAATCAACAATCACGGTCCCCCCTTCATTTATCATTGAGTTGATGACTCTGGCCCTTTGTAAAATACAAATCGTATTTGACAACCAATACTACTTCCAAACCAAAGGGACTGCTATGGGTGCCACCTTTGCCCCATGTTTAGCGTTTTTATATATGGCTACGTTTGAAAAAAAAGTAGATCTCTGTGAACTCAACCCCTGGCTGACCAATATATAACATTGGCAACATTATATTGATGGTGTCATTTTCATCTGGGGGAGCAATGAAGACTCTCTGAAAGCATTTTTCACCTGGTTGAATACTTGCAATACAGACATACAATTCACTATGGACTACGACAACTCCACTATACACTTTTTAGACCTTAAGATCAGTCATCATGATGGCAAACTCACATGCAACCTCTTTCAGAAGCCGACTGATCGTAACACTCTCTTAAATTTTACAAGCAATCATTCCGACCACATAAAAGTCAACCTTCCATATGGGCAATTTTTAAGACTACGGAGGAATTGCAAATTTCCATCTGACTTTTACCAAAATGCTTCATCGCTCGGTGCGAGATTATGTGACCGCAGATACCTGAAAAAATTAATATCAGAATCTAGAAAAAGAGCCAAATTTATGAACCAAGACATGCTACTTTCTCCATTAGAGCATCAACAAAAAGTGAAAAAAGACAAACTCACATGTGTTATCCCTCATGGCCCTAACACTTTTGAAATAAAAAAAATCATCCGCAAGTATTGGCCCCTGACTAGGCTGAACATACCAGAAGAACCGGAACCATGTCCTGCCTTTAAAAGATCACAAAACTTAAGGGAGTATTTTGGTAATTCCCTGTTCATTCAAGAGACCCCCGGGTTAGGTCTGTGGAACCTCCGCACCACCCATGTGGTTCATGCTCTGTGTGCCAATTCCTGAAAAAAAATCAAGCAATTTTCGATTGGACAAGCAACCCGAACTTTGAAATATCTAACGAATTGTAAATCTAGCCAAGTTGTAGATTTCATTGAGTGTCCGTGCGGGCTACGCTACGTGGGGCTGACCCTGTGCAGTGTTAGCATTAGAATCTCTGAACATTGATTTAGGATTAGATGCAAAAATCTGTCCTCTCCCCTTGTGGATCATTACATACAGGCCCGGCATACACCCAATGATTTGCTATAGTGGGTACTTGAAAGAGTCAGGGCGGCTCCCAACATACAAGGATGACTACTGGATCTCAAATGCAGATGGATCCGTAGGCTGGATACATTCAACCATGGCCTGAACGAGCAGTTTTTACCACCACCCACTTAAGTTTTACTAACTCCATGACATCAGATTTTTCCCACTCCTAGCGATTGGGCATGAGGCTCATTCGCACGTACATTACCACCATGTTACAACCAATTAGATTCCTTGTACACACTCATGTTAATGATCTATACATTCCCTTGCAGGATTTTCCATGAATGCCACAGGGATTCACAGCATTCTGGGGAGCCCTTCAGTGTGATAGGCTCTTTTCCAATGCTACCCCCCTCCAGCACCCAGCATCGCACCTCAGTAGTGTTTCATCCGAACACTGATTACATGGGTTAATCAGGATAGATGCTTCCATCAGTATGTATCCATTCCGCACTTCTTAGGGCTGCCTTTGCAGCATTACTGACTACCTTCGGTGCAGCTCGCCACAATATATCACATGCATTTGAAGTTTTTCGAGCATCACATTGCCCTGTGGAATTCCACACTGTATGCAACTAACCGTAGACATTGTCTGCAGCACAATTGACCGTTCTCAGGTGCAGCCAAACACAGTGCTGTGAAAGGTTGTATGTTTAATCTGCAGGGCTCAACGTACCAAGCAACGGACAGTAACACTCTGTAGTGAAAAGGGGAACCAACAACACCCCCTGGGGCCAGCCCTTGATGCAATATAACTCCTAATCACCTTCCCTCACAAGTAAGAAACTATGCGAGACACAATGAACTCAGTCTGGAAGAAAGCCACTCACTCAGAAGATTTTATGCTTGCATTTATTTACTACATAGACTAATTAGCAGCAGTTTTCAATAGTATGGGAATTAAAGTGCAAGCTAAGTAATACGAATTATCAGTCAGAGATGAATATACAATAATTCTTACGCTCCTAGGAATCGTTCATGCTGATACGATAGAATCACACCCAGGACCCACGCCACTCAGTGCCCGGCACCACTCAAGGAATGGCCCAGCCCCGAAGACCTGCACCCAAGCGGGGATGTGATGCCAGGAGACTCTGCCCTCTAGTGCTGGCTGGTTGTCCAGGCGCTGTTTCTCTCCGTGCGCACATCTCACAAACAGCCCAGGAAGGGTCCTCCCCTAACTGGAGAAACATGGAAGGGGAAATGACCAGAATGGGGTGTGCTAAAACTTGCTTGTGATATGAGTAGTCCGCTGCTGCAGATACTACACAGGAGATACCCCTATGTACCTCCAGTGATTATAAGCATAGAATTGGTGGGTATGTAGTACTACTGCGCAAAGGACAACAAGTTCAAAATATCTAGTCGCAATATTATTCAGTATTCAAAAGAAAAGCCATCCAGATTTGTGAATGGAGATTTTAATTTGTGTTTTCAGCCGACACGTGTTTCCACCCAAGGGGTCGTCCTCAAGGCAAGAAGTAATGGGGATGAATCCCTCAACAGAAACAGTTATTGAATAGTTCCAGGAATACAACTGTGTGTCTCCTAGACTGATACCGAAAGGGTGCACTGGGTGGCCCCCATGGATGCGATGAAAATGGCCTTTCAGTAGGGTTTGGTGAGATATTTCAATTGTAGAGTCGTTTGACGGTATCAATACCTGTAGCCTATATATGGGTTAATTGCAATTGCAGCAGCGGCTAGGACCTCACGCCCCTGCACATCTTGGGTATTTAACCCATATAGGCTACAGGTATTGATACCTTCAAATGACTCTACAGTTGAAATATCTCACCGAACCTTACTGAAAGACCATTTTCATCTTATCCATGGGGGCCACCCAGCGCACCCTTTCGGTATCAGTCTAGGAGACACACATTTGTATTCCTGGAACTATTCAATAACTGTTTCTGTTGAGGGATTCATCCCCATTACTTCTTGCCTTGAGGATGACCCCTTGGGTCGAAACACGTGTCGGCTGAAAACACAAATTAAAATCTCCATTCACAAATCTGGATGGCTTTTCTTTTGAATACTGAATAATATTGCGACTAGATATTTTGAACTTGGTGTCCTTTGCGCAGTAGTACTACACACCCACCAATTCTATGCTTATCCTCCCCTAACTGGCCCAGGTAAATTTCTCTTATTAGGGGCTGCACGTCAATCACTATGATGTACCAGCTCTTCGAGAATCTTCTAGGCTAAAACCTTCCATGCAGCAAAACATGTTTTTGACTGGAAAATTACTGCCAGTTTTTCGCTCTCAGGCTCCGTGTACGTTGTTATCGGAAGCGCCTTTCTACATTCCTGTGCTATCAGTGCACCTGAATCGCAGAGTGCAGAAGAGAATAGCCGTGCCTGGCTCCTACAAGCTGCGCAGGGCTTCATGCAAAACTAGATGTTTATGTCTCGAGAAGGGCCATCGCAGTTAACCCCTCGCAAGCATGCTGGCTCACTCAGATCGAGAGGCCTGGCTGGTTCACCATTTTCCTCCACACTTCGAATAAGCTCTAAATACACGCAAGATAGCTCAGTAGGTTAATGCACGTGCAGGTTACTGCAAGTGCCTAGATGCTTTTCACGAAATTCCGATCCTTTCGAAGTGAGGCCTGAAAATGCTGACTCAGTTCCATGATCTAGAAGCGTGTACGGTGTGCTGTAGGCCGATCAAATGTTTTTCTAGTGCAGTCATTCTATTATAGAGGAAAGTCATTCTGCGCAAGAGCCCAATGAAAACTATTGCAATTAGTATTAAGGAAATCAGCAGCCACAGCAAGGGGTGCAACATTATATTGAGCAGCCTTGTGGAGGAGGGTGACCATCCAGTGAAAACATCCCACCAATGGTGAGTAGTGACTGATTGCAGATGATCGGCAGTCTTGATTAATTGATTCCTGTCTATCATCATCTTGCACTCTGCAGAGATAACCGAGGTAGCCAACATTTGGAAATCTTTCCAAGCGGTTTGAGCAAATTGTCTTATAGCTTGAAGCCTGGCAGTGATTGCTCTATAGGGTAGAGTCCAGTTAAGCAGTTGCGTGAGATCGGCATGCAGAGTGGTGTGAGACCACCGGGTCAATGAATATAATGTGTGAGTAACAATGTCTAAGATAGTCACGACCTGATCTACGCAAAATAGTTGAGGGTTTCCTAGCAACCTTTAATTATTAATAAGAAAGGAATGATTAGTAACTATATGGGCCTTGTGCTTGTCTATCTGGGAAATGTCAGTCCCATTAATGTGGTACTGCATCCAGGTGCACTCCCCTGAATTGGAATGCATGCATGGGTCCGGAATCCTCCCAGTTTGGGGACACACCCACCCCTGATCCCAGGGCATGCAGGTGTGACTGTGGATGGTGTAGTTTTGGCTGTCTCACCATTCTCCTCGTATTTGCGGAACCCACCAGGAGAAATTTATCTTCATAGGCAAGACTATGAAAGGGCACCATATTTCTAAAGCATAAGCCGTTCTACTAACTTGCATTAAAGCGTGGCATGTGTTATTCATGCAATCAAAAGCAAGCGGTTTAATACAAATGTTTGCTGCTAACTGTAGCTCTGTGTGCCAGTGGGTTAAGGATAGTCGCCCCCACTCGGAGCGTAAAGCCAACACCTGCTGATTTAACAAGGTTTGCCATAAAATGCATTGGGTGTCTTTTGCAGTCTTATTGACCTGCCCTTTGGTAGAAAAGATGTTTTCATAGCTAAAATTCTGCCATCTCCAATGGTTGCCAATACTTGTAGCAGTGTTTCACAGGGTAGGGCTTATCAATGGGCCCCACTGGGCCAGAAGTTTTATGGCAGCACTAGCATCAGGATCCATGGTGGCTAATTTATTGCACACAGTTTCTATATCAAAGGCGTTTAAAGCTCCCTTTCCCAACCCCGCTGCTCCCGCAATCAATGAATCTAGCCCCTTAGCTACGCGCAATTTGGCGATGGGCCACAGAAATTGACTCCATTTGTAGCAGCTTGGTTGTAATAATGAAACATTGCCTCGTGACAAATCTATTTCTAAGTGTACCTCTGTAATAATAGAGGCGTGCATTACGGGCCTGCAATTTAAATGTTATCTTACTACTGGAACATCTAACATGTGCACAGTTTCTAGCTTTTGTGATTTAAAGAACACCATTCTCCAAGTGGCATGCCTGCCATATACAATATTAGTTTTAGATACAAACACCATACTACCATCCGGCAGTGGCTGTTTCATCGCACAATTGTATGAAATGCATTTAGTAAAGTTGTAGTCAACAAAATCTTGGCGAGTACACTCGCTGCAGTTCTTGGAGCAAAAAAAACATGAAACATCAAACAAATTGTTGGATCCATTCACTGAAACATTTGGGCCTAGGTTTTTATAAGCACCAGTCATATGGGTCAGTGACAAAAAGTGTCCGATAATGTACCAAGCCAGTACTTTAGCAGTTCCATGTGGACACTCATTTGTAGCGCTTTTCTCACTGGGTGCAGAGCAATTGTTATCATCACGCAGGACTGGAGCATCAGGTGTAGTGCATGCGATTCTCAGAGTCCATGTAGCGTCTTGCATTAACCCATTTTTTACAGAGAAAGCGTTTGCTTGGCAGGCCAGGAACAGCCACAGCAAGGAAAATCCCATCCCAGTCATCTAGCACTTCGTTTGTGGTGTGAGCCTAGTAGGAGGGATATAAACAGGCATGTCAGAATTCTGCAATAGTACAACATAAGTACTTCCAACACCTTGACTTAACACCTCCCCAGCCTCAGGCTTTTTGTTTGGATGGTGAACCCACACCTTTTTTTCCCGTGCTACCGAAGCCTCCTTCCCCCCTCAGTGTAGTGTCTGGGGATTGCTTACTTTCTACCACTAGGGGAACAACTGCTTGCTCACAAATCAATTGTGCAATTCGGTCATATTTGGTTAATGGTACCTCAGATGCACCAGCATTATGTAAAAGTACCGAAACAGTCCCTCGATAATCAGGTTCAATCACACCTCCCAGAATGTCAATGCCTTTTTTTCGCCAGGCTGGATCATGCAGCAATGCGTCCATAAGTGCCAGCCGGCAATTTGATGCCAATACCCAGTGATATGGATTTGGTTTGCCCCACTGGTATCACATCATCTTCATAGGTATATAGATCAAGTCCAATGCTGCCCGCCGTAGCCTGCACAAGCAGCTTTGCTTCTTTGTCTGTTTTCCACACAATAAGAGTCTTTGTGGATTCCACCTTCTCACTTGTCACTCTCACAAAGGGTGTCTGCTGGTTTCCCAACGGATGATTGTTCAGTTGAAACAGTGCTTGTGCCAGGTGTTTGGACCACCCCTTGAGAGTGTGAGTCTTGGTCAGTTTCTTTATTTGTTGCTTGAGCAGCCCATTGCTGCGCTCCACCAGAGCAGAAGCTTCAGGATACCGACTGATGTGCAGTGTCCATTTGATGCACTGCTCTTGTGCCCAGTTCTGCATATTATGTCTGGCAAAATGGCTGCCTTGATCTGATTGAATTTCATCCGGAATGCCATAGTGCCTGATGATGTATTCCATTCCTTGCAAGGTAGCCCGTTGATCTGCATGGGCGACTGGATAGGCTAACAGCAGTCCAGAATATGTGTCTACCATGGTCAACATACAATGCTTCCCATTTTTGGATGGCAAAGGACCAATGTAGTAAACTTGCCATACGCTAGCAGCTCTTTCACCTCTTCTCAAAGGGCCTTGAGGCTTCCTCTCCAGTGGATATTGCTTCACTTCGCAGCACACGGAACATTGAGAGACAGCTTGCTTGGCATGATCCATGGTAATGGGCAATTGTCTCCTCTTAGCCCATTCATAGGTTCCTGTTTGCCCTAGATGCCCTGAGGTTTGGTGTGCCCAGTCCACCATTCCTTGCAATACCTCAGCTTCTTCAGGTGTTGTCACTGGCCGAATCTTTGCCATTTGATCCACTTTGTTGTTGAACGGTGCAGCCAGTGAAGTGTCATGGGGCATGTGTGTATCGACATGCCCAATTCAGATTTTGCACCTCTCACCTTTGCGCCACATCTCCTCCCAGATGTCCGGCCCTCCCCAGATCGGAGTGTTTTTGATCTACCAGCGATCTCTGCTCCATGCCGGTGCCCAATGCGTCAGGCCTTGATATGTGGCACAACTGTCTGTGTATATGTATGCAGTCTCAGTCTCTTTCACCTGTTCAATCATGGAGGCCACCGCCTGCAGTTCAGCATATTGACTGGATCATCCCACACCTTCTCTCATCAGCATTGTTTCTCGGTGGGGCTGGAATGCAACAGCTTGCCAGTGTCTTTGCCCTTTATCATACTTCGCCGTGCCATCCGTGAACCATGCAAAATGTTGTTCTTCCTCCGTCAATGTATCATAGGCGGGCGCAACTTTGAAGGGAGATTCTGGCAACGCAACTGGGGTGCTCGGTTCAGGCATTGCTTCCAGATCCACTGCCTCCAGCATTTGTTCTTGCAATCTGGAAACCCCTGTGTGGCCAGCTTTCGCACGTTGCTGTAAATACCATTTCCATTTGACATGAGTGGCGTCTTGCGCCCTGCCAACCTTTCCGCTTGCAGCAGTGTCGTGCACCCAACCCATGATCAGAATTTGTGTGCAAATTGTCACTGGTTGGTCGCCTGTGATTCTTTCAGTCTCAACTAGAGCCCAGTACACTGCATCAACTTGTTTCTCAAGCGGAGTATATCTTGCCATAGGATTTGTGAGTTTTCTTGACCAAAACCCTTGCGACACTCGTTTCTGTCCTTGCTTTTGCCACAAGCTCCACACAGCAACATCATTATAGACAAGAATTTCCAGTTCAAAAGGATTAGTTTTCGTCATGGAGCCCAGCGTGATGTATTTCTGCAATGCGTCCTTAGCCTGCTGAAAAACAGACTGTTGATCTAGGCCCCATGTAAAATCATGTTTCTTTCACGTGACTTTGTAGATGGGTTTCAGTATCAGGCTTAAATGAGGTATGGGATTTCTCCAAAAACCCATTAACCCAATGAATTTTTGTGCCTCTTTTTTATTTGCTAGCGGACTCATCTGTTGAACCATGCCAATCACAGGGGCAGTAATTTTCTTAACTGACCCAGACCAGATTGCACCTAAAAATGTCACCTCTTGAGCAGGCCCCTGTAACTTTTTGGGAATTATGGCCCACCCCCGGTTTTGCATGTGTGTGATCAACTTTTCAGCAGCTTTTTCCACATGTTCTTTCTCAACACTGGTTAGCATGATGTCATCAATGTAGTGGGCAACATACACATCATCCAACTGCACCATCTTCAAGTCTCTGGCAATCAATCCATGACACAGAGTGGGACTATGCAAATACTCATGGGGCAATTTAGTAAATGTGAATTGTCTGTCTCCCCAAGTTATAGCAAATTGGTCTTGTGATTCAGCGTCAATATCAATGGAGAAAAATGCATTGGCCAAGTCAAGGACCACATGCCATTCACCCACTTCTCGCTTAAGATTTTCAATCAGAGTAATGATGTCTGGCACTGCCACTGCTAAGGGTGGCACCTTCTTGTTCAAGGCGCGAAAATCAATTGTCAGACACCATGCCCCATCTGGGCGGTTGATAAGTCAGATCGGAGAGTTGAATGGACTGACTGCCGGCCTCATTATGCCAGCTTTCACCAATGACTCAATAGTTTCACTGATCTCTTTGTGCCCTCCTGGCAGCCTGTACTGTTTCACGCACACTGGGTCAGTAGGAGGAGGTAAATGCAAGGGGGACAATTTTGCATGCCCAACCACCGCAGGGTTAACAACTCTCACATGGATTTTCCAATTGCCAAGAACAAATTCACCTAAATCTGTAGTCACACTTTTGCCCAACAACACATCCATTCCTAGTATATACTCGGGTATGTCTACAATCAGGACATTTGCTATGAAGGGCAATCCCTCGCCAATTGATATCTTTCCATTAAATGCTTTTGCAATGGTTTCTGCTCCCCCATAACCATTGACCAAAACTCTAGGACCAGATAATTTATTGGGATTGCCATTCAGAATGGTTACCTCAGCTCCCGTGTCTAATAGAGCCAAAACCTGTTTGACTTTGTCATTCAAATACAATGGGCCTCATCATGAGTTTGGCTGTAACCCTTAAATCCTGCGGTAGCGCTGTTACCTCTGGATTTAAGGGTCCGCCAAATCAGGGCTTCGGCAGATTTCTCCCCAGCTCTGAGCTGGGGGGAAATCCGCAGAAAATTCACGCTCATACCGCCGGCGGGAAATCCGCCGGCGGTATGAGCGTGAAATTTCCCCATTGAGCCCAATGGGGAATGGGGCATTTCCGAATAGGCTCAATGGGGAATTCCAAATCCGCCAAACCCGTGATCCGGTGCTAATAGTGCCGGTGGGTTCGGCGGTAGGGCAGATAGCGCCAGAGCTATTAGCGCCGGCGTTACCGCCCAACTCGTGATGAGGCCCAATGTCTGCTACACCCGACCATGCATTTGTTGCCGGCCACCCTGGAATGTGGCAGAGTGCACTATTGCCTTCATTGCATTCATCCTTCCCCTGTTTCTTCCAGAAAGGCATTGTGCTCGCAAACCCTGTTGACTATGCCAAATGTAGTGAAAAGGGGAACCTGCACCCCTCCCTGGGGCCAGCCGTTGGTGCAATATAACTCCTAATCACCTTCCCTCACAAGTAAGAAACTATGCAGACACAATGAACTCAGTCTGGAAGAAAGCCACTCACTCAGAAGATTTTATGCTTGCATTTATTTATTACATCGACTAATTAGCAGCAGTTTTCAATAGTATGGGAATTAAAGTGCAAGCTAAGTAATACGAATTATCAGTCACAGATGAATATGCAATAATTTTTACGCTCCTTGCAATCATTGATGCTGATACGATAGAATCACACCCAGGACCCACACCACTCAGTGCCCGGCACCGCTCAGGGACTGGCCTAGCCCCCGAAGGCCTGCACCCAAGCGGGTATGTGATGCCAGGAGCCTCTGCCCTCTAGTGCTAGCTGGTTGTCCAGGCGCTGTTTCTCTCCATGTGCACGTCTCACAAACAGCCCAGGAAGAGTCCTCCCCTAACTGGCCCAGGTAAAGTTCTCTTATTGGGGGCTGCACGTCAATCACTATGACGTACCAGCTCTTCGAGAATCTTCTAGGCTAAAACCTTCCATGCAGCAAAACACGTTTTTGACTGGAAAGTTACTGCCAGTTTTTGGCTCTCAGGCTCCGTGTACTTTGTTGTGGGAAGCGCCTTTCTACATTGCTGTGTTATCAGTGCACCTGATTCGCAGAGCGCAGAAGAGAATAGCCGTGCCTGGCTCCTACAAGCTGCGCAGGGCTTAATGCAAAACTAGATGTTTATGTCTCGAGAAGGGCCTTCGCAGTTAACCCCTCGCAAGCATGCTGGCTCACTCAGATCGAGAGGCCTTGCTGGTTCAGCATTTTCCTCCACACTTCGAATAAGCTCTAAATACACGCAAGATAGCTCAGTAGGTTAATGCAAGTGCAGGTTACTGCATGTGCCTAGATGCTTTTCACGACACACACTTCTCCACCACACAACAGAGCCGCAACATGATTGGCTCTGGACTGACACATCACCTGCCTCCTTCCATATCCTAGCAACGATGTAGCACGCCCCGGGTCGCCTGGACAACACGTTAGCTTAATTTCCTCCAAAGCAGCTGCACCTGCTCTTTTCAGCACCAGCTCCCCAGTCTTCAGTGCCATTACCGGGGGTTCTCATACAGATCTCCGGAACTTTTGTCTGGACTGTGACTTATTGTGCCAGGCCACGAACTAACACTAACTTATCTGGGTAAGTAAATAGCATGTGACCCTGTTAATCTGTTGGTTCTCTGACACAGCACACACCATAGATTGGTAGATTCGTGATGTTTTACTCATGAATCCGTGTCCATTCTTTTCTTTTTCCTTTGTCTCATATGTCCTCTTCGTGCCGGACTCAGCCAAGCCATTACCAGATTGGCACTGCAGCAGCATTAGTGACTGATCCTCATATAGCAAGCAGTCAAGCGCACTTCCCAGAATGTTAGACGTTAACTTCTTCCATTCCTCAAAAGAAAAATTCCTCCTTCTTCACTAGCAGGCGGGGGCATCATCAGGTAAGATTTGTCCTTGGACTTCATTCAATTAGTTTGCCCGGCCGACTAGCATGGCCCCTCAGGACACGACTAGTGTCTTCAGTTTTATCAACACTATTGGTGTCCAGTCATTTGGTTGACTGAAAACTGGTCGAATGACATTTGGTCGACGCAATTTGGTCGAAAACCAAATGGTCGAATTTTTTTTTTTATTTATATATTTATTTTTCGGGTTTTCGTTTTTTAAAAAAAGGGGTTTTTAGAGAAAAAAAGGGGGTTGGGGGGGACCCCCCCCAAAAAATAAAAAAAAGGGGTGAAAATAAAAAAATAAAAAAATTCGACCATTTGGTTTTCGACCAAATTGGTTCGACCATATGTCTGGTCGACCAATTTTTTTCGACCAAATATCTGGTAACCACACTATTCCCTCTCCTCTCGGAGCCGCAATTCAAAACATGCTTGAAGCCGCCCTTTCCTTTTTTGGATTACCAAGAAATCTCCAATGGAGCATCAGACTCCTCATCATTCCCATTTGATATGAGCCCGGCAGCTCCGGTGAAACCTCTGCCCGATGCGGTCCATGTGTGAAGAAAGGGGATGACAGACTCTCTTGGTAAGCCTACGTTACCTTGAGCGGTTCTGGTGTTTGCCAACAAACATTTGAATAATTATATTGTATATATATTTTATACATGAGATTTGTATCCCGAGGTCCCAGAATGTATACCCAGCACAAAGACTGCTTTCATTTCTATATGTATTCCATAGGGTCTTCTAATGGCGCCTTGACGAAGGCGGCTGACACTACTACACTGCCGCTGAAACGCGACCTCAATGGGGGGGACATGTGGGGTCCCGGTGTGGACCAACTCTGCAACCAATGGACAGTTTCTTTTCTCTGTCATGTACTTGCCCCATGTTGTGTTGGCAGACCCTGTCTGACATTCATTTCCTAAGCCAAGGGGACAGCATTTAAACATAGTTAAATTAGGAAGTGTATTTTTCACAGGCAATAACTCGAGCATTTTGTGTTTTTTCTGTTTAAAATTGAGTATAAAATACACTCTTGAACGGCAAGACTGAAGACACGGTCCGTTCGATTCAAATGAATGGCTATTGAAATTTGTAAGAAAAGAGTGAATTTTCATGTATATATTTTCATTTATTTTTCCTCTTTGGTATTCTGTGACGGCCAATTCTAGGTCTTCACATCTGTTTCAGCACTGGGTCTTCTGCGCCTTTCAGAGTTTATCTATCCCCTCTACTTTTACTTGTGGGTGACTATAGCATACTGATGACTGCAGATGTATATCTACAATATTAGATATGAACATGTTGAGCATTGTATTTTGAAATTCTCCGTATCATCCTTGTTTAGAAATACAAATGATTAGCAATTCAATATGTTCATGTTTTATGAACAATGTACATTGGTCTTTGTGTTTAATCTGGCACTGAATAACTTTGCTGTGATTGAATAACTGTTTATCTCATTGGTTGGTACCATAAGGTTTTGAATCAGTAACCGTCTAAATATCAACTTGTGACAGCAGTCTTTCGATTTTCTTTAACCTTTGCAGGGAACAAGCCGAGCCCTCGATTCTCTGGAGAGGTTTGGTGGTTCTCTGTGGGCGGTGCCTGGCTGTAAGAGGGAGTAGAAGGAGAATCGGCTCATGGGACGACCAAGAGAGCTTGCACTGAAGCCATTCGGCGCATTTTATTCCATATCTCTGACCTTTTGTGTCTAGTGCTTTGCTTTCTGAAGCTCTTCAAAGTCTGACTCCCCCTGCTACAAACCCTTTGTAAACTCGATTCTGGTAGGTTATGTTTCGACTCCCTTTCTCCTCTTCTCTTGTCCTTTCACCACAAATAGAAAACAAAACAGTAAAAAGGAAATCTGTTGTGAAGTCCTACATGATTGTTTTCTTAATCTATCTCCCTTAACTTTCTTCCTTCCCCCATGAAGAAGTAAAAATACACCCCTCAAAACCTTTAGGGGCTAATTTTCCATGAGCCTGTAATTTGATGGTGGCGGTCCGTTACGTTAACACTTCAATGTAAACGGATCACCGCCGCAGAATCTCCATCATTTGCATGGCTGAGGGGGAAAAAGGGGAGGGCAACAGAGGGTGTACACACTTCTACACTCCCTTTGGCCCTGCACCATATAAATACTCCAGCATTTGCACCGGCATCCATTTTCAGGCAGACTCAATAGGGTTCCATTGTAACGCTGCCTGCCATGTTGCCTATTGAGTCTGCCTGAAAATGGATGCCGGTGCAAATGCTGGAGTATTTATATGGCGGCGAGGAAGGGAGCGGTGGAAACGTGAGTTGCATTCCGCCACTCCTCTCCGCCAAACAAATGAATGAAAATGAGCCGTGACTTGTGAATGCAAGGCGTTAAAGCCATACACAAGGCTTTTACACCATCCGTTACGGCTTGGACAAAAATGGCCTCCTTAGTGATTGTTTCACGTGTCATTTACAGCCTGGAGTCTTAAGATGTTAATAGGTTTGCTTGAAGTTCCACTTCTGCAACCAATCTTCAGTGTTCCTAAATAAAAAGATTGGCTGCAACTTCCATACAGCCACACACATATAATTGCTGAATTGATTGCAAAGCCTAATTACACTTAAAAATGGCCCTTTGCACTACTTTGTTCACTAAAGCATAAAGTCAGGAATATGTGTTTAAAGCATCGATGAAGTATCCAGGACGTATAGCGATTTCACCGTAACTACGTTCTCCGTAGTACTGAAATTGCTCTGTATTTGGTCTCCTCTTGCCTCCAAGTAAATACAAGATTTTTCTGCGTTAGCAAAATGTATTTGGTCTGGCCACAAAATGATGAAACACTCAGTTAAAGACATTGAATGCTCTCTCTTGTCCAAAAAGAATTCTGAGACATTTTATTCGCTGCTTTGCAAACATGAAGAATTTGGGACAACCACAAACAGATAGTGAGCTGAGTTACAACCACTAAATGTATCCTTCTGCCATCCAGTACCTCCAAAAAGATGGTGAGCTAAGTTACAACCACTAAATGTGCCCTCCTGCCAGCCAGTGCCCCCACGTATTTCTGTGATGCTCTTGTTCTCAGATATGATATATGATATTATATGATATGACATGATATGATATGATATAAGTCATTTATAACGTGCCTGTACACAAGTGTTTCTAGGCGCAGCAAGAAAAGGGAGGGGAGACAGAGGGAGGACAAAACAAACAATCTTACTAGGACTTGTGTCACTCAGATCGTGCAAGTGCGATAATGCAAAGTGCAGGGGGAGGGAGTAGGTGGGAGTGCCAGGGAGAGGGAAGGGGGAAGTACAATCAGGGCAGCATTGCTCTGAGTATGTGCAGCCAGGGCAGCGCGTCGCTGGGTAAGTGCAAGGAGGCTGGGGAATGTAGGGTTACAGTTACATCCCCTAAGTGCGTTGTTGGCCCGGAGGCAGTGCAGGGGCAACTGGTCATGGAGGAGCCTGGTACCCAGTGAGACTCTGCGGGTAGCCAGGCAACCAGTCATCGCAGTAGACAGGTAGGTCAGCAGGGGAGAGTGAGAGAGAAAGCAGAGGCGAAAAGGACGATCTTGAGCTGCTTTCGAAACTTCAGGTGGTCCGGCTCAAGTTTGAGTGGTGCAGGGAGGCAATTCCAGGAGGAGGCACCTGAAGAGGAGAGAGATCTACCCCCCACTCTCTGCCTGGAGAAGCGTCTGACCCTCAGAGAGTTTGAGGTGACTGAGCAAAGTGCTCGAGAAGGAAGGGGATTTGCAAGAGAGAGTTGGATGTAGTGCGGGTCCAGGCCCCAGAAAGCCTTGAGGATGTTGCAGAGGGTCTTCAACTTGATCCTTGCAGCCACCGGGAGCCAGTGGAGAGATTTCAGGGCTGGAGAGATACAGTCCATGGGCTTAAGGCCAAGGACAAGTCTCACTGTCCTGTTCTGGATAAGTTGCAGAGGGTGGAGAGCAGAGGAAGGCAGATTGAGAAAGAGGCAGTTGCAGTAGTCAAATCTAGAGAGAACCAGAACTCTGGAGACAGTGAGCTTCTGGGGGAAGGAGAGGAAAGGAAGAATACCTCTGAGGAAGTGCAGCTGGTAGTGGTCCTTCAGGAGGTTGTAAATGTCAGAGGAGCATTTGACAGCAGAGCAAGAGTTGAGAGCAGCGACGTGGAGCAGGTTGTCACATTTGAAATATTTCCTTGGTGGGTACTACCTCGCATTACGCCCTGAGGATGTGGTAGAGGGGCCCGAGAGTGGGTAGAGGTGGAATACGGAGGTGGCATAGTAGCCAGAAAGGAGGACAAGGAGGGTTCCAGAGAGGTGGCAGAAGACATAGGTGGTGGAGGAGCCAGAAAGGTGCTTTTAGGAGCAGCAGGAGAAGGAACGAAGTTGATAAGATGTGGGAGACACCTATTGAAAAGGAGGAGATTGGGCTGAGGGCCCTGGACCAGGACAGTGCCATTCAGACAAGACATTAATGATGGTCTTGGGGGAGTGGGAGGAGGTCAAGAGGACCTCCCACCGAGTGCCACCCTAATGGGAGAGGAAGAGAAAGGAGAGAGAACAGAGAATATATGAGGGGTCCATGGGTCCGGAGAGAGAACAACAAAGTAGATGTTGGTGAGAGTCTGTCTGGAGGAAGCACTGGTGTAGGTATCAGCAATAGGAGGGCCTGGGTTGGAAACCAGGATGTGCCTCTTGAACTTCTTCCTTCCTGACTTAGTGAGAGGGATCGGATAGGAGATAGAGTAGCAGTTAGAGAGGATAGGGGAGATGGAAAGCACCATAGAGGGTGTGAGGAGGAAGTTGGAGGAAGAGGGATCGAAAGAGAGAGGAGAGATACGCAGCCCAGCACCACACAATGTAGAATGTGCAGAGGGGGGTCACACAGTAGGGAATACACAGAAGGAGCAGATAGGTACACTCAACAGTACAAACGGTACCACCAGCAGGATGTGGGCCTAGAGAGTGGAAGAGAGCCTAGCAGGGACAGTTCACAGATAAGCACTAGCACTTGTTTATGTTAAGCTACGTAGGTAGTAGTCACAATTCCTGCTTTATTTGCATCCCTCCACTAAATACTGTCTTAATTGTCTACCTCTCCCACAACTAAATCCTGTACATTTTCTACCTCTCCCCCAACTGAAGCCTATTCCTTCAACTGCTAATCAACCTCTTGCCTCTGCTTGCACAAGACTGATTCCGAAATCACACCATGCATGCCCTATTTATTCTATTTAGCCCAAATCACCGGAATTTCCCTGCCCAAACCATCCACAGTGTTTGTGAATGTCTGGTTCCCTGAGGCTTACTTACCATTGACCTTGAAATAACATTTATTAGTACCCGGCGAGGGCGTGGCTTAGGCCTCCCAGCCAATGAGGAAGCTAGGAGCAGGGACATTACCATACGGTAATCCCGCCGCTCGTGCCTCCTCACTGCTGGAGGCCGCCATCTCCCCTGCCGGGGAATGAGATATGTGCTCCTCCTTTTCCCCCACCCACTTTCCCACAGTTTTCATTCTGTCCCACTCCCGCCCCACTTACCTTCTCCTTTCTTGTCCAGCGATGCGCCAGAAACAGTAGTGTTCCTAACGCGGCCCGATGTGCAACACGCCACCATGGAAAGCGAGAAGGGACGACGTAGTCCCTTCTCCGGATACATGGCAGCTATCTTTTTTTATTTGAGAAACTACTGCGTTCTTTCTCAACTTAAAAAAAACTGTTGGTATCCAGTACATCGTGCTGGATACTAATAGCAATATTACCCTCATGGGGGGAGGGGCATTACCGTGCCTGGTAATGCCCTGGGCTAACAGTAAAGCCCTCGGTTTTCATGGGATTCTACCTGGCCCAGTAATGCCTCCACTGCTACGGTATTGCTTAAGACGATCCTCTGGAGCCCTGGGATCTTTCTCCACTACTCCCTATGATGCAACCATTCCTACAAGTGTCCCATTGGTGCCTATTTAGGTGCCTGGCAGGTTCAGTGTGCCCCATGACCCCTGATGCGTCCCACCTCCATTGGGACATCCCATCTATTGGGATTGCGCCCTGCTGTGGACGTGCACCATGAACTGGAAAGTAGCCCAAACACTTTACGTTCATTTGGGCCGATTTCTGTTCTCTTCTCATTTGAAAGCCAAAGCGTTATAACAAAGACACTCAGAGCCCCATGTAGGTTTTCCATAAGTCCTCTTTATTCAGATACATCAGTAAGACAAGTATGTATAGAAGAGGAGCCACTGGTGCCCACCACCCAGGTCTCATCTTTCTAAGTGTCTGATTTGGAGCACCAGAGGAAGATTTTTCTCTCATTCATACACACACACACACACACACACACACACTGCACACATGCAGTATGCACTCTACACCACTCTCTCTCACACACACACACATTGCACACATGCAGCGTGCACTCTACACCACTCACACACACACAGCATGCACTCTATACCACTCACACACATTCCACACATGCAGTGTGCACTCTACACCACTCACACACAACACACTCAGAACAGGTAAACAGATGCAGGTACCTCCCTCCCTCCACACACACAATCACACATCCAGGGAGGAAAAGGGGAAGCCAGATACAACTCACAGCTTTTCAGTGAGTAAATACCTAATAGTGGTAATACTTTTTCCTGGACCCCTTTTGTAACTCCTTTTGATTTCTGCACCTCTTAACCCCCCGCCCTCCAGACCACCAGCATCTTGATATAGCTTTGAGCTAAGCGTGAACATCTGGTACTGCCAGGCAGGCAAGCACTGGACTCCTGAGGAGCTATAAGGAGCTGCAACTACAGGCACGCTAACATTAGTCTGCAGCCTATGACACCAGTGTTTCGCTTCGAAATCCGTCGCCAAGCCCTCGACGACAGGCTCCGCTATGGGGGTCCGGTGGGCCACAACCCCTGAATAAAATAGAAGATAAGCATTGGGTCAAACTTCTTAGCTGCTGCATGGGAGCCGCCTGCTTCTGTTAGACGAGATATTGCACCAATGAAAGGCGGCATCACAAGCCCTCAGCCCAAAGGGCTTGCATCGAAATAGGGGGTTTCAACCAGGCATGAGCAAACTTAGCCAGCATGCTCCAATGGGCCACCTGACATGAGGGAAAGCATGTGGGTGAACTCAAAAAATACTACTGCACTCTAAGGGCAGAAAACCATGGACTGGAGGGATAATCTATGAACGTGCCGTGTGACCCCGACCCAGACCGATTCCCCTTGCCCACCGTAACGTATATCTCCTGCCTATAACCATCTCCATACCCTCTCACCATATCCTTCTAACTGTACCCTTAATGCTCTATGCTTCTAATTGTACCCCTATTATGTACCCTACTACTCTCTGCCCTTGGGGTCCAGTCCCCCATTCATTCAGAGGTGGGTTTAGACTATTTAAAACCTGGCACATACCCACCTACACAAATGTAACCAAGGGAGAAGACCAAAAAGCATCAATTACAGCCACATTCACCTTACCTGCGACAGCCCCGAGCACAAGTACCATAATACGTGGTCAGGGGAGCGTTTGCGTGATGTGGTGCATACAAGCTCTCCAGGAGGACCACTTTCAAAACTCAAGAGTGTGGGTGCGAGCGGGGACAATGGCCCTCATTACAAGTTTAGCGGCACATAGTTCTTAATTCATTGGAGTTTAGATTAAGTATTCATAAAAAACAGATTCAATGACCACTATGTCATTCATCTGAATGTCTTAGCTGCGCGGCTAGGTAGGAGATCGTTACTGACCTTGTGATCAAATGAAAAAAGGTGCGCTTCAGTTGAAGTAAAAGTATCCCTGGCTGTTGACATCCAATCTGAACTTCAAAAAATGAAGAACTATGTTCCTTCACTTTTAGAGACTCATTTGAGTCGCCCACACCTGAAGAAGAGTTATAGGCTCGAAACATGTCGTGTCAGCACAGCTTTCAACAGAACCTCACCTGGTTCAGGACCATCTTTGAAAGACTCAAATCTAGCCTTTGGATTTTGACCTTTATTTGAACCAATTGTCTTGAGTTTGTTTTATGTAAACATGATATATTATGTGAATACAACATAAATTGCACTAATCTATTAAATTAACAGTTATGATATAATATGATAGGTTATTTATAATGCGCTTAATACCCAGAGGTTTCTAAGCGCGGACCCCGGGATCAAAACTGTATTGCTCCATGTTGTCTTGCTTCCAAGGGGAGCGCGTTGCCCCTGAGCTATCCTCCCGAGTTGAGATTTCCTTCTACTTTATGTGAAGTATGCACAACAATTAAGTTTTTGCAATGATGTAAAATATTTCATTTATTTTTTAAGTTTGCGTTTACCAATTAAATTAACCACACTGATTACTACAACGTATTCATTGTTTATCAATTTTTATTAAGATTCATAAACTGTTCTTGAATTGGGTTCTCTAGCCTTCATTGAGGGATCCTTCATTTTCCCTCCATCGTGTACACTGCTACTTGCCTGAGTAGTTTCAGGTAACATGCTCTTGGTTCTTGTTTCCACTTTATCCCTTTAGCCAGGGATATATTTGGCAGTCGCACATTATTGCTTTAAGAATGATTTCATTAAAAGAATTTTAAGTGCGCCCCTCCAACCCCAACGTGCTTGCTTTGGAAGCAAAACGACACGCTGCAACACAGGTTCGATCCCCAGGTCCGTGCTTAGAAACCTCTGAGTATTATGCGCGTTATAAATAACCTTTCACATCATATCATAACCCCTCATTTTGCCCCATGCCCTAGCCCATAAACTGATCATTCAGTCACCCCAGACCTCATTATCCTCAAAAGAAAGGACCAGCCAGCGAGTCCAACCTGAGGGCACAGCGATAATCCTTTCAATGAGTAGCGGCGTGCATGGTCTGTGGGCAGGACTGCGGAAGTGCCTGCAAACGTAGCAGCATAGAGACTCAGCCAAGAGGAAGGAACTGCTTGCAAACTGGTGGACCTGATCAGAGGGACAGACAGAATTAAAGACCAGGGAAGCAGAAAGTGCATGCACGTTCGTGGAAGTCTGTTAGGCTGGTGGGATGTGGTTCCACTTCCAAAAGAAGTTCTGAATCTTGAGGTGATGGAGGAGTCCCAGGTCAGGGTTCAACGGGGCTGGCAAGTGTTGCATTTCTTCATGGTAGGATGAAGCATTGGCTCTGATTCTGTACAGGAAGTTCCGGAAGTGTTGAACACAATGTGGATGCACTCTGCAATGGGCACCTCAGCAGTGGCACTAGATGTGTAGGTTTAAGTAGGAACTGATGTAGAGTGCAGGCAATATGGAAATGGTGGCAAATGTCACATAAGGTTGTGTTACAAGGCAGATGGGGCAGATGGGTCTGGGTGTCCTAGCTTGTTATGCTCTGGGCCCCGCTTGCTCAGTGCAGTACAGCCTGTCTCTCTTCTTCATTGTCACAGTCCACGCAGTGACCAAATTAAGCAAGGCTTCTGGAAGACACAAGGTTTGAGACTGGTGTCATGGCTGGTCCTGTTGAGAGAAAGGGATTAAGGGTCCTGTTGAGAGAAAGCGATAGGCACCCGTCTAGGTCTCACTGTAGTAGTTTGATAGGTCGATTCTCCTAATGACTAGTAGAGCTTTGCACTCCGAAGGTTCTTGGTTTGTTGCATATTCTAGCAGGGTGCAATGCTGAATATGTATAAAGCTTGTGGGGTTCCTTATGGTTCTGAGGAGGAGTCAAATAGGTTTGTTCAGATGCCTACAGCAGCAGTTACCTTACAATATCCCCATTTCCATCCAGTAGTTCTCCACATTTGGACACTCCATCTTGGAGTGGGCTCATGTGCCCTAAAAGCAGGCATTTGAATGGCACATGCCCCATCCAAGATGGCCACTGCTACTCTTTCTGGCTGGCTCCCTTTATTTCCCTTGTACAGATGCCATGTTCCACCACAATATAGGTGCCCATTACCCGGACAAAGAGCATCACACCACTCTCGTTCTTCTCCTTCGAGCATCCATATTCTGAAGTGATTCTGTCTGTTTTCCAATGTGTGTACGACCATTACAGGGGAAATCCCAATAGCAACAGGCCAGGGGCCAAACATATATAAAAATCAAAAACAGATTGTCTGAGTTTTTGTTTACATTTTGCCTTCTACCACAGAATTTAGCTGTGAGCTGTGTCAGGATGTGTTATGTAATTAATAACCTGGCAGGTACATGCCTTAGCATGAACAACAACATATAAAACTGGGGAAGATGCCAATATTAACACAAGTGTGGTAGCCCCTCTAAGAGAACGAACATGTCTCAAATAACATGTTCTGTTGGATGCACCTCACCCCAGAAGGTCAACAATGCACTATGAAGGGCGCAGTGAGCTAAAACGTTGTTGTGAACCCTACTGAGTGGGGGGGACACATCACTTAGAACAGGTTATTTAAGCTATGTTCGTTCTCAGCAGAGGGGCTCCCACACTTTTGTAAATCAACCTGTTGCACGTATATTGCCAAGTTCCACTAGCTTTTGGTTGAAATGGGCAGAGTAGAATGCATAATACACACATTATTCAGGAGAGTCCCGAGGGGGAATTGAGGGACAAGCTGGAGGTTTTGGATTTGAAGTAATAAAAACACAGAGGGCCTGATCACGACTTTGGCGGTAACCCTTAAATCCGGCGGTAGCGCTATTACCGCTGGATTTAAGGGTCCGCCAAATCAGGACTTCGGCGGAATTCGCACGGTAAGAGCGCAAATTTTCCCCATTGCGTCCAATGGGGAATGGGGCATTCCCGAATGGGCTCAATGGGGAATGGGGAATTAGATTACCGCCAAAGTCGTGATCAGGCCCAGAGTCTTCCACATCACCATCGACAGCCCGGACCACCTCCTCACCCATCTGAAACGACTAGGGAGAATCCATCGAGCCCAAGGAGCAGTGGGCTGTACTAAGACCACCTATGGAGGATGAACGGACCCACAGACGCATCCTGGGTCTCTGCACTGTGGAGTGAAAAGGCATGTGGTGGGTTTCTACTGTGCGTGCTTATTGAGACTGTATGGAAACAAGAGCATGCACCTGTGTGGATCGGGGCAAAGGTGGGTGTACACTAGAAAGACTACCCATTCAGTGGGTAAACTCAATGCTCATGGAAGCTTCCTAAAGTCTAGTCTGTGATCCTAATAGTGAGCATGCATTGCAATGACGTAGAAGTGTTGTGATGTCAAGAAGTCGATGCACCAGCCATGGTGGACTACGGAGCCTCATGCATTGACATGGACTTGTTATGGGCCACCCATCACTGCAATTCCCCTCAAACTAAGGACCAGCCTGAGGAGAATTTTTGTTGATGGGTCTTTGCTGGCCTTCTGTGCGGTCATTAATCAAACCACACTAATTCATATACATTTGGGACCACAATGACACATCAAAGTCCTCTCTTTTGACTTAATAGCCGCCCTGGGCTTTCTCAGTAATCCTGGTATTGCCTGCCTTCCAATGAAATAACCCACATTTTACCTGGGCCACTTCTGCTGTTATGATGGCTTCTGTGATGTGGCTCACAACTTTTCTTAAGACTAATCAGTATTGGAACTCTAATTTCCTACAGCAGAAGGTGCCAGCACAAGTAAAGGAGGCTGCGATTGCATCATTGTGCTTGGTTCCTCTGAGGTACCACACCTATCAGTATGACTTAATTGAGGCGAAAACTAAACGCCTACATCTCCACTGGGAATGTGCCTTTGCCAGTCAGTATTTCCTGAGGGCCTGGCCAAAAACCTGACAAACTGCCCAAAAAAACTGGCATGATCACCTGCAGGCGTTCCCTTTTTATAATACCAAAGAAAACATGTGACCTTAGGGCTGGCATAGACTTCATGGACCTCAATGCCCCGACTGTGAAAGATTGCTCTACCTTGCCTGGGGCTGTAGAGATGCTTGAGTCCATGAGAGAAGCTGCTATCTTCCTGCAGCTTGATCTCGAAGGGTGCGTGTCATCTGCTCCAGAAAAAGGAACGAGGTAAGTCAAAGCAACCTTCCACACTCTGCTCAGACTTCCGAGAACTCAGTTCCCCGACTGTTAAAGATTACGCTACCTTACCAGTGGCTGTAGACATCCTTGAGTCCATGAGAGAAGTTGATATCTTCCTGCAGCTTGATCTCCAAGGGTGCGCGTCTTCTGCTCCAGAAAAGGGAAGGAGGTAAGTCTAAGGCAACCTTCCGCACTCCGTTCACACTTCATGGACCTCAGTGCCCCGACTGTGAAAGATTGCTCTACCTTGCCAGTGGCTGTAGACATCCTTGAGCCCATGAGAGAAGCTGCTACCTTCCTGCAGCTTGATCTCCAAGGGTGCGCGTCATCTGCTCCAGAAAAAGGAAGGAGGTAAGTCTAAGGAGACCTTGAGCAATCCGTTCAGCCATTCTGAATACAGAGTGGTGCCATTCTGTGGCTCTAATGCAACACCCATATTCCAAAGGTTCGGGAGATCAGTGCCGTCAGGTCTACTAAACCGGTACGTCCCACTCTATCTAGATGGCGTCCTGGTTCATTCCAGGTACCGATATTTTACCAACAGCATGTCACAACCGTTCATTAAAGGTTATGTGAAAACATCAGTTCACTTAAATTTGGGAAGTGTGATTTTTAAAAAGACGTGGTCGAATGCTTGGGTTGCGTGCTCTTAAAGGTTCTATGTGATATTGCCGAGTTTATTTTGCCGTAGTATGGGTGATTTTGCTGACAATATATGCGGGTAAGACCCCCAGAGGCAGCCCCGCTTTATTCTCTCTACATTTATTATTAACTTAAACACACCCCCACATATTTTTTCAGCAAAATCCGTTGAAATAAATTCGATGAAATTTACTTCGACGAAGAATCCTGCAACAAAATCTCCCATTCCCCTCTTCGCTACAGGCTTGCTGAAGGATTCTGGGAAGCGACTGTGTTGACCGGCCTTCTCTGTTAAGTGTTAAACCCGAGGTTTCCTTCCGTTTGAAAACTTTTATAGGAAATACATAAAGGAATGCTCACAGATATGTGAACAAAGTACCTTGTTTACTAAAAGAAGGACGTACCTTTTCGCTGGGAACACATGCCACAAGCAGCCGCTGTCGCCTGAAAGGATGGCTCTATCGCCTCCCCAGTGCAATGACAACCAAATCTTCTACTTTTCGTTGTTCAAACTGTTGCCTCGGATTGCACAATAGGAGGCTGGTGTCCTACAAAAACAACCGGACGATCTTTCCAAACAACCTCTTTTCTGTTTTTCACATATTATGAGGGACTGTGAATGCAAAAATTCAGTGAAGGAGCAAAAGCGTTTTGACACATGCAAAGCATGCTTCAATTGGAGCCAACTTCTCATGGGAGCCAGGCAAGCAGTCCACAGATTCAAAGACCATTGTAATCTTTACTAGCATCCCGAGCGGGTGCCACAGCCAATCAGGTTTCTGGGAACAGGGGCTGACCCTCACAGTATAGGGCCGTGTTCCGAGCAACCTCAGAGCTGCATGCGCCGGCCCTGCCATTTTCCCTCCCCCCCTCCCGCCATTGGTCCCGCTTCTCTTCCCACCACTATCTGTCCCTTCCCTCCCACTTACCTGGAAAGGTTGCAGCATTGCAGCACCACGGCACCGCTCCTCTCATGTCCGCCTGCTGCTATGGAAATGGAAGGATGGTTCTCCTTGGAGACTCGCTTCAATTCCATAACAGCCATGTTAGGCTAGTATTTCTTTGAAAGAACTGGTCCCGTGCTCGTCGCCACCCGTTCTTTCAAATAAATAAATGACTATTGCCACACGGGAGGTAAACCTGGGGTGCTAATAACCATAATGACGAGTTACCCGGGCTGTACCGGATGATAACATCCCAGGGCCCTCGTTAAGGCCTTGGACCCAGGGCCATACTACCCGATCTAGCCTGCGGGTGAAGGTTTTATAGGTTAAATATCTGCAGCAGATTGAATGTCGCAATAGCAGTCAAACCTGTTGGGCTTACTTATCTGCTTGACTCACAGAACGCCGTGGCGGACGCCCGGTTGAGACCATATCTGAGTTGTCTCCAATAGATATGAGGCAGCAGTCTGTGACGAATGAACTTCTGGGGCACCAGTAGTCCAGGGATGAATATCGGTTTCTAAACCATCAATCAGCCCCACAACCCTTGTACTCCAGAAGGCATCCGAACAGATTACAAACACAAGCAAATTATAAACCTCCTTGTCCAATTTTTGTAACGTGGGCGGAACGGCAGGCTTATCTCCAAAAAGTTGTGGATCGTTGGTTAGTTGCAAGACAGCAAAAATACAATTATTACCCAATGGTAAAAGGGACTGACGGCTAAAGGTTGTATAAAAATATCTACTTTATTATTATCACAACAGACAGTTCCAGCATACTATGAAATACAACCCACCCGGTAAAGGAATGCAGAGGACAGACAGTTTCTAAGAAGGAAAAGGGATGCGCTCTGGATACTGATAGGAGGGTAGTCGGTGTAGTAAATAATCGCAACAGTTCAAGGATTCTTGGTTTCAGCACAAAGGGAGCAATGGGTCATAAAATGACACTAGGGCCCTTCGGAGAAGAACCGGGGCGACAGAGCCACAATGTATCCTGTGCTGTAGGAGTTCTTGGTGCTCGACCTGGTTCAGGTCTGTTTCAGGGCACTTTACAGCTTCTGTGACAGAGTTCCAAATGGGAGATAGCTGCAGGTATCAGGCGGCAACCAGTTCGGCAGGCAATGCTGGATGGATGGCAGGCTGGCCTACACAGCGGCTCAGGGTCAGGAATCGTTGCCTCAGTGCTGGTCAGCTGTTCTGAAGCACTGGTCCGGGGTCTCAGGCAGCTTTAGCGACTGCGTTGTAACAACAGTCAGCGGTGCAGTCGGCGCCAGCTCGACGGGCTCGACTGGCCCAAAAATGTCCTTTAAGGTGGACGTCAGTAGATGCTTGTTGATGCACGTCTCCAAGGTTCTTCACTAGGCTTGTGTCGTCCTTTAAGGCGGACGGCCTAAAGCTGATGAGGGTGTTGCAGACAGCTGCCTTGTCCTTGGTTTAGGATGAAAAGCCCTTCTGGCACTTCCCACCTAGGAAACTTCCTGCAGAGCCTAGCAGGGCACTCTGTTTGCTGGCTGGGTACCTGTTCTGGAGCTGCTGGAGGGTTCTCTGGATTCGGTATCTCCCTCTGTACCCTGGGAGATGTTTCCCTCTTGGCAGTCCTGACCTTCCTTCACTCGTGGAAGATTTAAGGCAGACTGTACCTTCAGCCAGGGTCCAATGCTGAGTTCTTCTTGTTACTCCTTGCAACGTCTTCAGATGATCTGCCAAAAGAGGGGCTCAGTCTCTTTTAAAGCCAAATGGACAACAGGGATTGAAGTAAGCTAAGCCTACTACCTTCATGAAACAATCCTGGTTCTAGACCAACAGAGGTGAAAACATGTAATACTAAGTCCCACCCATCTTCCTGTCTGTTGTGGATCAAAGGGTCCCTCTGGTGAATGGAGCTCTCTGTTGTTCCTGATTAAAGCAGCAAGTCTCCCATGAAGCTGCGGAAATACCAGATTCTCTGGCTCCTGCAAACCACATTCTCGTACCTTATGAATGGCAAATCAGAACTGGTCTAATCTGCTGTTTTAGCTGCTGACAGATGGTTGTCCACCCAAGCCCAATGTAGGAGATTGGAAAGACAGCAGAGGGATGATGAAAAGTGAAGGCTGCTCAGACCACCAAATAATTTGACAAATCAGAGAAGGTCCCAACCGCTCAGACAAGGGAAATGTAACTCTTGTGTGTTGAATGCTGGGACTCTGGTCAGACTGATCACAGGAGGAGATATCTACAGTGTAGGAAACACAAACACCCAGCGGCTGTCATTGTCTGTTCATATTGTAAGCAATAACACTGAAATAGCTCCCACGTTCAACTGATTGTTGTTGGGTGGATCCCAGCAAGAACCCAACAAAAAGCATTTGGATCTTGGCCAGGAAAGGTTCCATCTCTCCACTATGAACATCCTGCCCAATGTACCCCACCGGCCACAACTTGTCTGAGGATGCTTGCAGTCTCGTTCTGAACAGATGTGACCTAGCCGTTTGGGCTGGACTGCCCCTTTTGGGGTGGGAGCAAGCCTGATGTGCACATGGTCTTTCCCAGTTCTGTAATGGCTTGGCAGAGTAAAGAACAATTGTCTTCAGGGTTGCCCAGAGATATGACAGAGGTTCAGATTGATTCTAAATCTTCCAGCCATCACCTCATTCGTTCAATGTACCCCACAGAGCTCTGCCGCAGAAGCATTCAGACAGGTTATTGGTAAGCTTAGCTCCTTGGCGTGCCTTCAATTATCTTTTAAAGTGGTTAATAAGCAATTTCCATTCAGAACTGAATAAAGCATTTTCTATCCAGGTCGGTGACAATGGGGTCTTCACGTCCTGTGAGGGCATGACTCACAAACCTTTAAATGAAAGGTGAATTCTATAGTGCAAAGAGCACGACATTGTACTTGTACAAGTCTTCTGGTGTGGAAAATGCTGTTGCCTCCTTGAGGGGGGGGTGTAAGTCAATCTAACAGTATAGCTAGGCCAAGGTACTGATCTGCCCCTAACATATCCATTAGAATGTTAAATCGTGTAATGGGGTGAGCATTTGAATTTGTATCCAGCATTTAACACCCGATAATCTATGCAGGACCTTAAATGAGTGGTCTGTGATTTAGTACCCAGTAGGACAAGATCTGCCCATGGATTCTTGATGGGCCAATAAACCCTGGGCCTAACATCTTGGAGACTGCAGTGTTCATGTGTTTGCTGACTGTATATGACATCCTGCAAGTCTTGCTTTTGGTAGGCAAACTCTCCCCAGGGTCTATGTTCTGCTTATACCACAGTTGTCAACCTGTGGTTAGGTGAAAGAGTAGGTAGAACTAGTTGAACAATACTTTCCAGTCTTCTTTCAGTCTGGATGTCAGCTTGGAATCAGGGTTTGCTCCATTCACGGAGCCATCATTGTATCTGCCTTGTAGTAGGTCATGGAGGGGATCAGTGCACACCTCAAACTTTTCTGAAACTACAAGCAGTGCAGCCAATTCCTCATTCCTAACCAAATGACCTAAGTCTACTCACATGGAATATCCTGTGGGTATCCCTAGGGGTACCAACGTCAACCAAGTTTGTGACATCTAGATACGTTTTAAGCACAGTGCAGGCCCTGATTCACTTGTCCTACAAATCCATGGGCTTAATGGGCTTCAAAATGAGGACCATTGAAGGCACTCCAAGGAGCTAAGATTGGTGATAAGGTGTCAGGTTTCATATTTGGTCAAACCACTCTTTGACAATCAATGGCTAGCCTTTAGTTTGTCTTTTACCTGATGCCTGACCTGACCCTTGTTGTACAGAAGCCTAGCATGTAGTGCACCCTAACCTGTGTGAACTATGTAGCTTTCCTTCCCTTTCGCCTTTCACTAAAACACAATGACCACTCACAGGATGATCAAGCTGAACACTACTCTCTTTTGTTAGTGGCACTTTACTGTACAGCCCGCATGGTAGGACGAGATCCCACTTTATCTTCAGGGGTCACTGTAAGGACCCCATTTGCTTTAGAACATCTAGTTGAAGCCCGCCCCAAAACATTAGTCATGAAGTAGTACACTGTGGAGAACGTGAAAGTTACTTGACTTTCTATCCAAACAGCTTCTGGTAGGATGACATCAAGTTCGAACCCTTGGCAGAACTTCTTAGATGAGGAAAGCCAACTCTTGTTCAATTCTGGATTAAAGGTCTTGCCTCCAGAGGTTGGGGTGGTTCTCAGAGGCATTGCCTCAGGCTACCTGGTGCCATTGACAACAAACACTAGAATAAGTCTCTCTCAGAGTTGGTAGGCTGGTCAAGACAACCTATGATATCGATTCCTACCCTCTTGATCGATATCCCTACCAATTGTATTGGCGCTGGAACCGTTTTATCGCTCTACTGGACTTACCAGACAACTTGCAATTTGGATAGGTTTTACCGTGGCGCTCACCATTTACTCCTATTGCAGGGCCAGTAAGGTGTGGTGTCAATCCCTTCATTGTATTTTTCACCCCAAGGTGTCCTGCTATAAGAACCACATTTGAGAACTGCATCAGGACAGATATGTGGCTCAGGGTCTTTAGGCTCACTGTATCTGATCTCACAGTCACAGTAGACTATGACAAGGCCCATAGGTTGGTCCTATTATTTGTGTCACTGTCTGCTTGCACAGATTTTCAAGAGTACAACACTGTCTTTGCCCTTGCAGGGTTCCTCTTGACCAGGTACTTTCAGTGAGTAATTTGAGAAGTTCGGTAGGTACCTCAGGTCAGACCCTGGAGTACACGTGCAAATCCACGACTGCCTCTTGGCCCCCATGGACAGCTCCCCACAAGAATGCACACCTCAGCAAGCCAATTCTGTCTGGGTTATGGCACACACTCCTACCCTGTCACATGACACTACATCTTCTGCTGTAATAGCATACATTTATTTTATTTTACTTTATTTGAAGTATTATAATGCACCAAAACACATAAGAAATATGAGGAACAGAGCCTGAAATCATAACCGGGAATCTATAATTAACAATACATCAGAAACTAGTTATAAAAGCATTGGCAAAGCCAACCATTCTGAATTTGCTAAATGGAAATCCTTTGGCTATACAATCCTGCTCCAAGCTCCTATTAACAGAGACCAAGGACGTGGTCAGCACCGCTGTGATAGGTTAGTACAGTATGTTATGTTATGTTATGTTATTTTGCAATTATATAGCGCCTTATATACCATTGGTATGGTCTGACGGCGCTGGTAGGTTGAAAGCCCTTGGGAACTGAAGTTCAGGTCAGTAGAGAGAGTAGAAAGAGTCAAAGGTGCATGTGAGCACCGGGTATGTGTGCAGCTGGTGTGGAATTCATGTGATAGCTGCTTTTTAGTGGTAGGTGTGGTGGTTGAGAGATCTGTAGTATGTGTTCATTCTGGCAGGATTTATCCAGACCAAATGTGGCTGCGTTAGGCCTGAGGAGAATGCCTGGCTGGGGGGTGTGTAACCAGCAGTGTTTACTTAGAATGATGGGGAGTGAGCAGCAGGTGTAGGTATGAGAACAGTTATACCGAATGGTGTCATAGTATCTCTGTGTTCTAGTTGAGTGGTGGTGTAAAGAAGAGAGTAAGTGTAGTGGTGAGATATGATGGGTTATATGCTCTTTCAAACGTTCCCAGCATTCCAAACCATGCTATGTATGTCACGCAATTCAATGCACTCCAGTCTGTTTCATGCTCTCTTATTCGTTCCCCCTCTACGCACTCACCCCGTCTACGCACTCACCCTCTCTATGCACTCATCCCTCTACGCACTCATCCCCTCTACGCACACATCCCAGTATTTCCCTGACTCCAGCCTCCTAACTGGTCCAAGTGGCCCTGTATGTGCACTGTCTGTTGAACATTCCATATGTAGAGATAAGGTCATTTCTCTGACATAACCCAATACAGCCCTCTTTGGATAAAGACAAAGTGCAAGAAACAGAGACATTTATTTTCCTTACAACCAACTAGGAGTGTTTCAATCAACTATGGTATAAGCTGAACAGAAGAAAGTCTCAAAGTTATTCTATCTGTAACATACATTTATAACCAGAAATATATGACACACCAGTTCTGTTCTAACATGAATCTTACAATATAATTGGTCAGGTTTCTATGAGTAAAATACACTGCCCTTTCTTGTTTGGCACACATGCTTCCTGAAATGCATCATTATTTCCTCTCCCAATGACCTCATACGCTGCTGACCAGCATAAATCTTGTTTTTCCCATTTTCAATGAATCACAGACCTTGTTTTGCAATTTAGAGACTGAATGCAAGCGGTTCTGAAATGACGCAGTCTGGCCAACCTGCCAAGGACATAAGGCTTGCTGTCGCATTCTCATTGGTTCATCTGTCTAGCTTATCTATTTCTCACTTTACTGCCAAGTCCATTCATCATAAAGATCTTAAGCAACACAGCTAAAAATGGGCTATTTTAGTTATTGCTGCCAAATTTGTGTGCCTGGCTCTGTTTGAGCAGACCCTCCCTTTTTTCTACTTTCTCAATCCTGCCTAAACCATTGTTTCTGTGGCCTCAGCCATTCTACGTTCTCTGAGGCTTAAGGCCTGTATTCATTTGTATTTCATGCCATGACATCCATTTTAAATAAGATGGGTACCTTTTGCTGTAGCATTTCTATGTTAATTAAATATATCCATATGTTATACATGTTGTACACAAATGTATACATTTCTTTACATATGTGTTTTCCTACATGAATGAGTGCAGTGTGATATGTTTCATGTCTCTTGAATGTGTACATATGTAATCCTTTCACCTAGTCTTGCCACTTTCAATTTACATTGTATCTTTTCCTTAATGCCCTTGCCTGGAATAAGAGCGGTATGGCTGCCTCAATGAATAATGCTTCTCGCTTTTGCAATGTTGGACAGTGAGGCGGGGCACGGGCCCAGAGTGACATGATGTGCAACTGTCCATCACCAGAGGGGCAGGGGTAGTCGTTTTTTGCTCTACTCCTCTTCACATTCTATATATCTGTAGAATACCCTTGCCCAGCTCTAAATTTCCACTCATGAGCTGAAAATAGTGGTACTACGTAAGGGCCACCTGTCATCCAAAACTAATGGTGACACTAAAGTGCCATCATTCAGCCAAAACTACAGCTGTGGAGTTTATACATGAAAAATGATACTCTTAGACAAGGGTCACCACATTAATATTGTTTCAGGATTAGACACTGGTTTCTTTCTCACAAAGACCCAGTCATACTATTTTGCACCCGCACACCATCACTCCGCATTTCAGCATGGAGTGCAGGTTTGACTCTTGTTTCTCAGTTTTAAATGGGTCTTATGCTGTTATTCTAATCTTGTTGTGCACTTGAAGGCCTCCAATGAAAGGTCCAAAATGCAAATGTGGTTGTTCTCTTTTCCACAAACAGCCTCTTGCTCCATTTCTTGACAATAGTCCTTTTCTTGCATTGTCTAAACCTTTCCTCCAGGTTCCAAGGCGTGATGCAGTTTGGTCACTTTTCTATTTCTACTAAATATAAACCACCCTCCAGTTGTCAGGGGGTCTCTTGCCTTATTTTCTGTCAATCTTCATTAGCAAGAGTTGTTCACTTGAAAACCTTTCCTCTAGGTTCTAAGATATATTGTGGTTTTCTTAATTTATTATCACCTGTAAGCAAGTTGCCAGTAAATTAGGGGGCCAGGAACTGCCTGCTTTTTATCCTAGCCCAAGTGGCTCTGCCTTGGGTCTACCATTTTTCCCCATCAGCCACTTCCCTGTGCTCACATTTCCTCTTCCCCTGGAAGCTCACACTTACCACCCACACTCCCTTCTTCCTTCCCCCTGACCTCTTACTTACTTCTCTGGCCCCTGCCCCTAGCCGCCCACGTCCTGGCCTTAGAATTAGGATAGAAGATACCACTGTTTACTATTCCCAACACCAGCCATCTTGGTTTGTAAATTGTTTTAAGGAAAATTATACATGTAGCAATATGCTCAGATGCCTATTTCCTAATTCAAAACAACACTGTTGAGACCTTGGACGATTGCTCAGGTTGCTGATAGCACAACAGAGTTAACACCCGCATTGGGAAGCGGACATTGCCGGTAACTGCACATAGCCCTTGGGAGGCCCTCACTGTGCTCTGCCCCCCCCAGCTCGGCTGGTGGGCCATTGAAGGCCATGGCAGCCTCCAACAATCTGGTTTCCACTATAACCTGAACCTCTGTAGGTTCTGTGAGTTCTGGAACACACAGCATCTTGCACTTGTTTCTGATAGTGCTTGTTTTGGTGATGTGGTTGTGCACTTGTAAGATTTCCCTCCAGTTCCAAAGATGCTATGCAGATTGGCAATTGTTCTGCCTAAAGTGAACCTCTCTAGGTTCTACAATGCTGAGCCTCTTGCCCTCCTTTCTCAAAGTGGTTTTTACTAGCATTGTGCACTTGTAAACCTTCCACACAGAAGTCTGAGGCGTAATGAAAATATTCTGCTTTTGTTTGTGAGTGCAGCCTATGTGTATATACTGTGAGTGCTGCATACGACAGCGGACTATAAGTGCTGATTGTGAGAGAGAATTGAGCAGGCAGATTGTACAGGTGCATTTTGAAGGTGGATATTTTGACAGTGGTTTTTGAGTGCAGTTTGTCAGGGATGATTTTGAGGGCTGGTTGTGTTTGGAGATTTGAGGGCATACAGTTTTGGCAGATTGTGACAGTGACTCGTGAGTGCATATTGTCAAAGCTGTTTTCTGGGTAGATTGTGATGGCAGATTGTGAGTGAGGACTGTGAAGACAGGTTGTGAGGGTGGCTTGTGACTGTGTGATTTGAAATGGGGATCGAGGATCTTTACTTTGTGAAAATTCTGAATGCATCCATAATTTGGGGCGTGCAGTGCAGAACAAAACCACACGCTTGCATTCTGGCTCAGCCCACTGCTAGCAGAGCAGGTCAAAAGGAAGGTGAGAAAACAAAAAAAAAGTGAATACAGGGAATTCCTTGGCTTCACATGCAGAAAAAAACAATATGTTTGAAGACGCGAGAGTGAGCTGAAAAATCGACCAATATGTGCTATTAATAACAATAACAATTTTGGTGTGTTATTTAGTGCCGCTATCATCAGGAATCCAGTTCTGGAGTGTTTAGTGCCACTTTATGCTGCATTGCCTTCAGAGTACAGGATCCACAATCACTTTCAAGACTCCTGGAATGATCTACTGGCTCTCAAAGACTACCTGGGGCAGCCTGAGGCGATGATAGGTCACCGCGTGACAAGGGTATTTCACATCCCCAGAAAGTATCTTTTTTCACCCTCATGATCTGTGCCCTAACTTGTCCTGCTCCTTTTTTATTTGTTTACTCCCCGCTGCCCCACTCCCAAACCCTCCCTGGCGTGCCCTCTCTTTATACGTCTTCTCTGAACTATCTGCACTGGTCGCTTGCTCCTATCTTAATCATTGTTCGTTCCTTTTCTGCCCACTTTGCTGAGATTTTTTGAGTTTATTATCGCAATTTAACCCTGGCCGCCTTTGGTGACCAAAATCTTATCATGCCCAACGTTAAACAAAGTTGGCAGCATTGCACTTCTCTCTCCTAGTCAGGCCACTCCAAATGAAGGTAGCAGCGGGTTCTTATTAGTTATGGTGCATAGTCCTCCATCTACTAATTCTTCTCTGTCAAGGATTTTTCAGATTTTGTTGCAATGGTTCTGCTTTCGTTTTCCGTTCTCGTTATTCTTGACAATTTCAACCTCTAGGTGTATTCTCCCACCAATTCCTCTGTCAAATCTTTGATTGACAAGTTGGGTAGATTGGACCTAGTTTAACGCGTTGAACTTGATGATCCAAGTTGAAGGCCACAACTTGGATCTTCTCTTTGTGATCATTTCCTCTGCTATCACACCTACTGTTCGCAAGCTACCTTGGACTGATCATTTTGCTGTTCTTTTCTCTATTTTCTGCACTCCTCTATTGACTTACAACTTACGTTAAGCAATTTGGCAATACCCCGCCCCCGGGAAAAACCTCTTATGATCATTCTTGTAGAGACACTCTCTCTTGGTCCTTCCTCTCTTCCGAGTAGTGACATTGACTCAGCTCTCAACATTGAGACGCTCTTGTTCCTATAAAATCCAACCCTTTAATCCTAAACTACATGGATTGCCAGCTCTTGGAACAGATAAACTCCCCACCAACACAGCATGTCTGAATGTAAATGGAGGCTTATCTACTCAGCAGAAATCCATGCCTTTCATTTATCCGTGGCTTAAAAGCTGACCTTCAGATTTAAACAGGCAATTGGTGGGGTTACCAGAGCACTGGGCTCATTTAAATCAAAGCCGATGGAGCTTGTGCTTAAGGTCTATAAGGCTAAAGCCACTTCTTTGGCTAGGTATGGATGGGGGGTTTTTGCAAGACGAGGTCTATACAGGTGTTTGAGAACACTTTTTTAAGAGTATATTGGGGTGACCTAGGTCAACCCCTAACTTTGAGCCGACCAAGAACTGGGCTGTTAGTGGTGACCTTGTTGCGTCTCCTCCGGTTTGTCACTGGCTTAGAAATTCTCCTGTACGTCACTGGCTTAGAAATTGGGGTAATTGAAAGGCATTTTTTACCCAGGACCTAATCGGTTATCTGATCACACGATACCTCCACCTGAGGGTTCCATGGCTTAGGTACATAAAGGTTGTGTTGGTGGATATGGGAGTGGCTCAGTTTGTTTATGCGACAGACCTTATACTATTTAAATTTGTAATAATCAGCGTACTCCAGTTTATTAGGGTGAAGAGAGAGTCGCTGGAGACCACGAGGGCAGCAAATAGGAAACATTTGATGATTGTGGCCCCTGGTCTCCAGAAGTACCTGAGTTGGGCTCTGAATCCCTCACATCGAATTCTTGTTACCAGGGTCCATTTCAGTTGGATTCATGTGAGAGCAGTAGTTCCGTTTTGGTCCAAGTGGGTGGTGGATCAATCATGTCTATCTTTTGGAAAGAAGACTTAGCGCATTTTATTCTGTTTCGCCCTGCATTCTCGTTAATACGAAAGCGTACATTGAAAACAATTTTGCAGGGCCATGGTTTTCGATGTTATAAGGTGGCCTTCTATTATCTGTTATGGACGGACTCAGTCCAGGTGTGGTGAGCTGTAATAATGTTTTTTAAGTGTACCCTCTCTTTGAGAAACGTTTTACTAAGGTTGGTTTAAATCTGTGCATGGTGATGCTTTCGGGGGTTTTAATTAAGCCTCTGGTATTAATTCTTATTATTTTTGCAATATTTTTGTTGATTGATAATTGCTGTGTTTTTATGGTTTGCTTTGCTTACCAAAACAAACTTTGATTCATTCTTTCATTCATTCATTCATTCATTCATTCATGTGAAAGCTGTCAAACTGGGGAAAAAAGATACTTCTTCTGTCATCGGATTTTTATTGTGGTGAATAAACAAAAAAGCTTGTTGCTGTTTATAGGGTATTTTCTGAGCCTAAAGCTTCTTAATCTTCTATTTATTCCTCTCAAGCAGTGGTTCATTTGTAATAAAATAAGTGCCATGGCCCAAATATGTTCTGGCACTCCGGTGACACTGCAGGTGGGCAGTACCCCACCAGTGCTGCCTCCACCCATAGCTCCTCCCCACAGTGTCGACATATTTGGGGTTACAATACAGCTCACAACTGCTCATTGTGGTTGATGGATGCACTGAAAATCACCACTTCACAATTAAAGTGGTGAGTATGACACAGTAAGTGCCGGCGCTCAAAACGAAGTGCCAGGGCTGAGCCCTGGAAAACACCCCTATAAATTAAGCACTGTTTGCAAGCACTTGTCAAACAACTGGACAACCTTTTTCCTGGCAAGATCCAGTCTATCGCCAATCGTTGCTCTCTCTTCCTTACCTCCGCCTCCTAGTGGTACTCCATTGTTGGAATGCTTTCTTCCTATTGACCCCTACACCCACTGTGGTCAGACCACTCTCTGCTGCTAGATCTGTATGTCCTCTTGACATCTGCACTCTAAAAAATCTCAAACTGATACATTTTATATTATACCTTTCTTTCTTTCAAAATCCATTCTTCTGCAAAACGGCCATTATTACTCTTCTTCCCAAAATAAACTCCTTGGACTCCTTAGTTTCTTCTAACTACCATCCTATTGCCTAACTCCCTGAACCTGCTGAAATGCTTGGCTCTTCTGACCCCTCTCATCTTTATTATTTTGTGGAAGAACACTTACTCCTTCACTCCTCCCAGGACAGGGTCTGGCCTAGTCAAAGCACCAAAATAGTCCTTGCAGTTGTGATTGGCGACCTCTGCTCTTTGGCAGATGTTGGAGGTGTTGCAGTGCTGGTATTATTAGATCTGTCAGCAGCCTTCAACACTGTCGACCATCACATTCTTATCAGTCGGCTCGACTCATGGGGCATTACTGGCCTCACCTTAATCTCTACCTTCACCGTTTTGTTGATCCGATCCATTCCTTTAATCTCACTTTTCGATAATTCTGATGATACTCAGTTGTTAATTCGGATTGAACATAATCTCCCTAACATCTCGCTCAAAGTGTAGGTCCACCATCGCCCACTGGAAGTCCTCCAACTATTTAAAATTGAACAGAGATAAAAGAGTGGTGCTCCTGGTAGGCGGAGAAGCGTGGCATTACAGTTCCCAGTTATGGGCCACGGGCCCCTGCCCGTCTTCTTCTCGTATGGTTAAGAACTAGGTATCTAGGTATTTATTCAATTCAATTCAATAAAAAAAACAATCAATTTATCAACAGGAACTCTCCCTGAAGCCTCTTTCAGCTTATGCTCCACAAACAGATGTTTCCTTATTTATCTTGTCTCTGCCGTACTATCCTGTTTACTTATACTGCTCAATCTCAGCTGGACTATGGCAATGAGATGTACTAAGGTCTTCCTGAATATTGCATGTGTTGACAGAGCTGATTCATTCCTTAAACTGCTGTTCTCCCTTTTCCCCTTTCCTCTGCAAGCTTCACGGGCTGCCTATCAAGCTCTGCCTGGCTCACCGCTGCGTTCATGGGCTTGCCCCCAGGTTTCTCTCTTCACGTCTAAGAGTCTCTTACCCTGCCGAAGCTCTCCACTCAGCAATTGCCTGTCTATTATGTATGGCCGGCTCGCTCCAAGCGTTCTCCCGTCTCTGGCAGATCATTCGCCCGCCTTGCGCCCTCACTTTGGAACTCCTTGCCTCTGTTGTTGCGCTCTGCTCCAGATTTGCTGTCTTTTCACTCCAGTTAAAAAACCCTTTCTTCTTCTCTTCTCTGATTCTATTCACGTGCCATTTAAGCCCTGGAAGAAAAAAGGCCATTTGTGGGCGATCATGTGCTCTACAAGTTTCATAACGTAAGTCTACACAACATACCCGACAAGTGCAGAGAATAGGTTAAGCCACTGGAAGCCACAACAAAAAAAATATAATGCTTGGATGTATTGAACCTAAATGTGGTGAGAACCTCGAGAGAACTTGAATCTGGTGAGACAGCTGTAAAGCACAAGAGTTATTAAAGCACAAAATATAGATGGCCTGTCCAGGAAGAAGTGGTCTGAATGGAGCTGTCGGATTTAATGGAAATGGGTTGCCTGCTAACAAAGTTTTGTTCGCGGGTGGAGTGCCCGCAGTATAACGGTTTTGACCGTTCATTAAAAACGGGGTTCCAAGCAATTTTTGTCCCCTGCCGCCATTGTTAAGAGTGAAGGGGCTACCTCCGCAACCCCCGAATCTGAAGATATTGAACATGGGGAGCGGGGGACACCCCCGCAACCTCCGCTCTTCATGTTCGTTATTTTCAGATTCAAATTGATCACAAAAATTCAAAGTAATGGTAGTGAGCGAATTTGATCAAACTACCATTCGTTCACATTTTTGCGATCAATTTGGGTAATACCGATTTAACGACCTATGCATGTGAGAAAGGTAAGCACCCAGAAGAGCAACCAAAGTTAAACAATGCTAGAGAGAATTGTTGTGGTCAATGAAAGCGGGCAGAAGGAAACTCTCGAGCGATTGTATCGCCTCTCTGCTATAAGGTTGATGTAATGATTAAGCAATGTAAAGCCAAGCGAACAGCCCTTATATAGCTGACAGGCCACCCACCCTAGAGTTGTGATGAGAGGGGGAGTGGAGCAACTGAAACTCCTCCACAAAAGCAAGGAAGACATTAAAGTAAGTGGCTATGACCTAAGACCATTGCACACCTTCAGTGGTCTGCCCTGCATTACATCAACTGGGGGTAACATGGCAATACCACTGGTGCTAATCTGAGTAGCACGGCGCAATCATTTAATTCCTGGAATACCACCGGTAATGTTCGAGAAAATCCACTTGGTTTTTTTTTCTATCAATTTCCACCCTCATATTGATATCAATCCATTTTAAAGTGAGGCATTCCTGGTAAAAAAAAAATAAGGGAAAAAGGGCTGGTATGTTGAGTGATACTTTTGGGGAGCATATTTCTAGGGATGCCAGTTTAGGCCTGAGGAAGGTTCAAGGTGTAGAGAAGAGGAAAATGAAGAGTCTTTCCTTCTTTACGATTAAAGAAGGAGCGTAAATCAAGTTGCTGTGTCTCACAGGCAGATGAAACCTTCCAAACAGGATGAAAGAGACCGGCCGCCTCACTCCTCTGAATGAGGAGTCGTCGACATTGAATGGAATCCCTGCCACGTGCACATCCCAGCACACTCACATTTCCTAATTCTAAGCCTGAGAAGGTCATCCAATTATATTTTGTTCCTTGGGATTCTGGGAATTGCAGTCTTTTCTTCGCCATTTTAAATTGAAATCGAAAACTTCCAGAAACGTAACTAAAAAGCGGGCCTGGAATGGATAACGTTCTCATGCATGTCATGGGGAACGTTGAGAGCACTGTGCCGCCACATGTCGAGCTCTGTCAGTTAATTTCTCCCACAGCCAGGGAGACCCTGTGCCATCTCCCTCCAGAGTATGGCACCCTCAACTTTAAAAAACAATTTCTGGGGACAAATTCTGGTGCAGGGATAGCTCGAAGGTAAATGCGCAGGAGACAGGTGTGCTTGCGCCATGCACGCTGCATGAAAATGTGGCACGGCCAGCTGCAGCAGGGCTGGTTCTGCAGGAAGGCAACGCTGGGCAGCCACCCAAGGCATCACTGGGGCGGCAAATTGCCCTTACAAGCAACAAGAGCAGAGCCATTCGCCCAAAGACGGCGTCAAAATGCCACATTGCCGAGAGCAGCACAATTCCTGGCACCTCCTTTTGGGCTGCTGACCACAACTTCTGGGTCCAACAGCTTCCACTGTGTGCCATTGTGAACACAGGGGGCTTGCCCTTCCTTTTACGATGATAAATTATAAAGTTCATGAGGTCACCATGCGGTGGGGTCCCTTGGCGCGAATGAGAGAGGCATTTGGAGATGATATCCAGTGAGTTCAAGCATTTACCTCAAATAGCTGAGTGCAAGCTGCGGTTACCGGTTTGAGTTCAGGCATCGTCCTTGAAAGTAAGTAAACTAATGACTGTTAAATTGGGGAATAATAACACTTGTTATTTTAGCACCTAGAAATGAGGGCAATCGGCCACGAAGCACTATATACAAATGACAAATTATTATTATTATTATTATTATTATTATTATTATTATTATTATTATTATTAATAATAATATTATTAGTATTATTTGTTATTTATTATGTGATTTTGACCATAAGTGTTACTGCAGGAATAGGTAGGCTTTGAGGGGTTCCTAGTCATTGAATCGAATTCCTACCATCGACATACCATTCCATCTAAAAAATGAATCCAAAAAAATTGCATCAAATGCATTTTTTACAATTTTTTATTTAATGGGGGGGGTCCCCCGCAACCCTCTTTTTTAACCTTTAAAACTCATTATAATTAAACTAAACCCTTTACCTTTTTTAAAAAAAATGCATTCAATGCTTTTTTTTGATGCAATGTTTTTGATGGTAAGGCATTCGATGGTATTTTATTCGATGCAATGACCAGATACCGTTTTGAGGCTATGGAAAAATAGTTATCTGCATCAAACTCGCTGGCCTATACAGGACATGCTTGCCTGAAATGTTTGCTCATGTAGGCCATGGCAGCGTATTTAAAAATTAGTTTGCCCTACTAGGTATTTGTCGCGGCCATGGTAGCTTTATTAGATGTAAAAGGCCTTGGTTCTAAATATAGCTACTGTGGAGAAACCCCTCCACGCTCACACCAGAAAAAATACAACCCACCAGGGAAAAAGGCCCAACACACCTCTTGCAAGGATAACGTTTAATGTCCACAAAAATAGAAATACACCACCAAAGTACCCTGGTGCCATGGAACGTTCTGCCCATATCAGTATGAGCAACACTTTATGAAGGCACACAGCGTCAGTGGAGTAACTTTGCTGAAAATGTTGGGGGGGGACAGGGGTGGGGTGGAGGGAGGGAGGGTGTTGGCTCTTAGGGATTGTTTCGGACAAATTGTTCGATACAATTTGGTGAATGGTAGATTTGACTGAATTTGGTCACCACCATTAGTTCGAAGCTGAAGATACCGAACATGAAGAGTTGGGGTTGCGGGGGTGTCCCCCGCTCCCCATGTTGGCTATGTTTGACTTTGGCAGTTGCGGGAGTGTCCCCGGCTTCCTCAGCATTGGTGGCAGGTGACCCAACAAAAAAAAAAGAAGAAAGGTGACCCTGGAGCGTCAGATCCGACCCCGCGTAAGATGGATAGATCTGACGCTGCAAGGTACATGAGAGGCGGCAGATGGAGAAAAGGTAAGCAGGGGGTAAGTACTGGCGGTTTGGGGGGACATGGGTTTGGTTTTTTGTACCGAGGTAAAAACGTATTCACAGCGAAAATGACTACGGTCAATTTCGCCGTCATTTTGTACCAGGGTCAGAAAAACCTAAATCCCTGAGGGATAACACTAGACTATTACACCACAAGAGTCCATTGCTGATGCTCTGTTATAACTCTCATAAGACTGGTGGCCTATCTTTAAAATTCAATTGGGCCCCCACACATCTCTAGCCGGCCTGCCATGCACCCAGTGAGACAACATAACATTCATAAACTTAATTCCAATAGAACATACAAAGAATGCATTATTCATCATTAATTCAGGCACAAAAGTCAACACGCCTATGCTTGCATACACTCTCACTCACACACAAATGCATCCAGCACCTCCATTGACATACACAGTGTGCACACAACATTTATATGTACATATACAATAACAAATGGAAACAGTGGCGCAACATTCATTGAGCAGACCAGACTGTATCACCCGCTAAGGTGACTTGACCTAGCTGAACTGTAAAGCCATGGCCCAAAGGAACAGATTCACTGGATGTCAGCAATTCCCTTGATTTTTCCTTTCATTCAAAGGCAGAAGCCGTCGGTTAATGCAGTGCAGTGGGTGACCAAGAATACTTGGTATTAATTTTTAAATGCCATATATCTCCAAACGTGGGTTCTGCACAGCACCTTCGATGTGTACGTGCTGATAGATATTTTCTACAAGATTCTGACAGATTAAAATTAAGGTATGTTTTCCTGTGGTCAAAGGGATCCAAGCCGTGGAGTATCAAGCAAGAGAGGCGGGGGGTGGGCAAGCTGCCCCCAGGGCTCTTTAGAGCCAGACCGGGACATTTGTCATTGGGACATCTCTCCCGTTCGGCACATCAAAGAGGGTGCCCAACGGCAAAGGCGTCCCGCTGGCAGGACAATGTGTGCTGAGCAATTCCTGCTCAGCATACTCATTGTCCTGGCAGCAGGACACCTTACCCGTTCCGAATGGTAGAGGTGTCCCGCTACAAGGACAATGTCACAAGGAGCTCCGGGCAGCAGAGGGTCCAGACGTTGCTCTGATCCAACAAAGCATTACAATGTGAGTGATTAGGCACTGATGGGAGGCAGGGGGATACTATTAGCAGGAACTTTTGTCCCTTTAGAAATGGGAATGGGAGGGAGTGAGCAGAAGTGAGAAGGGTGCATAATGTTGCATGCTTTATGAAATAATGACTATGGCTTTAAAACCCAAGGGCGATTTGTTAGGTTCACATTAATCTACATGATGCTATTGGAACTTTGCATGCAGAATGGGGAGAGTAAAACTAAAGCCATACTCCCATTGCTCAACATATTTCTATGACAATGTATATAGTGTATGGTTAGTTTACTATGTAATGTGGTTTGCTTCCAAGGCATTGCTATAAATAATTATTTAAGCACATGAAATGTAAAGCAAACCTTTCATAAATATCTATATCAACTAAACCTGGAAAGATCTGCGCAGTCGCTTAAATTGTCCACATCCCAGTTTTACCATTTAACCAAGTGTGTGATCCTGAGGAAACCATTTAAACACATTGTGCATTATCTGCAGCTCTGCAAGTCACTCTGATTCACTTCAAAGCTTATGTTAATGTATCATGGTATTATAATGGAAAAGCCAAATGACTATAGAGTTGCTCCACATATAACAAAAGTGCAATTTAGGCATTTTGCACCACATTTGTCACTTGGCTTATTTATGGCAATTTATTCTAAAGTCACTTTCATGGTGCCTCCAAGTATCAAGGACTTACGATATGCCTTGCAATGTCCTTTTCTGTGAAGTCACTTCTGTTGGTGCCATCCTTAAAATAATTAGGAAGTTTGCATGTGTTTTGCCTGTTTTGGCTTGAACAGAGCTGTAATAGATGAGTTTCCTGCACCAGGAATGATCCTGCAGTTTTATTTTTGTTGCTGTGTGTTAAATTGCCATCTTCCACTAATGTTACCAAAATGTAGATTGGGGCATGTGGAATTCCACACACTGCATTTTGTTGCTCACCCCTGCCCCACTCTTACAATGCTGGATACTCCCCTGCTTAGTTTGGTACGTGAAGCAGTTTTTGGTGGCCTGTAACCTGAACCATGACACCCATTTACTAATTTGCACCAAACCGTCCTGAAAAAGTCTCTGCAAAACTCGAAATACTTTTTGCCAGTTTGGTGAAGATTATTTAGGCAGCAGAGAGAAAAGTTAAACAGGGTCCTAGAAGTGTACTTTTAACACAAAATCCCAAACGGTTCCTTCTGCGCACCTAGAGCAAAAACTGCTTAACAAACGTTCACCATGTTTGGAAGCTGTATAGCACTTAAATTAATTTCACAGAATTTGAAGAGTACGACAGTTTTGGGTCACAAGTTTTCTCAGCTTGACACGTTCCACTCTACTTGGGGACGGCGCACCTTCTGCCAGCTTCATTTTGAAATTAGGATGGTGGTGCTTTAGTAGCATCTGAAAAGTGGCAAGACTCATTTTAGAGGCGTGGTAGAGCTGTGGCTTGCCACAGAGAAAGCATTGTTTGTTATTGTTAGTGTGTCTTCATACCTGTGGTCTTAATGTGTACTGTGAGCTCTGCTCACATTGTCCAAATGTGACACACGCCCTCACTAGCGTCAGCCCGCATCCCAGCCCCCCCAACAAACATACACAAACACAATTAAAAATGATATTAAAAAAAAAAGTACCTGTGCTCTGCTTTCAAATACCGGTCTCATGTTACACCGACCTAACCTCTTTGCACTCATGCACCTCCAGACAGAAACCAGCAAGCTAAATGAGCTTCCTAGTTCCTGTCTGTGTGTCGCATGAACACAAAGCCGGAAAGTGATTCCCTGCGCCACGGCCTCTAGAAGTGCTGCTGCCAGTGTCGCAGCACAAGTGCCAGGCCCTGCAACACCCAGTTCAGCACCCTGGCTGCTGACTTTGAGTCAAGCCAGTCAGGGTGAGGGACTGAGCCATGCAGGGAATCCCGGCCATGAATGTGTTGCAGCGCAGCTGCCAGGCATCTCAGCATTATGTAATGAGAGCCAAACCTTGCTGGGCAACCCAGCCGGGCTTGCGCTGTCCAGTTACATAACTGATGATTGTGGCCCCCCTGCCCTCCCTCCATACGTTGGGGGGGACAAAAGGCATGCCACAGAAGTTGGGGGGGACAAAACCCTCTGTCCCCCCCCTTTAATTACGTCCATGCACAGCGTCATCAGTGACGTAAGTTACATAATGCAGAAATCCTAATGGCTGGTTGGTGCAACCGTATACATAGGCTACCTGCTCCATAGGGGATGCCAGGCCATTGGTCCCAGCCCCTTCTGTCCATCTTCTTCCATGTGGGCTCCTCCTTGCATGGCATCAGACATGAAGCTACACTTAAATGGTTATTAGGCGAAGAAAAACAATGCAGGCTCTATCTCTAACCTGATGTGCACCTGGTCCTACAGACAAAGGCTAAGAGTATATTTTGAGGTCATGGCATCACACATACTAGCTCGATTCTAGACACGTCGGCTCCCATCCAAAGCTCCCGACCCTCATTTTGGCTATGTTGGCCTCGTTTTACCCCTCCCAGCACCTCGCAGCACAAATCACGTGACCTATGGTGAAGGCAACTGGTCCCTGCTTTCTGATCTTTCCTGATCTATTGGGGGTCTCACAGTTTTATGGTTGTCAGTCTCAGACTGACTGGTACCTTGGAATGCTGGGGGTTCTGGGATGGGGGCTTTTGGGTGCTATTACTTAGACCTGGAACAGGGACGGTCAGAGGCTTGTGCCCTTCTTCTCGTGGGATCGCTCTTCACAGAGAGCGCTCAACCCCCTTGTGGCCTTGCAGGGCGCATTCCTCCTGGGATACGAAATGTTGGCAACATGAGACAATGGTCTATGAATCTCTGCAGCTCTGGCCGTCCCACCAGTACCCAGGCTACAACCTCTTCTTGCATGCACTTATTATTATGTGTGTGTCTCTGGCCTGCGACCCTGGCTGCAGTGCAAGCCTAGGCCTAGATTCTAATATGGCTGCTACTATTAAAAAAATGGCATTTGATTTCACATGTACGCTACAACAAAAACATTCTGCATCTTCCCCGCACTATGGCCCTTGCCAATACCTCCCACCCACTTCCCCCTCCCTGTGTCTCTACTGCACACTTCCAGGCCTCTGCCTCATCCGAAAGCCCTGGGGAGCCTTGGGATCGTCCCCACTTCCCAACACTATATAAAGAATGAACATGAGTATATTTACGAACAAGAAATGCACTCAGTGCGCCATTACCCTTAGTTTGATTGGCGCCACTACACAGAAAATGACTTGAGCTTCATAATCCCTGTAAGCGGAGTGTATTATCCTAATCGCCTCACGCTAGTGCTGTCATTTTTAACTAGAATTGCAATAGAAACTATAACTTGTTGCCGACTTGTGTTTGTAGTGGCAGCTTTGATGATAATATGGCACACTTGTTTTTCTGTTGCAGATGTGAGCCTCTGAGGAGAAAATAGTTAAGCCTAATTGTTAAACTGTCTTTTAAGATCTTTCAATGGAGCCAGAAAATTGATATTCCTTGCCAAACTGATATGTCGCTTTTGCTATGTGTTCCTTATTGAAAGAGCATCATTACTAAAAGAAAAGTATGTTGTCGATTAATTCCATTCCGTAATGCTGTATTTATTTGTTTGAATGTTTTAGTGTGCTTTTATGAAGGTTTTTAAGTTTGGAAATAAAGGCTATGGGGCTCATTACATGTTTGGTGGTATCCAACCGGTAAACCCGGTGAGGTTACCACCCAACAGTATTACTGTTAGCGGCACTTGGTTTGGCGCAATTACCACCAGATACCACACCGACTCTAAAACAGAATTGATGTTGTTCGGCTCCAGTCGTCAGTTGGAGAATCTGGGAGCAGAGTATAGCTCTTTTCAAATTAAAAATGCCACCATCCAAGTGGTCCCTAAGGTGAAGACCCTAGGCATGATGGTCGATTCAGCTGTTGACTCTCACGCCCAAACTAACTTCCTCCAAAAAAATTCAGCTTACTATCTTAGGCTCATGAAAGCAATCAAACCATTGCTTAATGAAGCAAACAGGGCAACGATAGCCAGAGCCATCATTCTCTCACGGCTAGACTATGGGAACGCCCTGCTGTTGGGGGCCACATCCAAGGATCTATCTAGTTGTCAGGTGATCCAGAACAATGCGGTCAGAATAGTAAAAAATCTGAAAAGGAAAGACCATGTCACTAAAGAGAGGCTAGCGCTGCATTGGCTCAGGGTAGAGGAGCGCATTAAGTTCAAAGCCCTCTGCCTGGTTCATAAATGCCTGTATGGCTCAGCACCTTCCTATCTGAGAACACACTTAAGGCCCTATAATCCCACCAGAAACCTTCGCTCGGGTGGAAAATGTCTTCTGCTTGTGCCCAGGTTTAAGCTAAAAACAGGGTTGGGTAGATCCTTTCTCGTGCTGGCTCCTAAACTGTGGAACAGCGTCCCCGAATCACTTAGGTCCGAAGCCAGTCTCCCAATCTTCAGGAAGAGGCTGAAGACTTACCTCTTTAGATAAGAACCCGTGGACGCAGGTCCTTAGTTAGAATTCGTGAAGCTTCTTAGCTAGCTGTACCATTTGTTCGTCCCTTACGTGTTGTTTGTCTTTGGTCTTGTAACAGCAGTGTTTTATGTACAAGCGCCCTGATGCCTGCGGGCTACCGGCGCTATATAAAACTAAATACATACATACATACATACAGATTACAAGTGCCGGTAAGGGTGCTAAATCCCCATTCCATCGAATCCTATAGGACTTCATGGGGGCATTTGCCGGAATTACCGGCACGTTAATAACGCACTGGCCAACTTGCAACGAGGCCCTATGATTCGGGTCTTGAGTACTTACTTGACTGCAAGACATCGTTCTGCAGATCTTCGAGACTGGGTACATCATTCCACAACTTTGCCATCTGAGTCAAGAAGGTCTGATCTCAGCCCATCCTTTCTTCCTCTGTGGGGCTTTCACCTGGAGTACTTTGGTCGATCAAAGGTTTCTAGGAGGACAGTATCTAGTGATCTTCTCTAGCAAGAATGGTGGAAGTTGTCCATAAAAGAATGATACCATTTTATCCATTGCGCCATGCGAAGCCAGAGCATCCAACCGAGAGCCAGAGAGATAGTGTCAGTGGACTTCAGATGAGGAATGAGGCGGCCCATCCCACCTGATATGTCCATGAATTTACTATGATGACATCTCGGGGGGGCAAGACGACATTGAGCAGCACAGGTTTGATCACCGTGTGTGCGATTGGAAACCTCTGGGTATTAATCGCATTATAAATACCTTATCATATCATATGATGAACAGGGGTCGGGCAGTTTGAGTGGGAGACAGAAAAGACACTAGTTGCCTGCTTGAGTGCTTTTGGATTTTGGGGCAGGCTGGACAATTCGGTATGTACAGCACCTGAATAAGGGGGTATTTCCTTTCTACTTTTCCCCAGTGGTGGTACCTGACCACACCAGCTTAGGGGTGCCTGAAAAGGCTCCTAAATCCCTATCATGGTCGTGAACGCATGTCTAGAGGGGCTTGGTGTTTGATCTTCTATTAGTAGAAACAGAGAACTTCCTGGCACAGAATTACGGGCAGAGGTACTTTCTACCCTCGAACGGTGCTTATTGCAACTTCCATTCACGCTGTCCACAGACACTGCGTAGGGGAAGGAAGGCGGAGTGGGGAACGCTTCTTCTCCGCGCTATGCACGAGGAGTATTTAGGCGCAGTAGGAGAGGCGTGAACTCTGGAAGGATGGCCAGTGATTGGCCAGTGAGATATTGCTCGGCTGTGCCGGGGGGATCACCAGACCCTCACCTAACCACCCTCTTTCTAGCAACAGTTCAAGGTAAGCAGCTTCACAGATTTCTCTGAAATGGTATTGACTTTGGCATCATATAGCTTTTCCTTACCTGGATTACTTCCGGTCAGACTCTGAATAAATAGGATCTGTTTTCAAAGTAATTACAGTGGCTTGTTTGGTGTGGGTTATAAATTCAAGCAACTTGAAAGGGATGTGGGCACTGGGGTACCTCGTTTAAGCACACTATACCTCCCACGTGGGCTCAGCTTGTGCAAGGTCTTCTACACTGTCTCCCTGCTGGGAAGTGCAGTGACTGCACAGATCAGGTATCCGACACATACTTCCTAAGCAGATGTCGTGACTAGTAGCCGGTGTAAGGAGGGGTCAGATACAGCACTAGGATGCATTGCCAATGACCAAGGAGAACGTATTGCACAAGGATGGGCCGCAAGAAAGGGCAAGAACTAGGGTGGATCTGCACAGACTCCTGGGCTCGAAAACCCTTCCTGTTCATTCATTCATTGATTTTTGGCGTTTTTGAATGCCTCAAGTGACGTAGGTCACCTTCGGAAGGGCAGAAAAATCAAGGGTTTGGTTGGTTTTTTTTTTAGAGCAAGGCTTGGTTGTAGAGCAGGGAGTACATTAATATCCGTGGAATTCTGGGCAGGAAGCACATTCTGGCCATTATAACGCAGTCGCCCATGCCGCTCTTACACTCCTTCAGCAGGTGATAGGTTTGTGGGCAGCTGCTCTCTCGACCCTGAGGGCTCAAGCGTCCCCGTTCCATGTGCGAGAAAGCCATACAGTCCTGTTCATTGTTTGGATTTCTAGATTTGTGGCCAAACCAATACTTGTAGTCCCTGAATGTCAACGAAAACCCAGTACTGGGTGACTTTCTTGAGCATGACATTCCTGCATCTAGCACATGCGCATTGATCCCATACCAATAGTGAAAGGCGCTATACAAATGCCCTTTAACATCACATAACACACTGAAGTTTTGGAAATGTCCACTAGCTGCTTCATACTGGAGGTTCGAACGTCTCAGGTGAGAGCTTTAGAATTCCTGCATTGCGTCACCAGCAGTGGAGTAACTTTGCCGGAAAATATTTGGGTGGCCATGAACTCTAAATGAAAGGGGAGCCCCTGCCAAATGAATGGGACAAAATGGTGTGCCTAAAAAGTTGGGGGACACGGGAACCAACACCCTTGTCTTGAGCCGGGCGAGCCCCGACGGGGCTCGGCCTGGCCCGAGCCCAACGTACGGCTCTGGCCAGGCTGCCAGCTCGTGCCAGTGCCTGTCCAAAGCAAGGGCCAGCCACGAGCCCCGCCCGGGGCTCGCCCACTCAGATTCTAGAAAAAAAAGATGTGTTCCTGTAAATTACAGGAGCATCAGCCTGCCTTATGACTTATGGTCCCGGCCGCCTGAGTGCCGGTCCCTCCCCAGTCATTCATGGATTGGCTGGGGCAAGTCAGGAGGTCAGGCAGCAGGACAGGAAGTCAGGCAGACCTGCTCCTGGCACTTTGATCTTTGGTGTATCCAGCCCGGGACCCACCTTGCCCGACTGCTATGTGGGAGGAATGCCTGTGATGAACCGAGGACCTGTTACCGCAGAGGCGGCATCACATGTGGCGGACGAGGAGCCGTGTGCAAATGTTTTATACCAACCAAGAACTGAAAGAGAATCGCAACACCCAAAGTAAAAGGTTGGGAGAGGATCTTTGTACCGACTTTTTTGCACAGCCATTTCCCAGGCTCGGCCTGGAAATGCTTGGGCCCCTAGAGCCAGGACAGACCCCAGACTCGGCCTACCCCAGAGTTTCCTGGCTCCCCCAGCTCTACTTTTGAACCCCCATAAAATTACACCCATCGAGAGGGGAGGTTCGGAATCCTAGCACTGGTCACAGATGAGTTTAGGAAAGCACGACTGTAATCCCCAATTTTCTGAATTTCTGGAAGCCATCCTCATAGAGTTTCTGAGAATCAAAACCGAGAGCTCCTGAACGTAAAAGCTGAACCAGGCCCAGTGTCCGGTCCCAGCACTGTCCGGCTCGGGCCCCCCAGAGTCTCTGTGAAGCGAGGCCCGCTGGTGCATCGTAGGAAAAGCTGGGCTCCGGGCAGTGATAGGTTCTTTGGCTTCTCAAACCCTGACGCCCTGCCTTCTTAGCCGAGTCAGGCCTCCGGAGCCTCGTTTCGCAGCCCTCGAACAGAAGGGTTAACAGTGATGGGCAGCCTTCCAGCACCCCATTAAATATTTCATCGTGCTCGCTGCGATTGGACAATCCCACCGGCGCGAGGCGCGCGGAGATCAATGGCGGCGCCATTAAATATGTAGGCCTCGCTCCCAGCCGCGTCAGGCGAGGCGAGGAGATCAGACCGGCCTTGCTGACAGCTCTGAGGCCTACTGGGACAGGCCTGACAAATGCAAGTCAAGTGTGTTCACCGCTCCGGGGGCAGCAGGCCCTGTGTCCGTGGGGGACGCCGGACCACGCGCCAGGCCTGCTAATTTCTGAGCATAGTTTATTCGGCTGCTGAGTGGGGAAGGCTTCTGGAAGCAGCTGCCTCTTCAAAACAAGTAAATACTGACCCGCAGAAAAGACTTGAAGCAGACACTCAATTGTTTGGAACGTGGACAGTTGTTTCCTGTGCTCACGTGTGCGTCTTACTAGGCCTCTTACTAGGCTGGAGACATTGTGGCTAACCAGAGTGAATTCGGTTCCCGGCTGGGCGAGCTTGTGCCTGACTGGGTGGCCTGGTGTTTTGCCTGACCCATGGATATTGTGTCTGGGCAGCTGCATAGGAAATAGCTGGGGGATATAGTGCCTTGGTTGAGTCAGCGAGGCGATGCGTCACCTTGTAGAGGCACCTTGGCCAGGTGAGATTGTGCTTGATGCGGGTTCCATTAGGATTTTGCCCAGCCGAGTCATATTGTGAATGTGTCTGGTCAAGTGAAATTGTGTCTTGCGAGGTGAACTGGCAGGGTGATATAGCATTTCAATGTGACGTTGTGCCTGGACTGGTCAAGTATGTGAAATTGCATTTGGGCAGGTCATATTGTGTTTGTCAGAGGACACTGTGTCTGACCAGGTGACGTTGTGCCTGGCCGGTTAAAATTGAGCTTGACTAGGCAAAGTTTTGTCTAGGCCAGTTGGCATCGTTTTAAGCTGGTGAAATTGTGCCTGTGTGACATTTTGACTCCAGAGCAAGGGCAATTGCTGATCACCCCTTCCCCAATGCAGACATTCACCCGCACATCCTTGCACACTTCTCTGGGTGCAATGATGGATGGGTGAATGTCTGCATTGAGTGCAAGGATGGCTGGGTGAATATCTGAATTGAAAGCAAAGATGGCTGGGTGAAAGTCTTCATGGAGTGCAAGGATGTCTGGGTGAATGTCTGCATTGAGTGCAAGGATGCCTGAGTGAATGTCTGCATTGAGTGCAAGGATGTCTGAGTGAATGTTTGCATTGAGTGCAAGGATGGTGGGGTGATTGTCTGCATTGAGTGCAAGGATGGATGGATGGGTGAATGTCTGCACTGAAAGCAAGAATGGCTGGATGAAAGTCTTCATTGAGTGCAAGGACGGCTGAGTGAATGTCTGCTTTGAAAGCACGATGGCTGGGTGAAAGTCTTCATTGAGTGCAAGAATGGATGGGTGAATGTCTGCATTGAGTGCAAGGATGGCTGGGTGAATGTCTGCATTTAGTGCAAGGATGGATGGGTGAATGTCTGCATTGAGTTCAAGGATGGATTGGTGAATGTCTGCTTTGAGTGCAAGGATGAATGGGTGAATATCTGCATTGAAAGCAAGGATGGCTGGGTGAATTTCTCCATTGAGTGCAAGGATGGATGGGTAAATGGCTGCATTGAGTGCAAGGATGGATGGGTGAATGTCTTCATTAAGTGCAAGGATGGCTGGGTGCAAGTCTTCATTGAGTGCAAGGATGGCTGGGTGAATGTCTGCACTTAGTACCAGGATGGATGGGGGAATGTCTGCATTGAGTGCAAGGATGGCTGGGTGAATCTCTACATTGAGTGCAAGGATGGATGGGTGAATGTCTGCGCTGAGTACCAGGATGGCTGGGTGAATGTCTGCACTGGAGAAGTCTCTGATGCAGCTGGTGGCCTGCCACGTAAGCATCCTGTATGTCTACACTCCTGCACTCGTAGGCTTCTGACCGCTAGACCTGATGCTTTTATCGCAGAAAATAATCTTATTGCTCAAAGCAGGGGAGAAATATTCGGCATCGAAAAAGAAGGGTGAAGAGGGGGTGCTTTGGGATGACTTCTTGTTTACATTAGACGAGGGATAGGGCTTCTGGGATAAGATCTGTAGGTACTTTTAGGCAGGGAAGGAATTGGGCCAGAACAAGACTGAGCTGCGCTCCTGCAAAAAATGATTCCTCTCGGGTGCACGTGCACTTTATAACTGTACATAACTTAACAGCATGTTGGCGCTATGCAAAACAGCTAGTCAGTTATAAAAACATGTGCATGATCGTGGTCTATAGACCTACATATTCTGTATCTCTCAAACACAACCCTCTAGACCAGTGGTCTTCAAACTGGGGGAGGGTGGCCTCCCTAAGGGGGCCCAAAGGGTGTACACAGGGGTCTCCAGACTCTTTCAAAAGGGATTAAGATGACTGGTTTTAATATAAAAAAGGATTAAGGTGAATGCATTTAATAGAACATATAAGCAGTAGACAATCACCTTAAACTTTTTTCTTTATTTCGGCGAACTAGCACCATAAAAGTTATGGGGTCTGGAGCCGTACTTGGGTTCCCAGTTAAATCCGGACGTGAGTAAGTCACCTTTGTGTCCTTGTTGTCTTGCTTCGGCCTAGGATGAAATGCACTTCTTTTGCTTCTGCCCTGCCTACCAAGGGAGAGATCTCATTGACTTGAACCTAATATGGCGGCGTTTAAGTGTGAGATCCCCCAGCGTGGCTCTTGAAGCTGTGAAAGCATGTGCTAGACCTGCAGATGTCATTGCGATTGCGAAAAGGGTTCTTTTACTTTAACTCCATGTCTTGGGACGATGTACTTGGCACACTTCTGGATTGGGTATCTTACTCTCTGATGTTTTATTTGGATGCGTTTCCATTTGTTTTATGATAGTATCTGTTTTATGGCTGTCTTGTGTATTTCTTTTATGGTGCTAGTTCGTCAAAAGAAAGAATGAAGAAAAGTATAACTGAGTAAAAAACAAGAATCAGATTATATTTTAAAGAGCTTGGGCCCACATGGACATCGTTTGGGCCCTCTATGGGGTGCCAAGCCCTAGGTGGGGGGCCCCCAAACAATATTTTTACTCAAGGAGGGGCTTAGTATGAATAAGTTTGAATACCACTGCTCTAGACCAGCAGCTCCTTTCCTGCTAAACTCCTGTTGACCTGCAGCGCCTCTCCCTCAACTCACAGAATCTGACCTTAGAGGCCCGACGCTCCTTTCTCCCAAACTCGCAGCTTCTGTTCTTCTAATCCTACAGCAGGGCTTAAGTGGGGCAAGAAATTGGGGGGAGTCTCATTTGGGGGCGTGGCTTGCATGATAGGCGTGGCTTGAAAACTACACAAACCATAATAAGCCACGTAAATATATAAAATATAAATGTATGAAAGCATTTATATATTTTTATGCGTACCTTGCTTTGGTTTGTGTACTTCAAGATGGCTTGAAAAGTACAAACACCATCTTTTATAAAGCTATACCGACGAACAAAATCAGAGGCGTGTTTGTCCGTCGGCTAAGCTTTATAAAAGATGGCTTGAATTGTGTTCTTTTCAAGCCATCTTTTATAAACCTAGAAATATGTCACAGAGTCCCCAGGTTCGCCGATGGTCAAAGACGCCTTGGTGCACTGGGGAGGGGTTGGGGATACAAAAGCACAGTAACTTCCTCTGATGACCCCCGGGCCAGGGTTCACCAGAGGAAGTTACAGTGACTGACAGAAGTGGCAGCAGGCTGGCACTTCTGTCAGCTTGCCTGACTTAATGGAGGGCACATCTCTTATCGCGGCTGCGGCCGTGGTGGGATAATGTGTCCTGCTGTGGTTTGGTGGTACCGAGGGCCCTGGAAGGGCCCTGGCTAAGCCCCACTTTTTGGAGACTGCCGATGCCCAGCCCCGTCTGGCACTGGCCCACTTAAAGCACTGTCCTGCAGCTTCCACCCCCTGAAGTCAGGGCATCCGGCCGTATGGAAGATATGCTCCCATGCACCGACTGCCTGGAGGGCAACAGGGCAATGCACAAAGTGCAGGCCCAACATGCAAGTGTGTCCCTGTTTTTTAGTCGACGCAGGCCAGTATTTTTGCACATGGTGGCCAGTTTGATGAGTAACTTCACAGTGCGGTTTGTAGTTTTGACCGGTATCAGTGAACAAATATTACTTAAAAGGCTGAATTTGCCACCGATTTTACTAAAAATCTTTCGCTTAGGCACTACTCGAAATCTGAGAAAAAAGCAATTATTTGCCATTTGATACTGTGGGCCACTTTTTCATTGGTGCCCGAGTAAATTTTATGCCAGTTTTCTCCCATTTATCACCTGGTGGTGCGAAATATTGAGGCGTAACAGCAATTCGTATTGATTTTACACCTCCATTATCCACTCTGCACCATTTTTGTAGTCACACGTGGAAGAGCCGGGGCACGGGCGGAGTTAACATCTCTGCCGTGCTCACCTCCTCCATCTTGCGTGAGCATTGTGTTTCATGCTCGCATGAGATTTTCCTGCAGATGTAAAACAAATGGATTTCTATAGAGCTAATGGGCAGGTGCATCCCACAGGGGTAGCAAGCGGCAACGTAGGGGTAGCAATCACTACCCCCACGCTACCCACAATGACATCCATGCGCGTCAGGCCAATAGACTTGTCGCGCCTTTCTCCCCACTCAGAGCATCTGGTCGTACAGCTCCTGCCCCCAACTTAAAGTATCTTCCTCGATTGACCTGCAACTCCTGTTCCCCTCCTTCACTTCCCCCCGTACAGTTGCCATTTCTGACCCCAGCCCAGACATTCTATCTCCTGCCTCCCTAACCACCAGCTTCTTCCACGATAGATCCGCAGCTTCTATCCCCCGTACTCACTGCTTTTCTCTAAAACGTGGATCAATATTGTGGCCACCTTGAGTTAGTCACTTTTCTGTAGAGGGTTAGATATATATACAGCTGGCTACCTGTGAGGTACTCATGCTAGCAACCCTCAATGGAATCACCAGGTTCTGGGGCAGTACCCCACATCTGTGAGCATTGCACTGGAACTGTGAAAATCTGAAAAGCAGAAAGATTGAATGCCTAAATCTTGCATGGAAAACGTTACATGGAAAGGAAAGAGTTCCAATTACAGTTCAAGTACAAGGCAATCAAAACAGTAAAATTGAATGGGTAAAAGAAATCGATACTATTCGGTCTTTAATGTTTTTTTTAAAAAAAGATATTAGACCTCTTTTGTTTAGGTCGGTGGAAATGTCATGGAGTAGGGCGTAAATGCGTGCACGCAAATTCCTTTATGTAATTTGCAGTGTTTGAACTGCGAAGTGTAAACAGATGTGGGGGAGCCAGAGATTTCATGGGTGAAGCCGAGCCTAGGATCAACAGGCCTGGCTCTAGGAGCCCACCATGGCCGGCCCGCGCCCGGGATATAGCAGCACAAAACGCTTTCTCCAAAGCGCTGTACATACAGCTATTAGTCCTGCCGGGATGAGAACCTGCATATCACACACAGATCACAGCAGCGAGCGCTCAACCCGCTGAGCTATCTTACCAGCTATGGTATAGAACTAGCACACTCCCTGTTATTCTTTAGTATGGAGTTCATAAATAAAGTGATGGTGACAAATCTCACACACACACACACACACACACACACACTCTCTCTCTCTCTCTCTCTCTCTCTCTCTCTCTCTCTCTCTCTGGCTCTGCCGGCTGTTAAGGTGCTCAGGTTGCAAACGCAATTCTTTTATCATTGCCAGTCAGAGCCTTTCAATAGCAGCTATGGCGTTTAGCCAGGCCAGTGGCGTGGAGGCAGACCAAGGAGGGAAGGGCACCAGTTTGGGGAAGGGGACCACCCTGCCCCTGACAGCACAGTGACGTCACTGGCGCAGGAAGTAGTGCCAAGTGGTCCATGGAGGGTATAAGGAGAGGAGGCGAACGGTGGTCCCCACTCTATTTAGCGCGGTTCTTCACATTTTGATGTCGGAGATGTAATAATGAATGCGGCCGAAAGCCTTCAAGAGAATATCTGTGTCTGGTGTCCCTGTCTGGCCCTGCTGACTACGCCGCACACATAGGCATGATGGAACATTTCCAACTCAAAGAGCTTGCAAAGCACCAGTTACCTTGCAAATCTGTGCTAGTTAAAGTGAGCAACACAAATCGCCCATTTAAAGATTTGTTTATATCCATGATGTCTACTGTCTTGATTTGCAAAACAATATAGTTGCTTTAAGTCACTAATTAAAGGTTGTTAACATCATGAATAACCGAAGAAAAAAGGACAGACTGTGGTCCACGGCATCAAAGCAGCACAGTGCAGCCATGGTAAAAAAGTTGTGCTGAGAGATGCAGTGGCAGAAAAGGTTAACAGCTGTTGGATATGATATGATATAGCATTTATAACGTGCCTATACACAAGTGTTTCAAGGCGCGATGAGGTCAACGGAGGGTAAACAAAGGGAAAAAATGAAACAGCGATCCCACTAGGCCAGGTATCATTCAGATCACGCAAGTGCATGGGGAGGGGGAAAGGGAAACATGTGAGGGGAAGGGAGAGGGGTAAGTGCAGTACATGGGATAGTAGAATAAAATAAGATAAATAAAAACGGCCACTGGTGGCAAGTGCAAGGTAAGTGCAGACATAAGTGCCAGTAGGCGGAATGCAGGGATACAGAAAACAGTCCACAGTTGCAGAGGTTGCCAGGGAGGCAGTGCAGGTGAGTGGGCAACTGCGGGGCCTGGGCCCGAGAATCAGAAAGGGTGGCCAAGTAACCAGTGCCGTTTCTGCCAGGAATTTAGCAGGGATGAGGGGGAGAGAAAGCAAAGGCAAAGAGGACATTTTTGAGGTGCTTCCGGGACCGGAGATGGTTCTCCACAAGTTTCAGGGAGGTAGGAAGGCTGTTCCAGAGGAAGGCCCCTGTCGAAGCGAGAGATCTACCACCAACTCGTTGCTTGGAGAAGCGACTGACCCTGAGGGAGTTGGATGCGGAGGCTGTTCCAGAGGAAGGCCCCTGTCGAAGCGAGAGATCTACCACCAACTCGTTGCTTGGAGAAGCGACTGACCCTGAGGGAGTTGGATGCGGATGAGCGAAGAGCTCGAGAAGGAAGATATTTAGGAAGAGAGAGTTAAAGGTACTTTGGCCCAAGGCCCCAGAAGGCCTTGTGGACAATGCAGAGGGTTTTGAACTTAATCCTCGTAGCCACTGGGAGCCAGTGAAGAGATTTCAGTCCTGGAGAGATATGATCCCAGGGCTTGAGGCCAAGGACAAGTCTTGCAGTTCTGTTCTGGATCAGTTGCAGAGGGCGGACAGTAGAGGCAGGCAGATTTAGATAGACGCTGTTACAATAGTCCAGTTTACAGAGAACCAGGGCTCTGGAGACAGTGAGCTTCTGGGGGAAGGAGAGGAAAGGAAGTATACCTCTGAGGAGGTGCAGCTGGTTTTGTGACTTCTTAGAGACGTCGGAGATGTGCAGAAAGAAGGTGAGTGTAGAGTCGAAGATGACTCCGAGGTTTTTTGCTTTGCAGGTGGGAGCAGGAAGAGGGCCAGGAGAGGCCAGCCAGAGAGCTTCAGGGAAGGAGGGAGCGGGTGTGCTGATGAGTAGAATCTCAGTCTTACTGGCATTAAGACAGAGGTCGTTGGCGGCACACCACTCATGGATGGCAGACAATCAGAGATGAGGGTAGGAGAGGAGGAGGCGAGGGTAGCCTGAAAATGAGCTGGGTATCATCCGCATAGCACTGAAAGTTGGGGCAGAGAGCGGCGATGCGGTGGGCAAGGAGTGCCAGGTATTGGTTGAAAAGCCAGCGAGAGAGGTTAGATCCCTGGGGGACACCACAGGTAGAGATAAAGATATTGGAGAGGAAGGACCCAAGTTGGACCTGGGAGGGTCGGTCGGAGAGGAAAGAAGTCAGCCACGCCAGAGCCTGACCAGCGATGCCTAGGTTATCACGGAGACGGTTGAAGGCAGAAGAGAGATCAAGCAAGATGAGGACGCAACGGGTGTTGGAGTCAAGGTTGGAGAGCAGGTCTTCATGGATGTTCAGGCAGGTGAGCAGTTTCCGTGCTTCTGGCAGCTCTGAAGCCAAACTTATGGTCATGAAGACAACCAATAGATACAGTGTGGAGATTAAGCTGGGAGATGGCCAGTTTCTCCAGGAGCTTGCCCAGCAAGGGAGTGATGGAGATTGGGTGATACTTAGCCGGGCAGGAGTGGTCGGCCAAGGGTTTCTCAAGAAGAGAGTGCACTAGGGAGTGCTTCAGGGGGGATGGGAAGACTCCAGTGACGAAGGAGTGATTGCAGAAGTCCGCCCGGGCAGGAGCCAGTGCGTCGATGTGGTCCTTGATAGGTTTTGGAGGAGCAGGGGTGAACCTGCTTCGTCGAGACTTTCATAGATCGGACTTGTCTAGAAACCTCATCTGCAGAAAAAAGGGGAAAGGCAGAGAAGGAGGGAAGGGGGTGGGTGCAGAAGGGCCAGCGGGAGAGCAGGGAATAGAGGGAGGGAGGCGATAGGAGGAGAGTGAGGACAGGATGTCCTGAGTTTTAGAAGTGAAGTGAAAAGCCAGTGCCATGCAGAGAGCCTGGGAAGGGGAAGGAGAGGTAGAGACTGCGGCAGGATTGGCCAGTTCCTTGCAGGAAGACAGGAGAGTGGTGGAGAAGGACGTTCTCTGCCGGGCAGGGTAAGTTTGAGTCGGGCGGCCGAAATTAAGGCAAGCACGAGCGCATTTTCTTTTTTTGAATAGAAGGAGTAGGCGAACACCAGGTTGGGCTCGTGGCTGGCCCCTGCTTTTGGCAGGCACTGCTCCGAGAGGAAGAGTCAAGCCAGAGCCCTAGGCGGGGCTCGGGAAGGCCCAAGCCCCGCCTGGCTCGCCCAGCTCTATGGGAAAAGCATACTAGGACTTCGTAACGGGCTTGGGATTTTGTGCTAACAATCGTAAATGCCCTCCATCCCCCGATTTCCATAATTTGTGGGAGGCATACACATTGATTCCAAAGGAACAGGTCAGCTTTTAACTGTGGGAGTCCAAGATGTGCATTTGGATGTCTATGGCTGAGAGGATGGAGGCAGTGGAATCAAAACCTACGGGTCAGGCCCCTGTGCTGCCATAGAAATCAATGAAAATCTTTCCATTCGTAAAATGCATGCATGTAAGTGTGCGGCAAAGGGAAAGTGACCCTTCTAGTGGGTCACCGAACCCCAACGTATTACAAAAAAGGAGTGATCGAAGTAAATATTTCCGACAGTCACCTTTGTACACAATCCACTCTTGACTACGCCACCTGTTGTTATGGCTTGGCAGTTGCAGAATTAACATTCCTGCAGAAGACCAAGGTCTGGATAGCCCTGCTTGGGGCAGAGTGCTCCCTCCACAGACAGTCATAGGCTGAAACTACAACGGTGACGATTGGGCGCCTCATAAAAGTACATTAGCATCCCTCGCGCGGCTTCCGGAAATGACCAGACGGTGTGCTTTCCCCTCCGCGTGCAGCCTTCCTTTCCCTGAAAAACTGTGATACGCAGGAACGCCAGAGGAACTAAAGAAGCTTCGGAAAGAACCATTGGGCCCACCTTTATATGACCCACACAAGAGGGACTAATTAAAAGCACAGAATTTAAACCGTTTTTTTTTTATTCCGGCGTCACAACCAAATACCGAAGACGCAATCCTCTGGTCAGAGAGTTTTTGCAAGTAATAACACCTAAATGTGCTAGTGAGCGAGGCCTGCAGTGATGCCTTATGGGAATTCAGGATCAACATACTCACCCGTAGCATTTAAGGGGTTAACCCACTTTTTTTAGGTTCATCTCACATATTTAATAAACTAGGGGGCAGCGGTGAACCCCACCCCTGTTTACCTATACCCTATCTAAAAGTGCGAATAGGCAGACAAGTGAAAGAGGTTACGAGCTTGCTCGCGGGCAAGGTGGAGGGCACCATGAGGTGCCAACAGAAAAAGCTCCCTCTGCAATGAAGTCCTTTAAAGCTCAAGCGGGTTCTGCTGCTGCTCCAAAGCAGGCGATGGACCCCATTTCGCCTTCTGTCCCAACTTCTCTTTCTTTCTCTCTGATGCCTCCTTCTCTCTTTTTCTGATTTTCATTTGCCCATCTGCTCTTTTCTCTCTCTCTCCTTGAGGCCTCTTTCTCTCTTTTTCCGATTTTCGTTTGCACTATCAATACCTGCCTACATTCGAAAGTCAAAGTCCCTGAGATGCATGCCCCGCCCATATCCAAACAATACTCCGCCCACTTGCACAAGGCCCCGCCCACATGTTAACAGAAAGTAACACAAAATGTTGAATATATGTGCTAATTAAATAAAGCAAACCAACCACAGTTTATGCAACCGGTGTTTCGAATTCTAAAATAGTCTGTTAATAAGAGCGCGGCTGGAGGATACGGTATTGCTTGCATCTCTCGTTCTTTGCAACCAGCTAATGACATGGCAAGAAATGGATCACAGATCCTGGGATTTACATGGTGGTCACACAGAGGGGCATAACATCCGAGAAGATTGTCACCAGGGATACACAGGTGAACTTGAATACCGCATGTTAGCCGAGGTAAGATCCAGAAACTCTTTAGAAGTGCCCAGCTGAATGAGCCTGGCCTCACCTTCCTACTTGCTCAACAGCTGAAACTTTGGTCGAGCAACAGGCTGTGATTGAACTAGGGCAGTGTTCTTTGCCTCTCCAGATGCTGGACTATACCTGCCTGCCATGAGCCCCAGCCATTATAGTGAGTGGTCACGTAGTCCAAAACATCTGGAGATCCGCGGGTTGCAGACATCTGAAGTCGAGGACGCATGCGCCATTTCTGCCAGAATTCCTGAAGTGTAGCAGTAATGCAGCTTGCATGTATGCCCTAGTAGAGCTCACGTGCATTTGTGAATTCATGAAAGATTCACCTGATTTAAGGTGTCCATGATTGAAGAAAAAAGGGTATATATTGTATATAACAATTGACTGTCACGGCAACTGATTACAAATAGAACCTTTCTCTTGTGTATGTGCCATCGCTTATAAGACGCCTCTGGAATAGCCGTGCGGTCCAGCCCTTTGTCTTCCAGCACAAGACCTGTTTGATCTTCTGTTATCAGATTTTGGTCCTCCCCACAGGGACGTCATTTCACCAAAATGCCAGGGGTAGCGGAAGTGACATCACATGACCCTTGACCCCCGATGACATCACAGGAAGTGATGTCATTTGACCCCACCCTGAAGTGATATTGCGAGAAGCGATGGAACACGACCTTTCACCCGTTGACTAAACAGGAAATGACATCACATAGCATTGTACACTACGAAAAATATGGTTACGATATCACTATAATGTGATATACATTTCATGCAAGAATGGATCGCCATATGTAGCGTTAAGATCAGTGTACATAGGCCCATATTATCAAATTACTGTGAATGCAAGCAGACGTCCATGACCAAATGATAATGATGTGTAATTATATAGCACTTACGCTTTAGCGCTTTATATAGAAAAAATATACACCCAATATCATCCAACCTGTGTCAGTACTCATTTATGGACCTCAGAAGGATGAAAGGCAGAGTTGATGCGTTTAAGAACAGACTAAATCAGTGAAGTGTGCCTGAAATAAACCTGTAATGGGTCTAGCAATTATTGTATAGCATTCCAGAAAGACACATTATTTGGTAGTCCTATTCTTTCTTATTTAGGGTCAGTGCTGAAAGTGTTAGACTTGTGGCACTCCTGTGCTTATTTTTTTTGTTTTTTTTAAAGGGCCTGAACAAGAAAGCCAGCCACTCCAGGAGCTTGCATTACAAAAAAAGAAAAAGAAAAAAAAACGTTTTCTTTTTTTTTTACAGAGGTCGCATGGGAGACCTCAGAGGTCACAAGAGAGACCTCAGAGGTTGCAGTTGCGACTCCTGGCGAACCCTAAATGACGTCCCTGCCTCCCCACATGCCATTCTCTCTACATTTCCCCGCCCAATGGCACAAAAGAGGACATTCCCATTACTGTAATGCCTTTATCGAAGACCCTTCGCTTGAGGGCTATTTCCCCAAAGGATATTGTTCAACATGAGCTGCGGTATCTCGCGTCCTTGCGTGGCCCTGCAAAGAAGCTGCTCTATGTTCAGTGACTTATATTTTATTAAATATCCTGGTGCCAAGACACCGTGCAAATGGCAGACACAATGCTTTACAAATACTGTGTAACATGTGGTAAATGCCACCACCATTCGGGTCTGTTTGGCATGTAATGTCTGAAGTCATTAGAAGTGTGTCCCCTTTCTGCAGCATACACTCGACTAACTATATATTCTTTTGCTTGACAACCTTTTCATGCACTTGGTCAATGGAATAATGACTTTCTGAGTCCATGTCAACAGAGCCATTTTGGGGTTTTACACCGGTGGCTGGATTTAAGAAAGTGGGTACTTATGCGTGCATCGCGCAGAGTATTGCATGTGTGTGTTACTTGTAGTGTGACCAGATTTTTAAAATAAAAAAAACAGTATGAGCAACCAACACAGAAGTAGGACTACAGTTTCGGCAGACTGTGCTCCAGTATCTTGACGCATATGGAGATGGTAAAATACTGCTTTAATCTCAAGAAGTAAAGCATGGTGAATAAACATTCATCACGTCGACTGATCACACTGTTTTATCATTCATTTTTTAGATTATATAATTCTAGATGCATCATCTATGATGTCATCATATGGGGGAAACAGTAAAATTCTGTCGAGGGGTGGGTTGGATTAGGGGATATATCTACTTATAGAAAATGTGCATGTTAGTCTCTCATTGGTGGTCTCTTTTCTGTGAGACACACCCTGAGCTACTTCTAAACACGTGGTATAGGGTACGCGTCATAGCAGAAAATGTGGTAGCGGAATAATGCTTTGCAACATTGGATGTAAAAGTGCATAGCAGGCTATCCTAAGTGGTTGGCAACCCTAATCCAGCCTTGGACATTCGGCTTGTTAGCAGCACATACATAGAAACAAAACCCAGGTAGTTGGAGATGCGTCAGTTCTCCCCTTGTTTCCCAATTAGGCCATCCTCTCTCATCGATAGACCTCATACCAGTGTCTTCTGTTTGAAGACTGACCTTGCCAGTCTACACTGTCTCGGGACATCCAAGGGAGTTTAGTTACACCTCTATTTTAGATCCAGGATTAATGAATAGCCCTTGTTTGTGAGCTCCTCATCACGTGTTGCAAGACCATGAATTTGTTCATTTCGACAGTGCATTTAACACCATTTGATTCAATTATGCTGGTTGCAGTTCTCCTTTTAGCCTTTAGAGACTTGCTCACTCCATCCCATATTGACTTTATGCCCTTTTAATTATCCAATATTTGGTATCAGTAAATGTTCTCGTTCCTCCTAATCCTTGGGAAATATGTCCCTGCGCATGGTCTGCTCGTTAGACTCCGTTTGTGCTTTTTCCTTCAGCTCTTGAAATAGCATCTTTGGTTCATGGCCAATGTTCTCCTCTATTTCGCAGCTTTTTCATCATCTTTCCATGTTAATATTCTGGGCTTGTATTTTGAGGTAGTTGGGTTGATGGACATAATCCATCGTCCATCTTGTTCTGATGGTAGTCCTAAACGTTGAATATATACCTCTTATAAGCAAGCTACTATGTATTCTTTCAACCTTGCATTTCAGTGTAATTACAGTTGTTGATCAGTCAGCCACTTCAGTGTTTGTATTCATAAATATTGCATCATGGAGCACATGTTTCTCTTAGTGCTCTAGTTACATTGTCTTTCTTAAATATTTTCATATGTTTCATCAAAGGTTCAAATTTCTTCTTTAGGACATTCTTTTGCTTTTATTGGACTTTGTTTAACGTACCTCCATGTCACGCACCATTTTACCGATGGCTACATTTTGGCAACTCGGCAAGGGACATCCTTCTTGGTAGATTTCTTCCACTGTTTCAACATAAGGGTATCTTGTGAATGGCTGTCTGAGTGCATATCGTCTTTCATATAATCGACGGGGTAAGAACATATCGCATATACTTGTGCAGGGGTTTCCAATTGTAACTCTTCGTCTGTCATTCCAATAGAACAGGGCGAAGGGGCAGTGACTAAGGAGAATGCGTACACCAGCTCCTCTACAAGACATAAACACAAAAAAGGACTAAAACACACATAGGACACCAGAGAAACAGTAGTCATACTTCTAAGTCTGTGGTATTTTCTGCACAAAGTATATGGTTATTGAAAGCTCACAGCTCTCATTGAAGTAGAGCAACCATGGAAGAAGGGGGAGGACATGAAACGCAAGCAAAATGAGTCAAGGCCGGCCCGATTTCAGCATTTGTCCAAGGGTTACCAGCAAAAACCGGGACAATAGCCAACCATCCGCAAATACTGCAACAGGGTTTCAAAACCGGAATGGTCCCGGCAAAACCAGGACGTCTGGTCACCTTAGTTACTGGCATTTAAGTATTCATACAATGAGCACAAGACGGGAGCCTTTTTTGACTGATAACAGTGCAAGGCTTCAGTTACAGATCATGTCACCTTTACCGACCTGTAAAGTCACCCTCGTCGGTGCCTGTGTAGTTATTATAATACCTCAGGCTAATCGTCAGAGGATTTCGGAATACATTTGGACAAGACACAAGGTACGCAAGAACAGACTGGAAAGGTGGGGGAGCTGGATATCTGTTTCAGGCAGAGAGGGGGTGATGCTCGGCCTCCACGGTGACTAAAAGAGGAGGCTTATAAGAGGAGGGAGAGCTCGGCTGCGGGACAAAAAAGGACTGACAGAACCCACATTCGCGGCATTACTGGGTCCCGCCCACGTCTCCACCCGATTGGCTACCAGCAGCAGTCTTTTGTAAGCCAATCGGATGGAGACATGGGCAGAGCCGCAGCAACTCTGTGTCAGCAGGGGAAAACCCAGAGACGCCATGCCCTTCCCAGAGACCCGGATGGAGAAGAGCGTAAAAACCCAGACTCTCTGGGCTAAACCCAAAGGTTAAGCAGGTATACCCCCATCTGCTCTTTTCTCTCTCTTTCTGGTACCTCTTTCTCTCTTTTTTCCATTCTCCATGTTGGTTTCCCTGTTTTTCCCATCTGTACCTCCCCCGGCCTTTCTCCCTCCCTCCCTCTGCCTCCCCTGTGCACCGATTGATTGGTGGAAGCATTGCTTCCTCACCATGTGTTTTGGAGCGTCATTTTTTAACTGCAGAGGATCCGTGCAAGCAGGTCCTGCTGCTGCCCTCCAAAGCAGGTGAGTGACCCCATCTTGCCTTCTGTCCCATCTGCTCTTTCTTTCTCTCTGATGCCTCCTTCTCTCTTTTTCTGATTTTTTCATTTGTCCCATCTGCTCCTTTCACTCTCTTGCTTTGATGCCTCTTTCTCCAATTTTCATTTGCCCCCATCTCCTACTTTTCCCTCTGTTTCTGGGCCCTCTTTCTTTTTTCTGTTCTCCATTTTGGTTTACCCCTCTGTACCTCCCCCATCCTTTCTCCCTCCCTCCCCTGACATCCCCTGTGCATCAATCGGTTGGTGGAAGCCTTGCTTCCTCACCATGTGTTTTGGAGTGCCATTATCGGACTGCAGAGGACCCTTGCAAGTGGGTCCTGCTGCTGCCGCTCCAAAGCTGGTGAGTGACCCCATTTTGCCTCTGTCCCATCTGCTCTTTCTTTCGCTCTGATGCCTCCTTCTCTCTTTTTCCAATTTTCATTTGCCCCATCTGCTCTTTTCTTTCTCTTTCTGGTGCCTGTTTCTCTCCTTTTCTGTTCTCCATGTTTGTTTCCCCTATTTCTCCCCTCTGTACCTTCCCCGGCCTTACTCCATCCTACCCCCTGGGCACCAATTGGTTGCTGGAAACCTTAGCAACCCTCTTAAAAGCAGGACCCAGGGCAGCCTGCGCCCAGGCAGCCACGGATAAGGGTCCAGAGGCAAAGGGCAGCTTCTGCAGTAGCACCTCCAGATCATGTTTGCCAGTGTTCGCCTGTGGAGCCAACAGTGCAGCATTCAACCAGCAGCGACTGACAAGGTAAGCAAGGTGGGACAGGGGGAACAGAAATTACTGCTCTCTATTAAACTATCTCACCTCTCTTATTGCTCCTTTTACCAAAATGCTTTAGTCTGCTGCATGTCCGCCCATAATTGTATGCTGTCCTTTTCAGGCACTTAGGCCCTATCCAGGAAACTTGCATCTAGGTAACTGCTTTTTCTGCTGTATGTGGAAGCCTAGGCTTTTTCCCTCCATCCAGGAAACTCACATATAGGTGTCTTTACTTTTTCTGCTTTATGTGGAAACCCAGGCTTTTCCCCTCTATCCAGGAAACTTGCATCTAGGTGTCTTTACTTTTTCTGATGTATGTTGAAACCTATGCTTTTCCCCTCTTTCTTGGACACGGGATGCCCACGGGCTTTGGCGCGGTATAAGCATAGTAACATAACACATAACATAACACTTGATTCTAGATGGTTGTATTGCTGTTGTGTTGAATTTGGTATTGTGCTTCTCCCTCACCCGCTCTCAGTCTTCCCTTGGCTCCCCTCTCCCCTCCCCTCCTACTCTCCTCTTTCTCTCCCATTTCACCTGATGAGGTCTCACGGCAGGTCCGCTCAATGAAAGTCTCATCCTCCGGTGCTCCTATGCTCCTCCGGAACTATCAAGGACAACATTGCCTCCCTTGCTCCAGCCTTGGCAGATTCTGCAATCACTCCTTTGCCACTGGCTCCTTCCCGCTACACCATTAGCACTCCCCTAGGGAATGTACAGATACAAGCAATACCCCTCTAGTTTTGCTGAAAATTCCAATGAAAGGGTAGCAGTAATTCAAAGGTGTGTATCAAAAGGTCATGTTGTGTTTGATCCACCAGTTGAATGACACAATGTGCAACTCTCTTATTGGTACACCTTTGGGAGAGGTGGGCATGGGTGATGGGGGATGATCTGGACTACTGTCTCATGATCCTTCATATACTTATTCTTGTGGGAGTTGAGAACGTGTTTGGATTGTCATCAAAATTGACACCTATACTAAACCTGATACCATTAGACATGTTAGCCATTTTTCTCCACTTGTCTGTGTGGCTGAAATGGTGGTCATGAACTAGGGACTTGCCTGGTTAAAATCGTATCTAATCAAACTCTGGCAGAAAACCACACTTCCCCATTTAAATCCCAGATACACTCAATAATTTGTGTGGTACCACCGGGTTCTACCCTGACATATTTTCTCTTTAAAAGTTTTTCGGCTCCATTGATCAAGCTAATGTACTTTTCTTGGGTTACAAACCTATTATTATGTGATTAATACCAAACTATTCTCTAAAACAAAAGACCCTGTTCTCAATTGAACCAATTACCTGAATGTAATAACTGTATGAAAAGAAACTGTTGAAAAAGGAATCCCACCAAAACAGAAATTCTTCAGGTGGGGCGTCAACAAGCTCTTACTCAAGGGCGATCTGGCTGCCCCAACTGGGGGAGTCTCCACACCTCACCACTGCTATCACAAATATGGGTCTGCTCATGGACACTGAGCTATCAATGACCCCACAGGTGGCCGCAGTGGTGCCCAAAAAGTGTGTCAAACATAACATCTACAAGCAATCTTTCCATACTTTTCCTTCCCCGCACAAAGCCCGGGCTGTAATTGTTCTGATGCTTGCAGACCATGAAAATAGTGTTTTTAATATTTCAAATGCCCCGCTTGAAATGGATACAAAACGCAACTTCCCATTTGATGCTGCATTTTGGCCAACACTATCACAACGGGTGCCTGTGAACACACACAATGATTTGAAGATGCTCTATTTCTCATTGGGAAATGTTCACTATATGCCCCAAAATAAAACCTAGATTTGGCCGCTGCTTGTCTTCATCCAATTCCAAAATGTATAATGCCTAGAACAGAAGGCCATGCCTTCTCTGCTTGAGGATCCAGACTCTGGAATTAATTGTCCATCCAAATTAGAGCAACATCAGAACTCTCTGAAAAACAGACAGAAATTTCAGCGCCAGGAAGTTACATTTGGTGGCCACAGTTGTGCTTTTAAAGAATTGATTAACTTAAGCACAGGAACCATGATTCTGCTAATATCTATATTTTCAAATACATTTCTATACTTTTCATTAGTTCCTCATGGTGGAGGCGATGCCCATTGTCACAACACAGCTGTGACTCCATCACGACTCTAGCAACTCAAAAGGACACCGCCACAAAGAGCTTAGCCAAATAGCAGGAAGAAGGGTGCAATCCCATTTGTGCAACTACGAGGCAGAAATGTGTACCCAAAACCCACAAGATTCATGAGTGATCTGCTTCTCAATAGGATTACTCTTCAGTCATTCAGGAAGAACCAGCACAAGATGTATGTTCATAACAAATAGGTTATCTTTATGTACAGTCCAATCTAAGGGAAATCTGACATCGGTGGATGAAAGCAGTGCAATATTCAAATACCCTTCAGTCAAGTCAACAAAACCTACCACCCTGAAAGCAAGGCGCTTCTTCATGATTGCCCTACTGCAAATGGAGTTGGTGGTTCAATCCTTTCTGATCTCTCCAGCACAACTGAACAATGCTGGATCATGAGCGTCAACAATTCGGACCACAGATGTTCCTTACCTGCTCCAATCATTTTTGCCCGGATGCGGATTCTTGCCCCTGAGATTGCCTTCCTTGGTCTGAAGATGGAATTTCTTACCTCTCCTATGAGTAGTCTTGCCATCCAATGGGGTGGTCCTACCAATGATTACCCAAAGTGTCACTAAATGGTTTTAAAACTAAAAACCAACATTGTGCTTAATGGTGGAGCAATGGAAATACGAAGAATGAAATAAGTGCAACATAGGTAAAGGACTTTGGTTGCGGGAGGAAGGTCTATGGTGAATACATCATGATGGATACTAAATATTTCCTAAAGGAAATTACAATGGGTGATTTTCCTGGCTTTATCATTGGGGTTGCATAATATAATCCACAACTTGTGCTTTGTTAATCTCCTAATGTATACACTGACTGTGACAGAATACATCAGATGAGGGCGGGGTAGCCGAGACTTTTTTGAATTCTATTTCATAATGCTCCATGCCAAAAACAAAGTGCATCTATGTGCCTTAATTGGGACAGTCTCCTGGAATGTACAGCAACAGCCCTGCAGTGGCAGCACAGAAGGCTCAATTGCCACAAGTGCATTCCTGACAGCTGCTGGAACACAAAGTTTCAAGAGACATAGGTGACTTGTTCATCTTCTGCACCACTGATCAAAAAATAATAGTTGTCTGCACGAGTCAGTCGCGTAGCATGTTAAACTGTAAAAATAAGCAATGTCTGATTATGGCATGTTGGCTACTGAAGTCACACAATTATACGTTCACAGAATTTGGATATCCTTGTGTCAGCAGTGCATCAGCCATGACAGAGGTGATGGGAATTAGTCATCTAGTGTATCGCTCCACAACTGCCATGTGGGACAACGCCCAGGCGGCTGCCTCTTTGAACCTTCTTCACAAAGGCTAACACCTTCCTTCTGGGTCACAGGAAACCTTCCAGGGATGTCATCTGGGAAATGGAGCTTCAAAGTCAGCCCTATAATAACAAAACCACTTTCACACCAGGGTGCTGATCACTTGAGTCCTTTTGACGTCAGCAGACATGGGAAGGAGGCACTGTTAGAGTAGCCGAGAGGATAGGGTTGGCCAAGAGAGGGCTTACACCATCTTGGTTTCTACTACAGCTCTCCACACTTGCCTCCCCCACTGCTTCCTGAAAACAAAACACTCTGGGTAGGATTGCAGAAGTCAAAGGCCACTTGTTACAGGTGCCTAGATAGGATCCATAACAACAGGCTTGCTTGGGCCAATCTACTGTTGTGTTTTGCCTTTGGAAGGACAAGAAATCCTTTCCTTAGTTGATTAATCTTTGGACTCTGAAAAAAGAAGGATTCATCTGGAACTCTGTTGGGGATACAGTCTATTCCGAATTCCATTGCCATAGAGGTGAATACAGAGATCTCTGAGGGAGAGGAAACTTCTGCTCCTTAACCATCCTCAGGGAAGAGTTTGCAGAGACAATGCTGTTGGCCCAATACTGTCTGCTGCCTATGCACTGGAACTAGGATCCTGCTTATGGGATGGTGGAAGGGGCCAGGTAGGTGCCGGACAACCTTTCTGGAGTGGATAGGTGGAACAAATGGTTCGCCTTTTCTCTCGAGACCCAAAACCGTGTGCCCAGTAACCCTGAAGTCCAAAAGCTGGTTTAAACCTAATTACCTCACTGAGACATAACTGAGCCAGCTCAATAAAACTTTGATAAAGCACTTTGTTTGCAGGAGGTAGCTCTTTGGGACATACATTATGATGAAGACTAAATGTTTCCTAATGGAAATTACAATGGCTGATTTCCCTGGCTTTTTTATCATTTAAATTGCATAACATAATCCACACCTTGAACTTTGTTAATATGCAAATGAATATACTGAGAGTGACAGGTAATTCTATTTCTGAAAGGGCGATCTGCTAATCAGACCTGCTTCATAATGCTCCATGCCAAAAACAAAGTGCACCCATGTGCCTTTGTTGGCAGAGTCTCCTGACGTCCACTACAACGGGCCAGCAGTGGCAGCATGACAGGCTCAAAGCACACATGCATTGCTGACAGCTGATGGTACACAATGTTCTAAGAGACAGTGGTGGCCTTTTAATCTTCTGCACCTCTCATCAAAACATAATAAATGTGTACCTAATTCCGCCTGATGGCACATTAAACAATTCTAAATAAACCACGTCTGATTATGACATTGTGGCTAGTGAGTGCACACAATTATACAGCCACAGCATTTGGATATCATATTCTGTCAGCTTGGTGAGCAGTGCTTCAGCCGTGACAAAACTGAAGTGCATTAGTCATATGGCCTGGATCTCTACACTCAATATGAGCCTCTGCAGGGCCTGCAAAGCTCAACTCTAAGGAATAATTTTTCGAGGGCTCTCGCCACAACCTGACCTAGTAAAGCACATCACTGCCAGGAGGTGACCGCCGACTTGCCACTTTGGAAGTATCTGATTCACTGCATCCATAGCGTTGACTTGATGCAACAGCAAAGGTGTACAGAGGGTAGGGCCTGAGCGGGCAAGGCCTGCCCATAATCTGTAAATGCCCACTCAGCAGTGCTGTGTGGGGCTTTACAGATGGTAATGTCACTGCAGTGGGCACAACTACATTAGCTTCAGGCCCCACCTGTTAGACAATCCTGACTATGCCTCTGCCCAACAGAAACAATGTATTGACCCAACTCATATGTTGACTCAACCTGATGGAACTATCGACTTGCCTATCTTGTACTCTGACCAGACCCATTGTTTTGACCAGGCTCAACTGCCTAATTAACCTGTTGGAAACCATGAACTCAAACTGTCTCAAGCATGGACTCGACTCTCAGAGAGCCCCATCTTGAAGCCGACTCAATGACGAATCACCACTGTATCAATGCCACTTGACCAAATCGACACACACTTGACTGCATTAAAGCACCCAGAATCCTGGCTCGACACTGCTGAGCACACAAGAGGAAGAGACTAAGGTATTTCAAGAGGCCCTGTCGCACTTGTCAGCCTTATAGGGCCCGAGTGACTTATATCCCCACCCCTCCTTTACCTAATCGGCCTGATGTGACCCATGAACTCAAACTGTCTCAAGCATGTACTCGAATCTCAGAGAGCCCCACCTCGAAGAAGTCTCAATCACAAATCACCACTGTATCAACCCAACTTGACCAACTCGACACCCGCTTGACTGCAGATAAGTGCTGAGAATCCTGGCTTGACACTGCTGAGCACACAAGAAAAAGAGACAAAGGTATTTCAAGATCATAGGAATGTTCCTTCTGGACCTTCTATAAAGCTCTAAAAACTCTCCTATTTTTATAAACTTGTTCTACCTACGGATTTACTCTTTTTCTGTCTCCTCTCACTTCTGATGTTATGTGCCTGCATGTAACTGGTCATGTAAGACTGCCTTGAAGTCTTAGGGCTTTGAGCGCTATACAAATAGAAAAAAATAATTAACTAAGAGTCCCTGTTACGCTGGTCTGCCTTAAAGGACCTGAGTGACTTATAAACCCCCGCTCCTTTTTAAAAAGAAATACACTTGAGCAATTGACATTGCTGCTGAAATCTTTTGTCTCAGCAATGCCCATCAGTGCTCTTTCATATAAAAGTCTGCATTCTCTGTGTTTCTCTGACAGGGGTGAGTCGTTAGTGTTTTTAATTAGTTTTGTGCATTGATTGCTTTTAATAACATCCCTATTTGAATCCTGTTTGGCCATTCTTTTCTTTTTTGGTCCCAACATACTATTGTTGTTTGTGTTGCAACTGTATCAGCTCTCACCCTTCCTGAAGAGATAGCATGCCCTCGGCCCATGTTGCGAAAAGAAGCACAGAAGGGACACCTGCTGGGCTCTCTCTGTTTCACCTTTATGATTGCAATCAGTGCTGATTTAGTAGTTGTGTGGGGCCGAGTAAGCAGTTTGGCCACTACTCGCCCCTGTACTACAGAGCAGCAGTCATTTCGTCACACTGACCCACACCAAAGAGTCTACAGAAGGGTAAAACATGTCTGTGATTATTGTACTCCTTTTGGCTGGCAAATACACTTTCAAAGTAGCACAGCCTTTAGTTTATGTGGGGAGGGGCTTCCTTGAGTAATATGTGCATACCATCAACCGCAGCTTGGATCTTAAGCAGGGGGCTATGTGGTGGTATCAATGTCCATGTTCATTATCCTGGGCACTGCAGAGCAAGTAAAGCTAGCCAGCAGGGGTGCTGCAACACTTAATGACCATTTAATGACCATTTAAAACATCTATTAGGCTTTCAGGGGGCCTACCATGGGGAGGAGGCAAGTCTCAGATGAAAAGGTTGAAATTCCCTCATTCTTTGTATTTGTTTATTATTTATATTGCACACCGAACTCTAAGGTAACTGGGCACTTGAAAGACTTACATACATAGTGATACAATATATGAGGCAATATACATTGACATGCAAATATAGTGTCAAAGGGGACACTAGTTACAGATGGGTCAGTGAGCAAGAAGCAATTATACAGCAATCTAGACGGCGGTTCAGCAAGAGGTGGGTGGTGGTGCAGTATACCGGTAGTATGGTAACAAGATAAGGTATGTGGCATCTTAAAGTAGGGGTTTGTTGCTCAACCAGTCTTTTATTTTAGCTTTAAAAGTGAGGAAGGAAGGTTCTTGTCTGATGGCTCATGTTGTCCCTGCTGTATCTAAATCCTAAACCATAAAACTAGAGAAAATCTTTCACCTTAGAAGAAATACTATAAGAGAAATCCAATTTAAAAGAATTCTAAAAACATTATTGCAAAATTCAAGGACTTATCATAAATGTTCAAACGAACTTCGGAAATTACATTGACTCGTTAAGTCCAAGCGGAGTCAAACTGGATAAACAATGTATCCAGAACGTTTCTTGCTGCAAAGTCCTTTTGCAATCTCCACCTGTGGGATGCTTTGCGATAAATTCCATCACTTGGAATTGCAATTGGGCAAAATAATGCTCCATACTTTTAAAATGTCTGGAGACTGGGGATTTATTGTTATGCTTTCTTAGGTAGATTTTATTATTATTATTATTCGATTGTATGTTCTGCACCAGCTCACCGCCGTAGTAGTCTCAAAGCCCATTTTATTTATTTATTTATTTATTTATTTATTACGCGCCGAAGCTCACAAGCATCAGAGCGCAACAAAAAGACTCTGGGACAATAATTTCACGGGACAACACAAAAGAAGGGAGAAGAGAAGAAAGAGAAGTGACCCAGAGCGATGAAGTAGAAGCCTAGTTATTTGAAGAGGAAGGTCTTCAATTGCTTCCTGAAAAATAGAATGTTGCTTTCCAGTCTAAGGCTGCAAGGCAGTTTATTCCAGTGAGAGATCACCAGGTTTGGGAAAGCTCGACCTAGGCCGGTGGCTTTGCCTGGGGGACAGGGATTGATCAATCCTTGTTTGGTAGATCTCAGGCAGCGACTTGGCTCATACCAGCTGAATTTTCTTTTGAAATATGCTGGCGCCGTGCCGTAGAGACATCGGTGGGTTAAGATCAGTGATTTAAACAAGATCCGTTCTTTCACTGCCAGCCAATGAAGATCATTCCTGTCCTTAGTAATGTGTTCTCGCTTAGGTTTGTTTACAATGGACCTGACAGCATTATTTTGGATAGTCTGGCATTGTTTCAGGCAGTTGTTACTGGTGCCAAGCATTAATGCATTTCCATAGTCCAAGCGAGACAGAATAGTAGCTCTCCCTATCGTGGCACTATTCTTGGTGTTTAAGAATGGTCTGATACGGCAGAGGAGCCTTTGATAATATTGGCAATTTTGCTTAGGATAAGCGGTCTGGGCTTATGCACCTAGGGAGGATTGTAGACACATTGTCCTAGTTAAAGTGCCTTAACTCCCACTAAGGGACAGCAGTTTTTATGTCAGGGATCCATGCTGGTAGATTCACATTCATAAATGAGACCACCAGGACACTTAATTAGGTACACTAAAAAAGTAGAATTGCATGTTCCATAATGTCAGAAAGTGAAAACCTTTTTCCAATTCCCCGATAAGTTACTGTATCCTCCAAAGCCATGTCATGTTCAGATGCTGATTTCTGACCTCAGAAGCGACCGTTAGGCGGTGCGGCTTGACAGCACTAGGTCCCTTCCTCTATCCGTCTGAAGCAACCCGCGACTGTGACTGTTGCTGGAGCTCCAGAGCCCTGGCGCATTAGAGGAGTCTTTGGTGGAGCATGGACTGGGAGCAGCAACCGGCGACGGCTGCAATGGGGATTGTTGACACCTCTCCTGGGCAGATGCCGGTGATAGAGCTGAGAAGGCATCTCAGCAGTATTCTTGGTGAATCCTGACTGCTGGCATTTCACAGTGCGGGGTAAAAGATATAGACCAGAAAAGGGTAGTGTGAAGTGCTCACATAACCTGGTGAGGTGGTGATTTGCTGCTGCCCATGCATCAGTGGCGCATGGCGGATGGTGGTGGCTTATGATTGAGTTATAGCCACAACTTAAGTTGGTCTGTCTTGGGCCCATTTGTATTTGCATCACTCTCATCCACCTAACTTCTTTTCCCTAGTGTGTGAGAACGGGGGTCTTGGTGATCCCTGTTCATGTGATTACATTTATTCTTTTTCACCAGAATGCCTGTCACTAGAGCAGGCATGCAAAAAGTTACACAGAGATCCATAGACCTGTGCTTTACCCCTGATAAACCCACTTACTCCAGGACCATTGAGACTCATAAACATGTCAGCGCTATAGTGGGCTCCCCTTTCCAGCCCTCACGGGATAAGCCGGATGTCCCTCTAACGTTGGGCGATCACCGTGTGATCGATATCCTGGCTAGAAACACCAAGAGAAGACAGCACTTAAAATATGAGAAAACAGAATTATTGCGTGACATGCCCTGACAACTATCAGATTTGTTGACCATTAGTCAGCTTGTGGAAAAAGACTGTATGACTGTTATGGGAAAACAAAGCGACAACATTGGCTCTCCCGAGATCTCTCAAGTTAACCATTCAAGTCAGCCTAATGAGGGTATTTTGGAACTTCAACCAAGGATAACTGGCCATCTAATGTCTGCAAGGTATGATGCAATGCACGCGCCTTCCAAAAGTATGGGTGATAGGAAGCTTGGTTCAACCCTAACATGGGTGTAAAGGGAATGAACGCCAATAGCTGGCAGATGGCTAAGGAGAGAATTAGCTGCGACCTGGTTAAATGTGAGAATGTTTTGGACTTTCAGACATGGGTTAGCTCTTTTGATAAGACAATCTCTCAGCTTGTTAGTGTGGATAGAGAGTGTCAAACATATAACTGTTTAACGCAGACAGTCGCCAATAAGGCGGACGCAAGCAGCCAAACTGACTTGAAGCATGCTACCAATTCAATGCTTATGAATATTGCAGGGCTCAGTCCTTCGCATAGCTACGACGGATGGTTCCACCACCCCAATTTGTAAGATGCCCGTAAGTTGTTCAAAACCCTCAGAACCCAGAAAGCCCATGAATAAATCGTCTTGTCCCCCACAGAGTAGAGACCTACTTATTAGAAAGTCCTCAATGCCAGAGATCACGGACCCATTCTTAAAGGGTCTGATTGTGGACCGAAGAAATATGGTCCTTGTGAATGTTAATAAACTGGAAAAAACAATATCGAGAGAAGCCCTGCACAATAAAGCTTTGGCCTGGTTACGTTCTAAAGTTGAGGACAGCTGTATTAGACCCACTGACTTTAGTGGTCCTTGATGAATGGGGCAGATTACATTGTCATCGGCTGCGGCCGCAGTAATCTTCCATCCTTCTTGGGCTGTTGGAATAAGCTTGGAAAACTGTAATTTAACCCTAGTCTAAGAATTGTAATTGACTGACTATTTTTATATCTGGTCTATTTTGTTTTTGCCTATGTTTTATGTTTAATTGTTATATTGTACTGTCCTGAGGCCTACGGGCGAGTTGGCACTTTATAAAAATGTCATTAATATTTTTAAATGGACATTTCATGATATCATTGCAGTAGCTATCCATCTCTAAGAACGTCAATTGGATTTGATCTTTCTTGACTTATCAACAAGATCAACTCTAACAAACATTGATTTAAGCTGATATTCCATTTTATGATAGCTTTTCTGTGCTGCCTCACTCTGCACATTTCAAGCATTGGGCTGCACACCAGGCTTCCCCTTGAGGTCCTGCAGAGACCAGAATCCTTGCAGCTCCTCGGCACTCCACGTGCTACCCCAGACCTGCCAAGACATTGCCCTGGTACTGCCCACGTGGGCCCTCTGCATGCCTTGTCCAGAGACCTCAGACTCTGCCATCTTGCAGCCCAGTTATGATTTGGCTAACAGGCCTATACACAAGTGTTTCAAGGCGTGACGAGGTAAGGGAGGGGGAACAGAGGGAGGACAGAGACAACAATCTTACAAGTGCCAGGGGAAAGGGGAGTGGGGAAGTGCTGTACATGGGATCAAAACAATAACAAGAAGTGCGGCCAGCAGGTGTCAGGTGCAAAGATAAGTGCAGACAGCAGGTGTCTAAAAGTGCAGGTAGGCGGACTGTAGGGTTACAGATACAGACCCAAGTGCAAGGGTTGTCGGGAGGCAGTGCAGGCATGCTACTGGGCAGGCAGGGACTTGAGCCCAAAATCAGAGGGTAGCCAGGTGACCAGTGCAGTATCAGACAGGAAATTAGCAGGAGGGAACCGGAGTTGGTTCTCCTCAAGTTTCAGGGACACAGGGAGGCTGGTCCAGAGAGAGGCCCCAGCCGAAGAAAGAGATCTACTACCAACTCACTGCTTGGAGAAGCGACTGACCCTGAGGGAGTTGGAGGAGCAAAGAGCTCGAGTAGGAAGGTATTTACGAATAGATAGTTGGAGGTATTAAGGACCCAGGCACCAGAAGACCTTGTGGACAATGCAGAGGGTCACGTTCATTGGCCACCTGCACTTGCAGCTCCACACTGCATGCACAACACCCACCACGCAATGACTCACGACACCCACCAGTGTGTGCCAACTCCGCTGATGCAGAAAATAAAGGTCTGGTGGTCTACATTGTGGTGCAGCAAAGAAAGCAGGGAACAACTGCATTACAGAACACACAACATAAAGGAAAACATGCATACAATCACATCTCCTAAAGGACATTAAAAGACATGGGGCCTCATTACAACTCAGGCGTTAAGGGTTAACGCTGTCGTTAACCCTTAACACCTGATTCCGATTTTAACGGCTGCTTTTAGCAGCCGTTCAAATCCATGGCGCAAAACCGCCTTGGTGCTAATTACGCCACTGGCACCAATTGTCCTGATCGGCAAAGCCTGTTTGGTGTGAACCTCAGGACTATCAATCAAACCATCCTGATTGACAATTACCCCTTCTTAATGAGATGATCTGTTGTGTCAGAGAGTCCCAATTGATAACAAAACTAAATCTCTGCTCTGCATCCTTCCAAATCGAGTTAACAAAGGACTTTGAGTCACTAATGCCTTTCATCACACAGTGCATGCAGCACCTTTCAGCGAATCAGGATGCTTTTTGTCCTGGCCTCTGCATCCTTCATTTTCCAGGGATCAATGGACTATCTCATTGTCTATTGATCTACTCGAAGGACACACAACAGCACCTGACTAGACTCATACAGGTTTTGAGCATACTTTGAGGGGGGTTGCCTCTGAAGGAGAAGAGCCTGTATTTCGGTGAGAAAATACACCGCCTGGGATACACCATAATAGCCAAAGGAGTATTGCTAGAAGATGACCTAATCAGTCCAGTTTTTTGTGCATTAGCTCTGGTCATTCTTGGGTCTCTGTGAATTCTACCCACATTTGTTAGAGGGTTTGCCTTCATGGTTGAACCCACGAGGAGCATACTCAAGAAGGGCACCAGGTCCGACGAGCAGCAGGGCGTCTTTGAGTCAGCCAAGATAACCATCATCAGTGCACGTGCCCTCTGCTTGATTCACAAACCACCCATTGCATCCATGGATGCCAGCTACAAGGCATTAGGAGCAGTAATCTCAAAACACTGAATACCTCAATGTCTGTGCCTCGAGAGTGCTCAGATCCCTTGAGGCAACCTAATCTTTGATTGATAGGGATGCTCTTGCCTATGCTTGACGGATGCAGAACAACAGGCAATTGATTTGGGTTGCACTCTGCATCCTGAGCACTCTCAGGGCAAGAGTTCAGGGCATGTGAGGTCACACGAGCTTTCCCTAGGTGAGCCTGTTTCCTCCCACCTGTGTTGTACAGGAGCAGTTGGATGCATGTTCCCTAACTGACGCGCCCTCACCGCCGTCATACTAGAATAGCAGAAAAAGGGCCCTGTGTGAGAAGCCATGTGTTGTGCCTATACCTCATTGAGTGTATGAGAATCGATATGCACTCAGACAGCAGTACCGAATGTACCCATGCACTGAAAGCATGAAGGATTCTTATGGAAGGATGTCAGCACGCACCATTGGACATCCTGGAGTGCTGAGTGAAATCTGACGTGGGCAGAGTGATAAAGAAGATATACGAAGCCATGCTGAAATGATATGACATTTTCTGAAGAGTGTTGATGTAACTGAAGTGACAAGAGAAACATATATGAAACGATAAAGTAATCATGAATGCAAAAGAAGATACCGAAACCTGTTGACCAATAAGTGTAAATATGCTGTAACACAAGGCAGAAAAGATACATAGAAGCTTGCAATAGAGGAATAAATAACGTGACAGGGATATATTTGAAAATGCATGCTGGCTCGTGCAAAGATTCAACTCAATTACCTCAGAAACAGACCAAGGTTGAAGGGTCAGGAGATGCTGGAAGAACAGCTTTGTGTGCAAAACAAAGAGGAGTTGACGATGGCTTGGGATCAAGGAGGCTATTTTTAAGGAAAAGCTGCAAAGCACAATTGGAGGCAGACGATGAGTCATGGACATGAGACATATTTCTCTAAGATTAAAGAAGAAGAAAACATTTGGAAGAGCCAAGTATTGTCCAATACAATTAAAAGTGTATAATGTCTATGCAAGGTAAAATGAGCAAGTTTCTCGAGGTTAAGAGGAGCAATGACACTCACTAAAATGAAATTAAATAGCAGTAAACAAGAGGCTGAAATGGACACATTTGTGGTCTCTTCACATGTGACCCATAAGTCTAAAACAAGGGCTATTCATTAAGCCTCGAATGAAGATAGTGATGTGCTTTCACTCCTTTGAATGTCCTAGAACAGAGAACAGGCTACAAGGTCAACTACAGACAGGAAACATTGGCTCATGTCCAGACTGATAAGTGATGATAGACTAATTGGGAAAGTAGGGAGTAATCTGATGTGATTCAAGTACCTGGGTTTTGGTTTCCTTTGCCGACTCAAAAGTCCAAGGTTGGGTAGGAATGCCAACCTTGGGTCTATGTGGCAATCTGCTATACAATGTTGCATAGACCAATCTGCTGCCATTTTGTTTGCAATAAGCAGCATTATACATATGTAGAGGTAGTTTGTGGGTTGTGTTACAGATAGGAGACAGTCAATGAAGTACTAACCCCTTTAACCTCTATAAGTAGATATGTTCCCTTAATCAAATCCCTCCCGCTAGTAGGTTTTATGCTTTGCCACGTAGGATGACATCATAGATGATGCATATTTGGGTATAAGACCCCTGTGTAATCAAGGTTTTGAGTGAGTGTGCACGAATCAGTCCGATGTCTGCTAGATGACCCTGCTTTAAAAAATTGAGAATAAAGTAGTACTTTGCCATATTCCTTGAGTCTGTCCGGTTACTTGGTCTGAGATCTTTATTGGTCAATCCATCTAGCACAAGAGACACTTCAAGATGCTAGAGCACAGTGTGAATACACATATGACATCATCTATAAGGCAGGGATATTCAAGATAGTGGCCAATTTTCTGTCCAGACGCCTATGCTGTGGATTGCTGACTGTGTAGGAGAAGAGATCATTGCTTCTCTAGCAGAAATGTGCAAGTCTGGTGGGAGGAGGTCACTGATGAGCTCTGGTTGGAACAAGAGAGACCAAATGTAGTCTTCAGCAAATTGTACATCTTGGCGTGACCAGGCTGCTCCTGCCACCCAGAGGCATGCAAACCGACTCTTGGTGTGGTGGAAGGGCTTACGCTGTTAGACTTCCTACTAGTGGCAGGGGAGCTTGTCATGCAACTTGTGGTGCATGAGTCCAATGTGGTGAGCATCAATGTTGAAATTGGCTGAGAGGAGCGTATCACAGAAAAGGTAAATGGTAAGGTAGAGTCCAATATCGGCAAAGGTGCTAGGACCCCGAACTTCAAAATAGGGGATATTGATGGCCGATTGTGGGATGCATTCAAGTTATTGAAGCAGATGCATAGACAGGGTAGGGCCTGAGCAGGCAAGGCCCACCCAAAATCTGTAAATGCCCAGTCAGCACCACTGTGTGGGCATTAACAGGGGGTTAACGTCCCTAATTCAGCCATACAGGTGGATGACCAAAGGGTGTGGAATGTCGAAAATTGGACACATTTCCCAGTGCAGAGAAGGAAACCGGTCCTTACTTTCCACCCAGCTTGTTTGAATGATCCTAGGAAATACATCAACCTTGTAAAAACAGGAGAGAACTGAATGGAAATAGTGGCGAGACTGTGGTTAAAAAGGATAGACACAGCGGCTCTGCAGCGGCTAGAATTTAGGAGTAATGGAAGGGGAGTGTAGGTTACCCATCGTTTCCAGGACTAGAGGCTATTTGGGTCACTGCTTGCTTTTCCTTATTCAGTTTTAGTGCTGCCCGCTGTGCAACACGTGGGGGTAGTGTTCTGCCATGTGTTAAGTGCCAGCCCTGCCTACCTTGCACGGCTCAACAGCTCCAGGTCAGAGTGCTAAAAACAAGCCTGCCAGACATATTAACAAGTTTCGCTGTCATGGCTGAATTTCTTTTATTAAATGTTGTTGTACCTGTATTAGAGCTGCGTCACATTTTGCTGCTGGTCATGCCTATATATTTTAGAGCTTTCTTCTTGAAGGGAGAGATGTTTTAGGAGTCAATACGTTGCTAGTGTTTTGAAATTCGGTTTGTCATATGTAGTCTCTCTCTGGCCGTTGTGTGACAGTTGTTGTCATTTGCGAGCTGGGAGCGCTGAATGAAGACGTTACGGGTCACCTTGCGTCCTGCCTCTCATTAGACAGTACTTCAGAGAGCCTGGGCGAAGGAAGCGCATTGGCCAGTTGCTGTAGTAACCATTCAGATTGGAGAGACCATCGACCTAATAAAAGTGTGTTGTTAAAGAGTCTGATTGTTGGATGCCTCTTAGGAAATTACCTCATGGGAGCTGGTATGGTAACTATGGTTACTGGGCTCAGGGAAGAGCCTCGGACACGTTGTTCGAAGGTGCTCCATTTGCTGTGCCCCATATAGACAGTGTCACACCAGGTTACAGAGAACAGGGCGGACCTGCCTCTAAGGGGCACCCCTTAGAGCTCACTAAACTGCTTCCTGTGTTCGAAGTGGAGTCTGGGTTGGCTGGGTACACCCCCGTGTTATGCAGGCCTGTTCAGCTATCAGCGCTATAGTGCATCCCCGGTCCAGTGGATGTGAACACAGCATAAGACAACTTGAGACAGTGCTGTGATGCACAAATGAGGCCGGTATGCTTCTCTTCGCTACACCTTCTCCCAGGCATCCGAATTGTATCCAGGGGGTGCAGAGGTGGTTTCTGATGTCCTTCTTACTGTACCTAGACCTGGGGGAAATTAGCTCTCGATCTGGATTCGACTCCACCCACGAGTCTGTCTGCACTGCAGTCAACTGGGTGGGGTGGCAGGCGTCTTCTATAGATACATAACCAGACTGTAATTTTGGATGTACACTTTATTAACTTTATAGTGGTGCTCACTTCTGCCCTTAGAGGCCTCTTCTATAGTGCATTTTACCAAAGTCTTCAGACCACCTAGGACACATGTTGTGATCTTCCTACTACTTGTGTGGGTAGGCCGCAGAGATTAGTAGGGATCTTGGGAATCGCCCGTGGCTCCACTGGCTGCCTAGTGGTCTGCACTCTGTAGTGGGGGTAAGTGGCCTCTCCTTACCTACATCCTTCATTGTGGTGTGTACCTTGTGGGCTATGAGACCTGGGATCCTTGGGGGTGGGGTTAATAAGATCCTAGTGTGATTCTCCTGTGTTGGGCCTCAGAGGACGATGTTTATTACTATTATTATTATTATTATTATTATTATTATTAATGTAGGAATGCCCCTCTAGACGCTCACAGCAGAAAATAATACAAACCGATAGGGAAAAAGGCCCAACACATCTCTTGCAAGTATAACAAGATTTATTCCCACAAAAATAGATGTGCCAACAAAGAACTCTGCTGCTGAGGAACGTTCCGCCAGAATCTGCACAAGCAGAACCTTATGAGGGTACAAGCCGTCATCGGTGACGTCATTACATACAGTGAAAACCCGAGTGGCTGGTTGGTGAAACCCTATACATGGTCAGCCTGCTCGATTGGGATGCCAGGCCATTAGTCCCAGCCCCGTCCATCCATCTTCCTTCACGTGGGCGATGTTTCTTCCGTCATCAGGGCAAAGCTGGGTAATTGGCAAATATTTGCAAACTAAATAATACATCTCTATCTATATAACAAGGTACCTGGTATGAACAGAGAGGGGCCCAGGGGGAAGCTGAGGTCACACTAACTCACACACTTTGCTCGCTCCCAGACAGGCTGGCATCTCTCCAAGGTCTACCACCCTCGCTTTGGGCTATAATTTCATCCCTACCTGCACCGAGCAGCACAAATCATGTGACCCAACAAGCGAAGGCAAGGAAACATTGCTTTTCAATCTTTCTTGATCGATCGGGGGTCTAGCAGTTGTATGGTTAGTGGTCTGAGGCTGGCTCATACCTTGGAATTAAGGGGTACTTAGGCTAGGATATTTGGGTGTTATAACTTGCAATTGGGACTGGTGGGGGTCAGAGGCCAGTGCCCTCCTTCTCGTGGGATTGTGTCCTGTAGAGACGAGCAGTCCTGCTCTGTGGCCTTGGCGGGTTACATTCTTCCCAGGGTGTGAAGGTTGGCAACATTTTAGGACAATTAATGGTTTCATGGGACTGTGCAGCTCTTGTCCTTCTCATCGGTATGTGAGATACAACCTATTCCCTTGCTCATGTTCGTGGCCTAGACTTGGAGCGCTGACTGTCACGCTACATTTAAGCTTAGTGCCACAGTATGGGTGCTAATATCTAAGATGGCTGCTACTCCTGCATGTGCACTACACCTTCACAATCATGCAATAACGTAATCATGCAGAGCCCTTAGGGGCACCTTTCCCCCAGTCTCTTACATTGTCTCCCGTGGTTGCTGTTTTTTTCTAATGCGTTTCGGGTTGTGGGAAGACAGCGCTCCCCCTTCAAAACATTCCCCTCCTCATTAATTCTACATTTACAAACTCTCCAGCCACTATGGCATTCCTCCTATATCTTTCTTCCTCTAACCTTTCATCCTCTATGTAAGGCAGTGATCCCTCCCTTGGGACCCATTCTCTGCATCTGTGGTGTAAGCTCTGGCCAGATTGGGCTTGCTCCTCAGGTGTACAAGTCAGGTATACAAAGCCCCCATCTGCTGCTAAATCAACCCAGTGCTCTTTATAATTTTCAGGATAAGGTGAGGGTGAGATGATAGTTCAAGGAGTAAGCAAGCACTGGTCTATCCACGCCATGCATGGCTTATTTGGGTCATCTATTTGGACAGCACTATCTTTTGTAAAACGAGGTACATTAGAAACTCCAATTGAAGCCATCATCATGGCACTGTAAGGTACTGCTTTGGTAGTCCCAGTTGTCAGGCGCAAAAAAAGGCCAATACGAACACGAGAACGGGGACCAGCATCTACATGATAGCCCCCATCCAGGATGGTGCCCAGGTAAAAATGTCCTCAAACCAGTCATAGTTTTATGGCCACTTCATTTTGCATGTGCGAGCCGATGGTGTGCAGTGCTCCTATGATTTGCATCAGGGAGCCGTTGTCAGCAATGTTTGGAGGCACGAATGTGCAACAGAAATCACTGATTTTGTGACAAACCCCTTCTTCCAATGCTGTTGGTAGGTCGAGCACATATCCATTTTGGAAAGTCATCATTCTTATAGCACGCATTTCGACCTTAATTGCATTTAGTCCTTGTTCAGTGTCATTCGCCAGATGTATGAGCTCCCTTCACACGAACTGGAGCCACTTGGCATTTGCTGCTGTCTGGACCCCAGGCAGTAGGAGGGATGTGAGAAAAGTTTCTTCTTTGCAAAACAGTCTGTATTCCTTTGGTATTTCCTTGAGCAGGTCAGAGGAGTCTTGAGACAGGTAGTTTGATCTTCTTTTTCTGCACAGCATTTGTTTTTTTATCTTTTGGATAAGATACGTAAGATGTAGGGCTGTGCTGGACTTCTAGTGGTCTCCCCTGTTGTTTCACTTCAGCTCTTCGATCCCACTCTGAGATGATCTTCAGGTGTCACGAGAAGCGCTGAGTGCAGCATGAACAGCAAGCAGTAGCCCCTCCATGATGGCCAGGTGGTGCAAGAATGCCTAGTGTCCACACAACCAATAATAGTCCATTACTGCAGCGGTGCCTTTTTTGAAATCTGAAATGAACAATGTCTTATTTCATTTTTGATTGACCCCTATGAAAACATTTCCTTCATTACAAATACAAAATTCGTAACTCTCTTTCTTTTGCACCTTTACTGGCTTCTCCATAGCGTCAATCCATGTAAGCTTTCCAATGTGTTTGATCCAGAAAGATGCACATGCGGTATTCACTCATGCCAGTACTTCATCTCTGGACCCCAGTAGCCCTTCTGCCATGCAGCTTGTTGTTGTTTCTTGCCACTTGTTCACCACTTTACCCCTTGCACTTTCAGATATGGTCTCCGCGGACACTGGATGCTTTTAGAATTTTGAGTGCACAATAACTGGTCCGGTTCCATAATTTGTAGTTGCACACTCTGCACCTGGAAAATGCATCACAATCTACACTGTGCCAGATGAACTAGGCATTGAGCCTCAATGATTGGTAATTCCTGTTATAGCAGTACCTTAGGTGCCCCCGATGCCTGTGGTATCAATCAACAAACATAACAACTTCCATTCACTAATTTTCTCCCTACTGAGCTCATGTCTGCATATCAGCTATTTGAAAGTTCTGGATGGTGCACATCTTCTATTATGTCTAGGCCTAGACCGCTTTAGGCATCATACTTGACATCATACTTGGACCTTCTAACTTGTCTTTTTGAATGTGCTACTTTGACAATTGGTTCTTTAATAGGCCATTAATGTGTTCCACCACGCATTGCCGTGAGGGTGGTAAATAGTGCACATCTGGTGCTTAATGGCCAGTAATGCTGAAATGTCCTTAAAAAGTTCACTAAAGAAGTGCATGGCATTATCTGACTTTAATACATTGCACAGGCTCCATCGAGGCAAAACCTCTTGCACCAAAAATATTGCAGTGCACTTTGCATCTGGATGTGAACACGGTCTTGCTACCACCCATCTGGAGAAGGGACACACTACCAAAATGAGGTAATGGGATCCATTGCATATTCCCCTCATGTCCGCATAATCAATGTGCAATTTGCAGAATGGCCAGGTAGGTCGGGGCAAGGTATCTCTGATAGTTCTTAACTTGAGTACTGTACTGTTACTTTGGCATGGGGTGCAGTGTATGGCCATGTTAGTCAAGTTTTCCTGGAGGTTGGGGACAAAACAGTCCCCCTGTATGTCTGCTGCAATGTGCTGTTTAGAAACGTAAGATGGATGGTGTAACTGGTCGAAAGCGACTAGTAGTGACACATGTGGCATTACTGTTTTTCCTGACATTTCTGGCCTCCATAACAAATTTGTCGGGGACTGGTTACACCCTCTTTTAACCAAATGATCTTTCTCCTTTTGCGGTGCGTGACCTTTGTCTTTGTTGTTTGTGTGGGCAGTGCATTTTACGACTGCCACTACCGTTGGTTGGGTCAATGCGTGAATTTGTTTGTCTAAAAATGTGGCATGTTGCATGGGAGAATCGTCCACCATCCTGAACCCACCCTCTTCCATCACGCTAGGCCTGCATGCACTGTGGTGGTGATGTAGAGGAGCAGGTGGATGTCTCTCCTATGGTCCCTGCCGCCTGACCACCACTTGGACTACTTATTGGAGTAGCAGGCGAAGAGCTACAAATGGGAACCCATGCATGAATCCATGCAACATCGAGTGTATGAAAGACGATATGCACTCAGGTAGCCATTCAGATTGTACCTTCACGTAGAAGCAGACGAGGATGCTACCAGGAAGGGTGCCCACTACCAAGATTTCAGAATGTGGTTATGAGTAATATGGATGACCTGTGAGTAAAATCGGAAGATGACACAATGATATCATAAAGGAGATCTCTGAACCTATGCCGAAACAATAGGACATTTTTTAAAATGGACAATGTAACTGAAGCACAAAGAGAAACATGTACCTAAAGATAAAGTAATTTTGAATGTAAGAAGATGAAATAACGTGCTGACCAATAACTGTAAATATGCAGTAATGCAAAGTAGAAAAGATACATAAAAGCTTGCTAAAAAAAGGAATACATACAACGTTTAGGACGGCCATTGGAAGAAAATGGACGATGGCCTGTGTTAAGATTGAACCCTGTTACCTCAAAAGTCAAGCCTAGGATTGCAAACTGAAGAACTGATGAAGAAGCTGTTTTCACATGCAGAATAAGGGAGTACCTTGGCTTAGGATCAAGAAGGCTATTTCGAGAGAAGGCACAAAGGGAGATCGAAGGAATGGACCACGTGCATAAGACATATTTCTGCTAAGATTAGGAGAGACAGGGACATTTGCAAGTGCCAAGTAGTGAACAATCACGAGGGGAAAAGCCTATGTGAGGTGGAGTGAGCACGTCTCTAAAGGCCGTAGAGGGTAAGGGTAAGATGTTTAATAAAATCAAATAGTCCTAAATAAGAGGCTGAAATGGAAAAAATCGTGGTCTCCTAACATGTCAAGAAGTCGAAAACAAGGGCTCTGCAACCCAGATGTAGATAGTAGTCTGTTCATACCCCCTCAATGTTCCAGAACATTGGGCCCACTACAAGGTCATTTACAAACAGAAGGCCTTGGCTAAGTATCAGGTCGATGACATACAATGGACTAATTGGAAAAACAATGAATTAATTGACACATCTGGAGCACCTAGGATTCGTTTCTACTCACGTGCTGCTAAAACAAGCTGAAAGTCCAAGATTGGATGGGGTTGACAACCAATCATAAGGCCTGCCACACACTTACACATACAATGTTGCAGTTACCAATCCACTGCCATAGTCTCTACTATAATCAGTATACTACATATGTGGAAGAAGCTCAGGGCGTGTCAAACAGACAAAGGGCAGCCAATGAGATATTAACATGTATTCTATAAGTAGACATATTCCTCTAATCCAATCCCTCCCGGTAGTAGGTTTTGTAAAATGTCAAGTAGGATGACATCATATCATAAATGACATATGAAAAAGTATATAAATCTGTATAGACAAGAGGGGGGTGATTCTGCATGCATCTATTTTGATAGCTGCTTTCTTTAATTGAGATAAAATCAGTATTTTACCATCTTCCTTGGGTCTTTACGGTTAGTTGGTGTAAGATGTTTATTGGTAATTCCATCTAGCGCATAGAGGACGCTTCAAAGTGCTACAGCACAGTGACGTATGCCGAATCAGAGTAGATAGTCACATGACACCCCTGGGGCACTTGTGATGCTTCAATAAGCACTATGAGATCTGCAGCTTGCGCTGAATAATGCATGTGTAATATTTTCAGTACTATTGTTTCATATTCCTCATCTACCAGCTGAACCACTGCCGCACCGGTGTGCCACAATCATGTTTCCTGATCAATTTTTGCTGACCCGTCAGCGAAGAGGAACCCCTCCCCTCAAGCGGTCTGTCGTTTGCTTTTTGAATGTCATCTTCTTCTCCCTCAAATGTTACACAATCATGGTTGGCCAATTCCTCATCAGAGCACATTTCTGTCAGAAAGGTTGCTGGGTTTACTGTTTTGCATCGAACAATGTGAATATTAGCACTCGATAGGATGGCCTCGTAGGCAGATGCTCGCTGCGTGGTCAGGGTGGATTTTGACCGGTCTAGTATTGCAAAAACCGCATGCTCGACATACAATGTTATGGAGCACCCCATGACGGCAGTAGAACTTTTTTAAATTGCAAATGCTGCAGAAGAAAGTGCCTGCTCACACGCAAACTGACCCTGCACCACAGAATTTTGCTGTAGTAGGCCAGTGCTCTTTTGTGTCAGTACCACAGTCATTAGTTGCCCATTGGAGTGAGAATATAAGTAAAACTCCTGTGTGTAATCTTGGGTTGCTAGCACTTGTGCTGTCGATATAACTTCCTTAAGGCCATTGAAATTCATAAGCATTTCCTCTGTCCATGCTATTTTGTTATCCCCCTTCTTTGCTTCCTTGGGGCCTGGAGGAGGGGCCTGGTCTATGCTGCATAGTCACGTATCCATGCCCTGCAATAGTTGCTGGGACGCAGAAATGTCAGAATTTCCTTCACTGTCTTCGGCTGTGGGGTGTTGCGCACAGAGGTGCCACGATCAGCAATAATTCTCTTGCCATTCACAGAGATCAGTTGACCAAACTAGAGCACATCCTGGAGGCAATACTGTAATCTGGCTTTATCAACTGTGTATCCCTTGCGGGCCAAACACTCTAAGAGTGTGATAGAATCTTGTCTGCATTTGTGCTCGCTGATGCTGCACGCTAGTAAATCATCAATGTATTGAATAATGGTAGTAGGAACCTGAATATTACCTAAATCAGCATGTAGTTTCCTGTTACAAAAACTGGGGGACTCACATTAACCCTGAGGTAACCTTGTGTGTTCAAAGTGCTTTTCACCATGTGGGAACGCAGTGAGGTATTGTGAGTCGATGTGCAGGGGAACAGAAAAGAAGGTGTTTTTGAGATCCTCTACTGTAAAATGGGTCACCTCTTTAGGGATGTTGTAAAGTATTGTCACAGGGTTTGGAACTATTGGAAATTCTGCCTGCACAATGTACTCAATGGCGTACAAATCCTGGATCATACTCCAACTACCCCCTTTTGCTTTCTTTATCAGATAGATCGCTGTGTTGCATGTGGAGGTGGATGGTACAATTATCCGTTGGTTTAGTAGGGCAATGATAGTGTCTCATATGCCCTCCTCAGCCTCTCTTGATAAAGTGTGTTGCTTCACTCGAGGCAGCATGGCGCCTGGCTTCAGTGTTATTTATACTGGGTTCACTCCTTTCAGGAGCCCTCCTTCAGGTGCATTTATCGTCCATAGTCTTTCAGGGACCTGCTCTAAGTCTGTGTCAGTGAAAGGGGGTGGTGCCACAACAGGCATTGTTTTTTTGATATTGCACCATAATCACACAAAGGATATAAATTGCTAGCACAATTTCACCATCTTCCGGTCTGTCTTCAAACAAATTTGCAGAAAATGAATTCTGATGGTGCTCGCCAGCAAGCCTTACCAATTTGGGGCACAGCCTCAAGAAGCACAGTTATGCCATACACAAACATGTCCAGATGCACAGGAATACTGCAAACGATGGCCTCCCCCCATGGGTGAATGATCATCATAGCTCTTGTGACACACATGCCTTGTGTGGCACACACTACCTCACTGTCTGTGAAGGAAATGGTAATGTTCAACTTGGTTAGCAGGTCCCGCCCAGGCAGGTTTATGAGGGAACTCTCAGAATACAACAGGTGTGCACATATCAATTTCCCCCCAATTTTGACATCCACTTCTTTTGTGTAGGGAATGGTCATGACAACCACAGAGAAGACCAGCGTGTCAAGATTTTCACCTGATAGTGGGAATCCTCCCTCACTGATGCATGATTTAGTGGCACCTGTGTCAATCATGAAGATGAATTGCTTGTTTCCTATCTCAGCGCCCACCAAGGGTTCCTTGGCAGGGTGGACTGTCATGGACAGAACTAGGCACGTGATAGTTCTCTGTGGGCTGTCCTAATCAGTGTATGTGGTATTACCTGGGAATGTGAAAGCGTTGGTCCCCATATTGCTTACTACTCCATAGGGTACGACGGTGCCATTCGGCACTGCGTTGGCTGTTGGCATTTTATTCCTGTACATGGTATTCTGTTCCGGTGTTGGTGGATGCAGCAGCTCTGGGTTATGCCCTTGTGCACCTGGTGGCCGAGGTGACAGTTGTCTATAGGCCTGATGTATTTCATACGGTATGGAGGTTGGCCATGAGAGCTGCACCTGTGGTTGGTGCTGCAATGGTTGATGATAATTGGTATAGGAGCCGTATCCCACACCCTGTCTGCTTCTGCACTCCCTTGCAAAATGTCCCCACTTCCCACAGCACCAACATTGTGAGGGACCCATGCCTGTTCCCCGAGATCCCATACCTCCGAATCCCCCCTTTCCTCCTCAGAAACCACCCCTCCTGTGCTGCTGACCTCTTTGCTGCCAGAATTGCTTGCTGGCCACTTCTGGAGGTGCCAGGGTTTGCTCTGCCATCCCTGTGTGCGTGTTTGATGGTGTGCCCCCTCTACCGCTATTTTTGCTAACTTCTTCTGTATGAGTTTTGCCTCCTCAACCTGCAGCCTTTGGGTCACTTCCTTCTCATGCTATTTAATTCTCTTATGGTGGTACATTATTATAGTTGAATCTCAGCCCATCCCTTCGCTTCGATGCCCACTTTTTTGTCAAGTGCCTTTTGCACTTCCTTGGGTAACCCCCTTTTAATGACAAAATAAAGAGAGGAACAGATCCGTCCATCTGGACCCCCGTATTCGCCCACCACATCTCCTGAATCTTATTATGTATTTCACAGGATCTTCATCATCCCTCATGGTGAGCTGCATGATAGACTGCAGATCTGAAGTGTTGGTGTACGTTTAGTGCAGCGCATCCCACACATGTGCCCTGATATAATTGAAGGGGTGACATTGTGTGCGTTATCCTCCACTTTTACTCCTCGGTACCCTGCTTTCACCCACACCTCTCCTATTTGAAACCCCACAATTGAGACCAGTAAGCTTTTCATGTCTCCCACTGCTAAGGGGATCCCTGCTGTTTGTTTTTTTAATAAGTATATCCATTTTCCGGTCCTGGAAGTAAGGGGCGGTAGCAACTTATTCAAATTGTTCTCATCCATTTGCGCCCAAGGCACATAGTGTGTTCTTCCTAGGCCTATGTGTAATAACGGCATCTGGGTGCCCAAACTCTTCCCTTCCTTTCGTCCTGTACTTCCCCTTTTCTTTACTAATGCACTCGGCCATATCTATTCCTCATTCGAGGTCCCCACAAACTCTCCACCCGTGGTTTAACCTCTGGTGCCTGCTGCTCATCCCCTTCATCATCCTCAACCTCGTAAACTGATGATGATGTAATCACATAAAAAAAAACCATGACATCACCACTCTATGGCATATTATGCCAGTTCCAAATTGGCGGCGCTAACTCAAAAAAGTGGAGCGCCTCCATCTGAGATCCAGAGAATTTATTCCACCACTCGTAACCAGGTAAGATGACTTCGAGCTGTAATAGAAGCTCCGGCTTTCATACTATCTAATCATCATGCCAGCCTCTTTAAACAACTGTTCCCCATAGAGAAGAACTGTCCACACGGAAATAGAGGGTAAAAGACAACAGCCCCCTGATCCTCCCCAATTTCAGGACAATATTAAGCACGTACCAGGTATGTGAACCAATGTTCCAATCCTTTACCCATATCATTCATGTTCACTGGCACTTAAGACTTGTTCTAGGCGCCCACACTAGCGGCTATTACACTGTCAGACACCCAACAGATTGATAGTACTAGACACCACACTAACTGGATTACCACGGGATGACATGGGTCTACTCCCCTATTATGTAACTCTCTCTGCAGGAGATAGACCACGATACCTACAGTATCTAGGCACCCACACTAATGGATGTCATATTGCCGACATCCCTATAGAGTGTTATTATAAAGCACTATACTAGCTGGATACCACTAGCCAGCATGGTTTTGCTTCCTCACTATGCAATTCTCCTTACAGGATGCAGACCACAATACTAACAGTATCAGCATGGACTGATTAATAAACATAGACACTGCAATGAGCTCACGTTCCACCCCATCATAGAGCTGTGCTACCTAGCTCACGCAACACCACAACACAGAGCCTTGCTGCCTAAGCATCACCAACCTACTAATCTAGACACTAGATGAGCATCCCGAACCCCAGCGCCGCCGGCTCCCCTTATTATATTTCATCCTCCCAACAGACATACTTCAGCATTTCAGACTGACATTTTGGACAATGGTCCAACCAAAGAAACCAATTTATGAATCTCGGGTTATATTATCAAGGTAACTCACATTCCAGCCCACTGTGAATGAACTGTGTGGCTTGCATTGGCACAAATTGCATGTGGCAGCAGTAATAGATCTGTTTTCTTACCACATACACATGTAATCACCCAGATAGAATGCTCAACAACCAACTATGGCCACTTATATGCACCATATCTCCTGACAACATTGGGGTGAGTACTATGCAACAACTAACTGGGATTTAATGGTATACTCACACCATTACAAAACATCAACTTAAACATAAACGGACACCGACCAATAGATATCAAAGATCATTCCCATGGAATATTCACTCCACGTCATGCCACTCCTATGACAAATGGGTTGCTTGCTTGGTCTACATATTACTCACCATGCTATTCTTAGCCTTAACAAATTACCACCAATACTTTAACTCTCCGTTTCATCCTTTTTCTTTTCTCTCTCTCTGCTCTCTGACACACAGGTTTAAGTGGGCATTGGTCCAAATGTATACACCTGACATGATCAATGTAAACTGGATATTGTAGTGTACATGATTATTGAGATACTTTTGCATTAAATTGATGCTCTGTACAACTACACTAACCATATTCAACAGATCACTGAATATCAATGGTCATAACTTTATGCACAATTCTACCAACTCACAATCACCTGTGAATTTGAAGATGCTGACATACACTCTGTGTTTCTAATGCTGACGACTCACACCAAATAGCTTTCACAAAGCCTGCATCAGGGCAAAACATCAGCACGTGCCACCATCTGGTTAATGTTGGCTCCAAACAGAAAGGCTTAAACAGTAATACACAATACTTAGAGATTGTATTAGAATGCTGATACTGACAGTATTAGAATGCTGATACTGACTCTCAATACATATTTTCTATATACTGTCTGCTGACTGAATATTTCTTGGCCATGGCGCAGTGCCACACCTAAGTAACAAACCAAGCGCATATTCATCTTGATTGATTAGGGGAATGTCAATCATAGTTGGGTCATTGCAGTCGTCTACCACACACAGTGAACAGCCACCCTAGACAATGAAGGGAGGTGAACAGACTTATCATTTTCCCCAACCCCGCAACTTGTGTCTTTATGGGTTGATGGTTTTGCTGAGTTGGGTCCTGGGGATCAGAAATCAGACATGGCGGGTAGCAACTGAGTTTTTATTTCGGCCTGATGTGCCGCAGGAAGGCAGGAAGGGGCAGAGAGAGCTAGTTCAAAGTACAACGCAGCCAGTCACAGTGAAAGTAAGGATATTGTTCACGATTGCACCATGTATGATGGAGAAGAAGGGAGGGTAAATGTGAAAGACGATGCCCTGGAGGGGGTGGAGATGATTTTCGACCATCAACCAAGAGATGGGAGGGAGGCATACGGGCGCAGCTGTCGTGGGTCTTGTGGATGGGGAGGACAGGACCAAACTGAAGAAACGGTTGCCTTCTCATTACTCTTCACAAGCGGCGGAACTGGTGGTACTTATAGAGGCACTAGAAATGTGTAAGGGGAAGGCAGTCACTGTTTATTCTGACTCCGTGTATGTCATTTCCATCAACCATTCTGGATTATCAAGATGGCAGAGAAGAGGACATAGGAGATATGACGGGTCCCCTGTCCAGCATGCTGCACTGCTATCCCAGCTGATTTAAGCGTTAGCCTTGCACTAGAGATAGGTCTAGTGAAGTGTGCTGACCACACTAACCACACTATTTCAGCAGCTTTCAGAAATTATGCTGCATACAAGGCGGCGAAGGAAGCAGCGTATTTTCCTTTCACAGATTCCCAGGAAAAGGGTACCATGTCCCAACAAGTACAGTTACCACCCCGTACACCGCAGTCCTGGTGCTCCAAATAACAGACCCACAGATTTGCTTTGAAGACAGAAAGTGACAGGGAAGGTAGTAATGCCTGCATATCTGTTTTTTTGGCCATACAGCAACTACATTACCCGTCACATACTTCTCGACGACAAATTGCAGCAGAGCTCCAGGAGGATTGATTTATCCCTAACTCACAAAAACAGGTAAGTAGATTAGTAGGGAATTATGTAGTGTGCAAGGAGTTTGATCCCAGAAATACCAAGAGGCCGGTAGGGGGGAAGGTCTTGCCCAGGCCCTTTGGGCTATTCAGGGAGCCCCGTATCGATTTCGTGGACGTGATAATAAGGTGCAGCAACTTCATATACCTAAATAATTGTAATGGCTTGTTGATTCTCCCGCTGGCTTGAAGTTGGGCTCTGTGTATGAAAAGTGTTAAGATTATACCTTCTCAGGTTTGTGTCTTCTCATCAACAGACAACAGGTGTAAACAGCAAGACTACCGACGATCAGTATAAGACACAGCTTCTCCCTGGGGACCTCCTCTACATCCGCATCTTTTGTTTGTCACTGGAATGAGCAGCGTTTCTATGGGCCACATACGGTAGTCTACATGACTCCAACTGTAGTTGGAGGGCAATAAGAGTTGGATCCACCTAAAAGACACTCAAAGGGATACAGGTAGCCCTCCACCTGTACAGGAGCGGGCGTAAAAGTGAAGTACCCCAGAGAGATTCACCATTCGTTTCAATGCAAAGGGGGGTGTGGATGGGGATCTGGAGTTTAAATAATTTTTGTATAAGAAAAGGTATGTTTAAGATTGTAAATTGTGTAACAATTAATGTTTTTGTGGGTTTTCTGGTCCTTGGGTCATCATATGAGAAGATGACAAACAATATATATGGAGACCAATTAGAATTGTCTAATCTTACGAAGTCCGAGGAGAAAATGCTAAGGAGAAAAAATATGTTGATAATGATTTGTTTCGTAATGATAATGATAAGTTCAATCCTATAATGGATGCACATGGTTTCACAGCTGAGAGATCTGCAGGACATTGCTACATCTGCTCTCTGCCTCCCCCATGCTTCTGGTGTTCCTAGGGTGTTTATCCCAAATGGGATAGAGGTAGCAGATGCGCTATGTCTAGTGCGCTTAACACTGTTCAGGGTTTGAGGGCAGTTTAGAGGGCTGTCAATTACAGCATCAGTTATACCAAGTCATGAGGACTGTTCAATGGCCGAGCAGGCAGAGCACAAAAGTAGTAGATGTACTCAAATAATTCAATTGATTTTGGAAGGAGCTACTTTATCTATGAATTGATGGGAGCAAGGGGTGAAGAGTTGCGGAGCTGGTGGAATGAGGGGATTCGCAGATGAAAGTGTGGCACAAATTAACAAAGAGTGTGGGACAGTATGGAGAAATCATGTACAGTATCTGACGTGGCTCAAAGAACCAGTAAAATCCGTTAAGATACAGACACTTACTCGATTTTCTCTATGTTTTAAGGGCAATGGCACAGTGCCTGTTGGCACAAATTGGAACTGCAGTAACACTCTACGCATTGTGGATTTGGCTGGAGATACAGCTGCCCTTCTCATCAATTTTTGGATTTGTAGACAGCGTGCATACAGGCAGTTGTCTCCAGCATGGCGATGTGTGTTCAATCTCTCTACCCTTCATGTGCTGGTCCTGGTAAGCCATGAAGATCACTTGACCTTTGCCCATCCAATGCCTGACATTACACATGTGCCCCCTTCGTCCCCTGCTCCTCTTGCGTCCCCTTCATCACTGTATAAGGACAGATCGGAGACTATGTTTGATGGTGAAATTTCCAGACAATTATTTTGAAGAAAAAGGTCCAACTACCTCACAGCGCCATCATCACAGGCCTTAGCAGCCATTCCTGACTGATATCGACTGTTTAGCCACTCAGAGACATTTCTTTCCTCCCTCCTGGCACCTGGCATTCAAGCAGCGGCAAATGCCGAATGGGTCCAAGTGACCAGGTATGAACTCTTGCTCTTTGTGAACAGCGTTTAGTTCCATTAAGGAAGAATTACGGCACTAAGGCTCATAACTTTGCAAAAACTGTACATACTCGACCTCTTAACAGCAATGGAGGGAGCAGTATGCCGGAAAATCAGTGGTCGAAGTGGGTGGGTGGGAGTGGTTCGGAGCGCTGCCCCTCTACTTTTTTAATGAAGTTTTACTGTTCCTATACTTTTATTTTTAAAAACAAACCGTTCTGGAATGGTTTTGTTTTAAAATAAAAGTGTGGGAAGAAGGTGAAACGTGCAATTTCAGTGCACTACGCTGAATGTTCCCTTAAACAGCAGATGCATGTGTTTGGAGGTTTGTATTGTGTGTGGGGGGGGTGGCGATGGGGTTTGTGGGGAGATGGGGAAGGCCAGTAGGGAACATAGTTCCACTGCTTCTTTTCGTACACTGCGGAAAATAGGGAGTAACTGCTATAAATTTCGGCCTCCAAATGGTACAGGGAATGGCACGCTCACCAGAACTATCGCTGCTCTGCATAAACTGAAAGAGGTCATGGAAACTGAGGTTGGGATCACCAACGACTCATGGATAAACTTTGTTTTCATGGGTACCTCACTGACTAAGTCCTGGTGTGAAGTCTTGGTGTGAAAATTCTGATGCCTATTTTTGTCTTTTTACTTATTCTTTTTTGCTCCTGCCAAATCGTTTTGGATTGTTGCTCTGCCCAGGTACCAACAGGTGCGGCATGATGATCATTTCTCTGTCCAAAACTAGGGCCACCACTACTTCATCCCATATCAGTATACTCAAACGGAAGCTGTTTCCTCCACCAAATTGGCATGGTTGTGTGGAGTGTGGAGCGGCGGGTAGATTGCGGAAATGTTTGGCCGACGAGTTTGGTTGATTCAGCGGATGAGTATGTCCAGATTGAGACCGGGGTAAGAGATGGCTGTAGAGATATTCCTCAAGAGGATGATTATTTGTTAGTTAAAGTATTAACTAAAGGGTGGAATGTCGGGGTGGTCAAGGAGGGTCCCCTTTATTGCGAGGGATTCATGTTGCGCACACCATACTGATAGCAGGAAGGGGATGACAGCAAAACTAGGATAGTGTCGCAAACCCACATGAATCAAGTAGGAAGGTGCAATATTAAAACTGCAAATGCAACACAAACTCATATAGGGGGGTGCTTTTTACACAGGCATTCTAATGTGGCAAGGACATTCTTGACGGGAAGGAGAATTAGTTACTAAGGCCGTACGGACAGGGCAAAGTTCACAGTCCTTGCAAGGGACTAGATGTTATCTAGCCCTTTGTATCAAAATCTTTATCTTATGATGATATTGTAAAGTTGATTTATATCAGCTATGTCAATAAAAAAATTTTAAAAAATCTTTAGAGGGGATTAGTCATTTGATCAGTGGTAGTAAACCTAAGGCCTGAGGCCAGGGTCCAATGGTTAAGTATTTTTCCAGGTCATCAGGAGGTGCATGTGGCCGCATATATTAGATTAAGGAACCAGGAGTATGTGGAATGGCGATGGCTATCTGTGGTTCATAGAAAAATCCTGTTTAAGCAGACCTCTCTCTATTTGCCAAAATATGTCAGTAGAACCATGTGCAATCATACTTAAAGAAAAAGGTCTTAGGCCAGTTATTGCTAGCAATGCATTATGTTTTGAATACTAATGTATTAACCATGCACCAACGCCATGATGGACAAATCCCAAGAAGAGGTGTGTTTTGAATATGATCTCAAGATATAAATGAAGATAAACCTGGCCAATGAAAATGGAAGAATTGGGAAAAGATGGGATTTCTTTGAAGAGGTTTTGTACAATCATACTTGGGGGTGGATAGTAATACGAATATCTGGGAATGGAGAAGAAGGTTGACATGTAGAGATGGTTGTTAAGAAGAGAAGATTGTATAGAGCAGAGTCTGGAGAGACAAAAGACGTTGGAGAGTCCTAGGAGGAGAGGGTAAAGCAAGGATGGTAAGCAAGTGCATGATGGGTGAAATTAGTAAAGATGCTGGAACTACTGAGTTAGAGGGGGGTACCCCAAGCGGAGGGAGTGGAACATAATTCAAGGTGATAACAGCAGTTGGCTGAAAGATTCTGGATAATCCAGATAATACGGAGCAGGTGGTGTCAGGATTTGTGGACCTACTGGGGGCCTTTACTCAGGGATTTGTGTAGGGGTGTAAGAGGAAGTCTAAGCAGGATGGTTTAATGATGCACGTATGTTTGCCAAATCCTCACTCCTGATGGGATTAAAATCTTGAGGCCACTCTAAGGCAGATTGTGACCAGGCCAGAGCTATTTATGGTGCCACACTATAAAATAGGTAAATGGAGCTGGATGAGGAAGCTTGGGTAGGTTTTTAGAGGCATCTGCGACTACTAACTCCAAGGCATTCTGGGAATTTGTAAATGGAGGACCAGTTTATAAGTCTTCTGAAAGGTTAAAGGGAACCTTTGTGGATGAAACAGCAGGGGTGGATTATTTTACCAGTCTATTTAAGGACAGGGACCCACCGGAAGGACGCAAGAATTCTAGTACTGCATTGCAATTCACGTTGGAAGAGGTGGCTTTGGCCATAAATATGAAGGCCCGTAGTCGGGCCCCAGCTCCGGATGCCCTTCTGGCTGATTTGTTCCAGGACCAACCTGATTTCTGGGCACCTTTGTTGAGTGTAGTCTTTAATGCATGTTTGGAGTCTGGTCTTTATCCGCCCTCATGGAAAAACAGCTATTATTTGTCTGATTTTAAAAAAGTGGATCCCTCTAGTCCTCTGTCCTACAGACCTATATACCTGCTCGACACTTCATTCAACATTTTTGGGAGGGGGTTGCTGGGACATATTGAATCCTGCCTCTCAGAATGTTCAGTTCTTTCAGATACACAGGTTGGGTTTCATCTTGGAGTGGGGACAATGAACAGGCTTCAACTTATATATATATATTGGTGTCTAATTCTGTGTTCTGTAAAAGTGAGGCAGTATATCTTGCTTTTATGGATCTGAGCACAACCTTTCATAAGGTCCATAGGCCAAAGCTGTGGGCCATGCTTGGGTCCCTGGGTTGCCCGGATGCGATTTTGACAGTTTTATGGGAACTTCATAGTGAGAATCAAGCATCTGTATAAAGTCTACCAGGCGGGCAATGTACTGCTTGTTTTAATGCTGGTTTATGTGTTCGTCAGGGCTGTGTTTTGGCCCCAATCTTGTTCATATTATATATTAATGGATTACATGATGCCCTGGTGGAAGCCCAGGGGGACTATCTGAGTTTGAGTGTTAGGGTCTTTCCTGAATTAGCTTACGCTGATGATACAGTCCTGATAGCCAAAACACCCATGGCCCTACAGATTCTGATTAATGCCTATGCGGCTTTTATGAACAAACTGGAGCTGAAGATTAATACCTCGAAATCAGCAGTGATGGGCTGTGCTAGGGGGAAGAGATTGGTGAACATGCGCCCCATGTTCTGTAATGGGGCAATTATTCCCAGAGTCAAGGATTTTGATTATTTGGGTCTCCGATTTTCTGAGACAGTTACAGGAAGACCCCATCTCAGCAAACAATCATTGAAGATGAATCAACATCTAGGAGGGCTTTTTCGTTTCTTGGCTCGTTGCCAGGGGCAACCTCGGGATTTGGGATTACAGGTTTATGTGATTCAGTCCAAGACAGTGATTTTATATGGAGCTCCTATTTGGGGTTACATGAAAGTACCTGAGTTACAGGCTCAGGAAAATAAATTCCTCAGACATTTACTGGCACTCCTGGGGTCCACCCCCAGTGTCGCATTGCACAGGGAACTGGGTGTGGGCTTTTTCGAGGATCATTGGGAGTTGGCCCCAATTCTTTTTTGGCTCCGTCTTTGGTCAAATGAGCATGCAAATATAAGCCACCATTTTATTACTTGGTAATTGCTGGGTAGAGCTAATTGGCATAAAATCCCTTTGTTATCTTATATTAGTGATTTTCCAACCAAGAGTAATGCATTAGCCCTTTTTCGTCCTGGTAATCTGTTGCCTTCCGGGCTTCTTCATTGTTATAAGTCTCTTTTCATTTCAGCGGTTGTCAAGAAGAAGGAAAGTAGGTAATTTGTCACCAACCTAGATAGAGTCCATGCTGTTATCAGCAGGGTGAATGTGATTCAGCCTTACCTTCTTCTAAGTTCTAAAAAGGGAGACCATTGGTTGATTACTCGTGCCAGATTTAACTGTTTGCAGGTAAAGAAAAATGCCATTAATTGGAAAGGTTATCATGATACAGCAAGTTGTCCAGCTTTTGGAGATGCTAGGGAGGACCTAAAGCATTTTATACTCTTTTGCCCAGCATACAGCAATATTAGAAACTCTAAAATTGTACCTGTTTTAGGACATGTTAACATGCGTTTATATCAATCTGCTTTGCTTTTTCTTTTATCTGCTGATTCAATATTGTTGCATGGACCCTGCTGTGCTTTTTAAAAAAGAGCAATGTACCAGAGGAAGGGTGCTTTGAAGGTGTGATGATGGTTTTCCATCATATCTGTATTGTGTTGTGTCTATATTGGTCTTTTTTAATGTGTATCGCTGCTTGGATTGTGTTGTTACTATTTATGCATTGTTGTTGTATTCTGTTATGTTTAATGTAATGAATGTGTACATCCGAATAAACATATTGACTGACTGAATGATTATTGAGGTGGAGGTGGTGAGCCCAAGAGGTGGGAGTGGGACAGAAGCAGATGTGACAGCATCAGGCAGCAGAAAGATTAGTGAGGTGGATGGAGTCACCGAAGATGATAGTTAAGGTGGTGGGAGGCGCCAGTAACATCTGAAGGCAAGAAGAAGGCAAGAAAGAAGGAAAGGTGGTCAAAAGGAAGGATTAGAACATCACAGATAGAGAGAGAGAGAGAGAGAGAGAGAGAAGAGAGAGAGAGAGAGAGAGAGAGAGAGAGAGAGAGAGAGAGAGAGAGAGAGAGAGAGAGAGAGAGAGAGAGAGAGAGAGAGAGAGAGAGAGAGAGAGAGAGAGAGAGAGAGAGAGAGAGAGAGAGAGAGAGAGAGAGAGAGAGAGAGAGAGAGAGAGAGAGAGAGAGAGTGTGTGTGTGTGTTTGTGTATATATATATAGTATAAAATACTCGAGGACGAGATGACCGGGAGGGGCTGCATCCCTGGGTCCAAAGACATTCATGGAGTGTGAGGTGGGCAACCTGGCAGGTGAACCGCAGGGCCGGAGCTGCATGGCAGGAGCAGCTCAGGCACCAACGGAGCTTTGGTGGGTGATGTCCCGCCTAGGGTCCACACTGGGAGGGCCCAGTACGACTAAAGGGCCAGAGCAGTACGCACAGGCTGCCCATGCATAAGACGAATAGCTTCCCAGTATGGGCAGCATGTGGGGGGCAAGCCAAACGGCAACAGGGCTATATCCCTGTGTCAGCCCATCTCCTGGCTGGCGAAGTGGGCCTTGTGTAAAAGTCCTCCCAGGCCGTGCTATGAGCAGGCCTGTCAAGTGAAGAGGGAGAAGTCTGCTCTGCCCCGGAGGGTGGAGCGATGAACATAAGCACTGCGCTGCCTCATAAGGCAGCCCGGGTTAAGAGCAGGATGTAGAAAAAAGCTCCAGTGCCCCCCCCCCGCGCCCTCCAACACAACGCAGAGATGGTGGTCCTCGAAGATCCAGCAGGCCGGAGTCCAGAAGTGAACATAGAGGTATCCCCATGACAATGAAGATGCCGTCCGGACTAAATAATTGCTCTACGGAGGCGCAATGCTTACGTGGGCGGTCTCTAAGACGATGGGGCCGCAATGAAGGTGACCGCGGGTACAGCGTTGAGTTTGAGTGTCCCTCTCCGCAAGCCTGAAGACTGTAGGAAGACAGCGGTAAAAACGGGTGAGTCTCTACATGCGTAGTTGCTGTCCAAGGACATGAAAAGCACGGGGCCACACAAAGTGTGTTCTGAGGCCCAATGTGGTAGACGCCTGCCCCCCAAAGAAGGAAGCCCCAGCTGCTGTCTATCCTCTGCATTTGCACTTCCCCCCCGCCACCCTGGAGGCTCGCACTTACACCCCTCAGGACACCAGGCCGTGTAGCACTCAATATTCTTAGCACTTAATCTGTGGCTCGCCCAAAAGCTCAGGCTCCCTAGCACTTACCCCCTTGCACTCTTCCTTGCTGCACTTGCACGTAGTGAAAAGTCACAAGGCATAGTAGGTTTGTCCTCTTTCCCTTTGACCCCCAACTGCTTGTAAATATTGTGTTTTTTTATGTATTTCAATGTATTTCCCACTCCTGCTCCCTCCCTTGTCCTGTGGGCGGTTTGAAACAGTATTTTCTTATTGTATAAGCACCTTACAAGCAAACAATAAAATACAAATAAATAAATAAATACCATTAGAGGCAAACCCAACCAGCAACCCCAATGACATACCCATGAAGGTACTATAAGGGGTGACTGACTGTAGCATTCACCCCCGATGTGACAAAAGGTTCTGAATGTTACATATGTTGTATGGTATTGTTCCTGTTCATGGATATGTATGTATATAGATTTATGTTTGTAAAAAATGTTAAGTAGGGGAATTGCATGGTAGGGGAAGCTGTGGAAATGTTAAGTAGGTTAAAAGTTAAGTAGGTTTGTTGGTAAATATAAGGGAGTGTGGGGGCAAATATTGTAAGAGGGTAAGAACCCTGGTGAGAAGTAGCAGAAGGAAGTGGCAGCTTGTCTTGGGCCACCGAGGGAGGTGGGACGACCCATGGAGGCGACTCTCTGGCATCACGCTTCAGTGGGTGATACCAGGATCTAGGTATGTTGTGTCAGTCTCACTCGATGTGACCTCTCCAAGAAAGGGCAGGCTCACCAAGCACATCCCCATTTAGAGGAAACTCATGCCAGTGTCATCTATAAGAGAACTAGGAGCATAAATGCTTAGTGAGGGAATAGGTTTTTTTAAATAGGGACGGGTGCCCGTTGGGATCCATATAAAATCCAACTTATTGTCTGTATGTGTAGTGTTGTGTAGTGTCGTGTAGCACTAGAGAATGTGGAACAGAGATTCCACGGGGGAATGTGGAGAGCGAGAGCGGCGGTTAGAGATGAGAAAAGGAAGGAGCTGGAGAGGCTTTGTTCATATCCCATTTTAGTACATGTTAACTTACTTCTTTTAAATAAACCACGTCCTAAGTTCTTCCTGTGTTAGCGTACATTTCTTGCTGTGTCAGCCGGTACTTCAAGTGGCACCATGGAGCTACGGAGTGCCACCATTACGGAGAAGGAGAGAGGGAGCAGCCACGGCTTACGGACCATATAGGTGTGAGGTCCCAAGCCGCAATACCTGCAGTATTATTAAAAAATCACAGGTCTGCCCGGCGCCTAATGTTATTGCATTGCGTGCAAACTAACTATTTCTGCTGGCAAAACCATTACGCTTCCCCGATCATTGAGACTTATATTAGAAAAAAGAACCCTACAACGTGTTGCATCATCAGGCACGCAACGTGTGGCCATTTTAACATGGCAGGCAAAGGAAGGCACTCCAACAGGAACATCATGTGCTTCCTCGTCCCAGTTATTCTTTATATTTCTAATTGTCAAAGATTAAAATGAAGGACCACAGAGATAATTAAGTAAAAATCAATGCCTGGCAAAGAACACAAGGCCCGTATCAGTATCTATCTATCTATCTATCTATCTATCTATCTATCTATATATATATTTTTTTTTTTTAAAGAGGGAAAATAACACACAGCATACAATTTAGCATTCAGGCCACAACGGCCAATTCTCAGTGGAGCAGGAGACATGTCCATGCACAGTGTTCCACCACCTGCAATGTTCCTACCTGATATGGGTGAACCTACGTTGCCATGGAAAAGATAGCTAAACAACATTTGAGCACTATGTCAATGTGGTCTGTGGCACAAACTACAGATTTGAAAGAAAAAATCACTATTTTTACATTGCTGAGGCCCACCTGGCCAGGAAGAAATGTGAGGATCTACCTGACCTGATGGCTTCTGAGTGTGAGGATATGAATGAATATGATGATTCGATATTAAAGATGAACAAACACTATGAGAAGAAACTAATTACTATCTTAGAACATTACAAGTTTGGAAAGAGAATACAGTAGGAAGAAGAAAGTGTTTAACAATACATTACAGCTCTTAGGAAGCTGGCCAGGACATGCAAATGTAATCAACAACTAGAAGAAAGATTGAGAGATCGATTTATGTTAGGATGTAATAGTAGAAAGTTCGAGAGAAACTGTGGACCGAAGGCAACCCTTCTTTAGAAATGGTTCTAAGGATGGCCAAAGAGGTTGAACACACTGAGAAATGTGTGAAAGGGTGAAGGACGTTTACAGTCAAGTCCACGTCGTAAATCAAAACGCTGCAGTCTACAAATGAAGAACTAATTGCCAGTGTAAGTAACCCGAACATGAGAAGGAGAAGCAACAGTGATGTGAGGGATCGCAGGCTTACCTAGTACAACTGGGAGAACAGAGATTCCAGAAAAATAATGAAGGGGCAAGGTCATAGCACTGAATTTCAATGAGGTCAAAGTTGCCAGCGAGGAAGAGGATGCGCTACTGTGAGAACATGCTACAGATGCGGCAGTCCATCCCGTTGTGCCCACAGTCCAGATTGTCCTGCTCTTATAATAATATGCAGAAATTGTAATGGGAACAGACAACTGGCTAGATGCTGCAGAAATAAAGGAAATAAAATGAATTTGATTAGTAATGAAGATAGTGATGCAGGAGAAGAATGTGTGCCAGCAGGGTGGGGTGAAGATGAAGAATTTGACAGCCCGAAGACCACCATAATAGTAAATGATAAACCGGTTACGATGATGGTGGACTCAGGAGCCAAATAAACACTCATTCCAGAAGTAGTGTGGAAGAACATTCGACCAGAGTACTTGCAAGAAGTTGACATCAGGCCAAGATCATATGGTGGCGCATAAATTGATATAATTGGGTGGTTAAAGGCTATACTAGGTTTCAAAGACAGACGGACTGAAGGACGTCTATATGTCTCGAAGAAAGGATAACCACTGTTACTTAGTTGGACACACCAGAGAGTACTTAAATTGCGGCTGGATGCGAATGCAACAGAATCAGTTTTCCTGATTGAGTCACCTGAAGTTGACAAAGAAAAAGTCCAAACGGAAATATTCAGAAATGAGATTGGGTGTGTGAAAGGCTTCATAGACCGCATTGTACTGAAACAAGGGTGCAAACCAGTAGCACAGAAGTTGCAAAGTGTTCCGACATCCATAAGGGATGAAGTGAAATTGGAACTCAGTAAACTGGAAGAACAAGGAATAATAGAAAGAATTGATGTATCAGAATGGGTCTCCCCACTGATAGTGGTGAGAAAGAGTTCAGGAAAGGTAAGGGTGTGCATCTACTTAAGAAAGCTGAATAAGTGCGTGCTCCCTGAAAGACATCCTTTACCCGATACCCAGCAATTGATTTCAACGATGGGTTCCTCAAAAGTAATTTCTACATGACCTTACTGCTGCATACCATCAAGTAGAACTACATCAGGAGTCGAGACATCTAACTGCATTCATCAAGCCAGAGGGCCTACCCCAATACCAGAGGATGCAATTTGGGTTAATATCTGCAGCTTCAGTGTTTCAAATAATAATGTATCGAATATTTGATGGTGACGAAGGCGTCATTTTCTTCCAGGATGATATTCTAATGTATGCTGACAGAGAGAAAGAACATGACAGGGGATTAGAGAAGGTGTTTAAGAAGTTACATGATATAGGAATGACACTCAGCTGGAAAAAATCGAATATCAATAGGAGAGAAATTGAGTACTTGCGGCATGTGATATAAAAGGATGGAATCACACTTAAGAAAGATCTAGCAAATGCAATTGAAGGCATGGCCATTGCGACATGCAAGGAACAAGTCAGGACATTTTTAGGTATGACCGAATATTTCTTACTATTTTTACGAGGATTTGCAGACCACACAATTGCCCTACGGAATATGATGAACATGAATAGAAGATTCATGTGGGGCGAAGGATGTGAGGATGAATTCCAATACATAAAGAATGCTTTGAAAACAGCACCAGCATTGAGAAACTATGCGCGAGGGAGACGCACAGTAATCACTACTGACACAAGCAATGTAGGTTTAGGTGCCGTTTTGACGCAGATCCTTGAAGGAAAGGAGCAAGTAATAGCATTTGCATCTCGATTGCTGAAAGAAGCAGAAAAAGCATATGCAACAATAGAAAAATAAGCTTTTGCTATTAAGAGGGCTACAGACAAGTTTAGAAGCTTTGTGTGGGGAATTAAGTTTCTGCATACCAATCACAAACCTCTAGTTGAAGTATTTTCGACCAAGGGTCTTGACAAAGTGTCAGGCAGGAAAAGAAGGTGGGTTTCCAGGTTACAAGAATTTGATTTGGTGATGACGTACATCCTGGGTGTGAGGAACTATGCTGCAGAACTACAAAGAATCTGAGGTTGATAAGGAGGAGCAGGAGATGATTTGTAAAATTGGTGAATCCTTAATATCGTAATAAGAGTGGTCCAATGAAATGATCAAAGATGTTAAAATGATGCTAGTGATCAAAGGTCTAGAGGAAGGTGATTTTTCCTTAAAGAAAATGCGAGAAACAGGAATAGAAGGATTCTGGAAAGTGAGAGATGAACTATATATTCAAGATGGCTATCTGATGAGAGGAGATAAGCTGATACCCCTGGATGGGATCAGGGAGAAGGTGATATGTCTAGGACATGAAGGCCATCAAGGAATCGTAAAAACCAAATTCAGAATAAGGAATACTTACTGGTGGCCAGGATGTGTCGAGCAGATTAAAAGAAATGTCAGAAGTTGTATCCTTTGTACTAACTGTGATAAAGTGTATGAATGAGAATCATCCTATGGTTCTGAAAGACATACCGGAGAGACCCTGGAAATAAATAGCTATTGATGTACTGGGGCCTGTGTGGAGTGAGGGCTGTCTGATCTTTTGCATTGTTGTTATTTATTGATGTTTTGATGAGATGGGCGGAGCTGAGGACGACACCGAATGTGGCTACCAAAAGAGTGATTGATTTCCTAGAAGAGCTATGTGGTCGTGAGGGTTATCCTGAGGTGGTTTAGACTGATAATGGATCACAATTTAAATCCAAGCAAATGGAGGAGTACCTTAGGGGAAGATCCATCACACACAAACCAATGCCTAATATCACCCCCCGACCAATGGCATTGTGGAAAGGTACAATTGAGTGAAAAGGAGGCGATGAGGTGGGTATGGTCCAGGGGGAGAGATTGGAGGAAGTGGTGAAGAGGACGGTTGTGGCGCATAGGTTCATGCCGCACAGCACAACTGGGGTATCGCCCTTCAAACTTAGCAGAGGAAGGAAGGCCAACACCAAACTATTTCTGGGATGGATGGGTAAGGTGACTGGCATGAGTGTGGAGCTGGATGAGGTGAAGGAGAGCGTCAGAAGGAGACAATTGAGCAATAAGATACTGCAGGATAACAGGAGGTTCAAGACAGCAGAAATTCCACAGGTTGGACGTTGAGTTAAGATCAAATTGCCATTGGTCCTGCGGGACGATGGGTGCAAATGGTCCAAACCAATTGAGGTGATGGAAGTGGTAAGCATGCTGTGAGAACAAAGGATAAAAGGGTGTGGAACAATGAAAGAGTCATGGTTATGACTGGTAATGGTGGTGATGTGAGAAGGTGTGAAGAGGTACAGAGAGAGAGAGGTGATTTTTCCTTGCCAAAAGATTCAGGTACTTTAGGAATGACGTCAACATCTATATCAAGCTTTGCGAGGAGTTATCGAAGACCGAAGCATCTGATGGACTTTTAGTAGCGTAGTCACCGGTGGGGACTTTCATCTGAAGGACGGTGGAATGGTAGTGTTGTGTAGAACTATAGAAAGTGGAATAGAGATTCCATGGGGGAATGTGGAGAGCGACAATGGCGGTTAGAGATGAGAATAGGAAGGATCTAAGGGGGCTTTCTTCATATCCCCTTTTAGTACACGTTAACTTACTTCTTTTAAATAAACCACATCCTAAGTTCTTCCCGTGTCAGCGCACACTTCTTGCTGTTTGTGCCAGTACTTCAGTATCCAGTTAATAAGATGAGAGTTCAGGGTGTAGCCCATCTCCTGTTAGCATCAGTTTATTTTTACAGGTGCAGTGCCCAAACCTATACAGCTGGCCTGGTGGGCAGGGGTGGTTGTTCCCATAGGAACAGTCATTGGTCTGGGGAAGGAGGTGTGCCCCACTTGCCTGGACCAGAGATGGAAATCAGGGGCTACACTAAGTACCCAGGAACTAAGTACCCAGGAAGCATGGGGTAGCTTAAGAGAGAAACCTCAGGAACCCCAGTGAGAGATGAAAACCCAGTTAGCCAGCTCAGTCAGTTTTCAACGAGCTTGGCCAGCCCTAGGCAGGACCAGATGGCGTGTGTAGAAATGGGGTCAGGCCAGGACGTTTATTGCAAGAGGAGAGAGATGACAGTGTTAGCAGTCAACGAATTACCGGATAGATTCAAACCAAAAGAGTCCCCTCTTTCTCTCCTGGCCCTCCTCACTGACCCCTGGCTTGCCTGACTAGTCTGTGCTGATCAGTTAATCTTTGGGCTTTGGGGCTCTGCAAGCCCGCACCAAGTTGGCCCCTCAAGAGGGGTTTGGGATCCCTAAAGACTACAATGCCCAGGAAACAGGCTGAAAAAACCTCCCATGGATGCTGTAAGTACTAGGAAGGGCTGTTTCTGGACCATTAGAGGCCAGTGAGGACCACTCTATCCTAGAACATTGGACTGCCCTGACACTTTTGTTTTGAAAGAACCCTGGTTATTTTTAAGTTGGCCCAAATTGTACACGTTTTCACAGATAGAATTTCTATAGTTAATATGTCCTTGTTGTGTCCTGTTTCTTGGTCCAAAAGTCCATTGTGATAAGTGGTATAACAAGTTCCTCCAACTGCCAGTAGGTAGGAGAGTGGGCGGAGCCTTGACTACTTTACATAACCTGTTATCACATTCACATTGACTCATTTCAGAATCACCATGGGAGAGAACATTCTCTAGGAATGTCTGAGCAGGGGATTGAGCATGTGCACAGCCCCATGGACACATATATCTTTGCCTTGAGATCTAGTTCTTCCTGCAGCCTCTCCTTATCTAAAATTCCAAGATTCTGTGAGGTTCCCAAAACCTGGCAGGCTCAGGCCACTTTATCCTCACATCCAAATAGTTAGGCTGTCTGAATGAGTATATATGGTTCATGGTTACAAACCCTTAGGACGAGTGTTGAGATAAATGAAATGAGCACCAATGCCAGTGTGCATTGTGCACCTATTCATTCAAGCATACAACCCGTTTACTGCATACATATGTTCTCAAATATAATAGTTTGTGGTCATTCTTATGCTCCCAAAATGTTCTTTGATGTTATGCAAACATCCAGTAAACCTCATTTTTCCTATTTATATCCTTCTTCTTTTTCGTAAAGGTATTTCAAAAGTGTGCAATAAGAGTGTAGCAGGCTGTACATCTTGGAATGATAACCTTCTAACCGTACCAGAAAATAATCTTTATGGTTATTCTGGGCATTGATAATGTGCTTTGCTAAGTAAGACAACTATACCGTTCTTGTTAAAACTACAATATGTATTGGAAGTGATCATTAGATGTAAACATTGTAATTCGTTTTTTGGAAATAAGAGCCAGCTTACAATGGTAGTACAATTAAATATTTTCTTTTTTAATAGCTTATTTTGCTTGCAATAAGCACAATTTTGTCTTTTAGAATGTCCTTAATTCTTGGAAAGTGTCGCACTCAGATTAAAACGAATTCTCTATTTCTTCTGTGAGCTGTAGGGCAATGCTGCTTAAAATTAACAATACAATAGAAAATACCAGACGCATTCTGTTCCTCTGGTCAATTACAAGGTCTGCCTGAACCCCATCACCCACGAAGAGCCTATCCAGGTCCTACTCCCCCCCCATACAGACAATGCACCTTCAGTGTAATGGTGACAGCAATGGTAATTTATGTCTCCAATTACCAGGCTGGTTCCTGCAACAGGGGATGGCTCTGTTGCTTTTGCTGTTATTCTACCTTTACTATAAAAATAGCACTCCCCTGCCCCCCACCCCATCCATATATCTTTGTTTTTCTTTCTCTGGTCACACTGCTGTCTGCAACTGCTGGGGTGACTCTAGTGATCGTGCAGCTGACAGTGTGACTCTCCCAGGCAGAGGACGAGACATATGGTGAGAGAGAAGGAGAGAGCAAGCCAGAAAAAAGATTCTAAACCCGAGCCCGTGAGCACGCTATTTCCAGTCCAGAGGACCCTCAAGAGGCATTCTTTCAAAATATGGAATCCTGCACCCCTTCTTAATCCCCAGCACATGGGGCGTTCCTCAGGACTAGACAAGGTGATCTCCTACACGAGCAACACAGACCCTAATAACGGGCAACACAGATCCTAATAACGGGCAACACAGACCCTAATAACGGGCAACACAGATCCTAATCACCAGAGACGTTTTTATGGGAGGGCAAAAAGGGCACTTGCCCAGGGCCCCCACCGTGGGGGGGCCCCAGAGGGCAGCCTGATCTGAAGAAGTAAGATCACAATGTTCACCAGTCTTAACTAGCACACGTCAGGATATTGCATGGGGTGCTGCTGAGGCTTCTGCCTTGATCAATTCATCATGCATTGCTTTCTGTGTTCACTGTGGTATATATAGTTTGTGTGTTCCTAGTTATGGCACAACTCTGTAGCATTCTTTCCTTCCTGTGGGAATTATGTTGATCATGTGCAATAGGCAACGGTGAAATGCATATTGATAAGTTGGGTGCCACAATGGTTTAGAAGTTAGCTCAGTGTGTGAAGCCCCCATTGCAGAGATACGTGTTTGTTAGGTAGAATTCTCATTTATGGCTAATTTCCCTCACCTAGTGAGTCCCTCAGCAGCTTTGCTGGATTTCAGGGGTTTATTTTTTCCACCTGATAAGAGTGTGAGCCTTTTCTCCCACTCTTACGTGTGTTTTGCCATGTGTATTTCTACTGTGTGTGTGATGTTGGACTCTGGAGCTACACCACTCCACAAGCCCCACTTTTGTGTGTGTTACACAGCACCTTCCGTGCAGTGACACAGGGTTGTCTTTGAGATTTCCCTCTGACTCCATTTTTCTGGGGCTGACTATTGTCCCCCAGAAACAGGTAAAGATGCCATTTACTTTATGTAGTCATTTAAAACGACAGACCCAGTACACCCCATCTTACATGGAGTATTGGAAAGGGTTAGTTCCTATCCCTCCTTGTCTGTGCCTCTCTGAGCTTTATTTTGTTCTCTTTACACTAAGACATGGCTGGTGGCAGTGGTATCTACCCTAACCTTTCTACCATGATTATACTATATAAACCTGATACTGTTTTAGGCTATTATAGTAGCCTCAAAATTAAACCCACTTGACCAAATACTTTTTATTTTGGCTCCAGTTGGGTTTTATTGCCATTTCTTTTTGTTAAAGTCCTTCTTGTGTTTTACTTTGCACGGCAAACCAGGTTTGCCTCCTTTGTTCGCCGACCTTTGGCTGGCTTCTGTCCAGAAGCCCTCCTTTGACATCTGTGTGTCTATGTGGGCTGAATGTGAGGGAGGGGTGTAGTCACCCCCTGCACAGGGTCTCCTCGGAGACCCAAGTCGCACTTTGTCTTGATTGGCTGAGGTGGTTGTCGGGGCCGGACAACCCCCCTGCTGAGTGATGAACAGCCAGGCTGTGTGAATGGGGGATTTTGGCATAAAAGGCAGGACTCTTGAGCTGGAAGTCAGAGTCGCCACTGGAACTGCAAAGAACCAAAGAGAAGTGGAGAAAAAGATAGCTGCTGCAACTCCCGAGTCCCGGTGAAGCCCTGCTGCAGTCCTGAGCTGTCTACCCTTCAACGACAAGAGAAGATCCAGTCCGGAGTCTTCTTCCCTTAAGCCTGGTGGGATCAACTAGCTCACCTTCCACAGGCAGAGGATCCTCTTTGTTGTCGAAATCGCTGCACACAGCTGTAGTGGTCCGGATAGCCATCTGAAGAGCCTCTCCTGTTTTAAAGGAGCCCACCTTTTATTCACAGTTGCTTTTGCTGCTGCTGGCTTCATCCCTGGGTAGTGCAGATCGCTCCAGACGTCGTCCTTCTTGCCCCCACGACTGAAGCTTCAGGAACCGTGAGTTTGCAGGAACTACCAGGAACAACTGCCGTGGCACCAGCTCTTCTTCATACGAATAAGGTACTGTGTCCGACTTTGAGGAACTAGGGTGAACCCCTTTCTCCTCACCAAAGGCTTTTACTTATCTTCCTTCCCTCTTATAACTTTTGCTTCCCTTTTGACAATATCTAAGTACTCCTGGCAAATCTCGAATCGTGAACTGTTCTAACCTTGTGATGCTCGACAACAGGACCCCTGTCCCATTGACACTGGCGCAGGCCTATTGACTTTTATCTACGTTTTAGAAAGTGTCTCTCCGTTGTGCGATTGCACTTGCCGAGTAAGTTGACAACATAGGCTTCCAAATTCGTTAATACCGAGCAAGAGCCTTTCTGCATCTCACAATTTATAGTCTCATATAGGGAATTCGCCAATGGATTTACAAGCAATCTATACAGAGAGACCAGTTTCCAGTCCATACTTGCTTTCAGGGAGTGCAAACCTGGCACGTGCACGTAACTTAGGCTCACTATTGGTGAAGACAAGGGTAAATGCAAGTTCTTTTTCCAAATCGCTCCTTCGATCTCGGGCCAGTTCAATGCTTAGGAGTGGAAACATGTCTCCAAACCATATAGTAGAGACGGTATGATCTTCATTTTATAGACTCTTATTACTGGAGTAAGACAACATTTGCAGTACACTCTATGTATCTTTTTCATTTGGCCCACCAGAGGTGCTGCCTTTAATTCCAAGTCCAATTCCAGATACTTAAGCGTCTGGATTGGATGTAATTTAAAGCCTAAATATGTGATTTCAGTGGCTTGTGGGACTGTTTCTACCAGTAGCTGCCACTTTAATCGAGGTGTGTGCTTCTTTGATCTCTTAAACAGCAGTATTTCTGATTTTTGCAGGTTTACTTTAAGGATGTTCATCCCAGCATATTCACTGAATGCATTTAAGAGATGCTGGAGACCCACAGGTTTGTGGTACAGCAGGACAATATGATTGGCGTATTCTATAAAATGTTTGGGCTTGCGCGACAATTTCAGGACTTACTATAGTACTAGAGGTCAAAAATGTGTTAGATCCGTTAAATAGAGATTACATAGATGGGAGCAACAATGCATCCCTGCCTAACCCCCTTTTCAGTATGCACTTCTCTTGAAAAATCTCCAGACAGGTTCATTTTTACTCTTAGAGTGGTATCCTCATGCATGCTCATAAGTATCCCCAAAATTGATCTGGGGAGACCCCAAGAGTCTAGCTTCCACCATAGTCATTCACGGGGGATAGTATCAAAGGCCTTTAATGAATCAAGCCATGCCCCACATAATATGGGGCCTTTACTTTCCCATGAGTTATTTGCTATGATAGATGTTACAAAGCCATTTAATGAGGTTGGCAGGCTTTTCTTAAAACCGGTCTGGAATTTAGGGATAATCTTCTTCACCTTAAGCAACTTACTCATTGTAAGAATGAAATACAAGCTTGTCAATCAAGAGTGACAGGCAGTGTCTAATACATTTATTTTTAATCTTAGCACAGCCCGGCAAAGATTTTACCATTGGCGTCCAAAAGGGCGATGGGCGGTAGTTGGACGGATCAGCCCGTTCCCCCTTCTTATAGATCGGGATAATTATTTCTGACTTCCACGAGGGAGGCAGCGTTTGCTTATTTAGTATTTCTCTGAATAACCTCATCATGATCCCAGACCAAAGCAGTACATTCCCCTTCAGTATTGTGTTTGTTAGACCATTAGGACCATTAGGACCTGATGCCCTCGAGGATAAAAATTGTTTAATTAGATCTTCAATTAGATCTTCATTAAGAATCAACACCCACTCCTCTTCCTACGTTTGTAGCTGTCAGTATTAGTCATGTTGTACATATTGCCAAAAATGTCACACCAGGAAGTTTCGGATATAGCATTACTTAGTACCTGAATTTGCAGGGTCATCATATTATTCATTAATGCCCAAAAGCAACGGGAGATTTTGTTGTGCAAGATCTTCAACATCAATTCAGCATCTCACTGTTTTCTGAGATATCTATTTGCATGCAAGCACCCTCTATGGTTATTACATATAATTTTTGCTTCACTGATATAATGAGGATGTGATATAGAGAAAGCTTTACCCAGGTTTTTTCCACTGAGGGTTTCTTAATCAAAAACGTGGTGATGGCTAAAGGATTTCATCTTAAATGATTGTCCTGGGTGGATCCAGCTCCCATAGGAAGTGCACAAAATGAGAGGGCTGGCATGCTCTGAGTAGTTCTCAGCTCTCTATAGACTTGTAATTTTTTATTCAGGCCTGTTCCGTTATATATGAATTTACTGACCCTGTTACGCGATTGGTTTAGCAATAGTTTTGTGGCAAAGGTTCCCTCACTTGAATCATGAGTGCGGACAATACGAGCAGTGAACATTTTATGATCACTCGAGCTCTTGTTACATACCACAAAATCTCAGCATCTCTCAAACAAATTCCTCAACAGAAAAAGGTAATCTATCAATGAGACAGAGGTTCCATGTGACTAAGTGAAGGAAGTGAAATATCACCCTTAATACTCCCTTTCACCATCATTAGATCCCAGCCTGTTAGAAATGACAGCCATCTCATACCATTTACCGTTGTGTCCTTGTTCAAATTATCTCCCTCCGGCCGTTAAGTCCCGATAAATTCTGAATTTAGATCACCTCCTAAAATGATACCAGCTAAGCCATATTCCGTTTTTATTCTAAGCAACTAGTCCGACAGAGAATCCAAGAAGTCTATTAGGGTGGAAGAGGCAGGGTTCCAATTTATAATCACCACCACGATTATATCTGTTTTTAGTAGCACCTTAATGAGTGACAAGTGTGGCTAGGAGGCCATTTGATGAAGTCTTCAAATGTACCAAATTTGAACTAATTGCAGAGTGACCAGCAATAACTTGCCCACCAGTAGGTCGTCCACAGACCCCTTTAGTCTCTAGATGAGTAGACGTCAGAAAACAATCTAAGTTTAAGTTCTGAGTCAACCAGGTTTCTTCGAATAACCATAGGTGCAAAACAGATATTCTCTCATTTCCTTCATGGTGAAAGAGCTGGAGCCCTGCATATTCCAATCCAATATCTTAAGGTCATTGTTTACTAAAGAGTATTTCAGACCACATTTTATTTTTGATCTTAACAGACAAGAGTCCCTCTTCAGTTACCTATGGTTGGAATAGAGTTTGCCCACCCAAGAGGAGGACTAAGGCTGCATTGTGCTGTTCACAAAGCCTTCTAAGGACTTATTTGTTCTATTTTCGTTTTGCTTGATTGGTTCGGATGGATCGGATGGATCGGATGATACTGCTAATCCCATTCTTTCAAGATCAATAGTGGCCGCCAGTAAAGCATCCGCACCGTGGCAAGTTTTTAGTCATAGTTCTGTGATGCTAAAGCAGCCAATGTGTGGAAATAGTACATATTCAATGTCCTTTAATGCAAACAGATGCAAACAGATATAGCATTGGGATCTCCTATAAGATGGATAAAATGCAGCTGCAATTAAGTACCCTCTTATCCCCTCGCTTCTCCTGTATCTTCAGCCATATTTTCGATATAGCGAAAGCATGATTCATTGACATCTAGTAACGTTTGGTATCAAGTATACCTGTACCCCCCAACTGTTTCACTGCCATCAGTTACGCCACAAGACTCCTGTATTGCCCCTACAGTTGGACATTGTGCTTTAGCAATCACCTTAGCATTTGTTACAGAGGATTTCAAGCAGACAATCTTAGTGGCATTAGAATTCTCACAGGTTTGTTTTGGTCAGCTTGCCACAACATTGTTTGGATCAATATCCTTATATTTCTTGCTCTGATAGAATATTGTCTCCAGTTTTTTTAGATTCATTACTTCGTCAGTTTGAGTTCCCGAACTAACGGTATTCGCCCTTCTGCCGCTAATCTCGTTCTCTCGACCAAGTCTCAAGTGGCCAAGGAGCACTCCATTAATATGAGCTAAAATCCTAATAAAAGTCAAGTAGGATAATTCAAAACGTGGCCTCCTCATAGGTGACCTATAATCGGGAGACAGTGTCCATTCATTAACTCCAGACACGGATAGGCGCCTGCCTTCACTCCCCACAAATTCCATGGGAAAGAGACACTGGACATGGCCAAGCACAGAGCTAGATGCCTGGGCTCGATGCCAAGGAAATGAGGGATGATGCCTTATTCAATTACAAGAAGCAGTTCCTTGATGTCCCTCTCCTTACTGCTGTTTTTCTTCATATGCTGATGACCTGCCAAGTGTCCAAGGTTGGCAAGATCAAAGCCAACCAATCACAACTCTCAAAACGATGCTGCCATATAATTGTTGCAGTAGCCAATTACCTGTTGCTAAGATTATGGGCCTCATTCCGAATGTGGAGGTAATCATGGCCTCCAATACTGGTACAGAGTCCACCCTCGTTCAATGGGGACTTACCAGTCTAGTCCGACCTTTGCGGGTCCGATAAGTCCCCATTGAAAAAGCCATTCCCCATTCCCATTTGAGCCCCCATATGTCTCAATAGGAAGGGGGAAGGCGCTAATAACGGTACCGCAAATTGCAGTACCGTTATTGGCTCTAAAGTCCCATAACGGGCCCCGTCCTTAACGCCTGGTAAAACCAGGCATTAAGGAAGGGACCTGCTAAGGGAACTCGGAATAGGGCGCAAAGGGATTATCGGCACCAGTGTCCTTACCGGTGCCCGGTATCCCTTTGGGCCCAACTTTTAATGAGGCCCTATGTCTTTTTTACCTTTATCAATTTAGGGGTGGTCGGAGGTCGGGCCATCAGAAAGTCACGTCCAAAGAATAATCCTTACAAATTGTATATGTAGACAATTCCCTGAACCAATCCCCAGAGCTCGTAGGTTTTTGCAGCCAAGATTGCAGTGTGATGTCAGCTGTGAGTTGTTTTTGTCTTATAATCTACTGTTGTGCATTGTAAGGAGAGAAAGCTTTTGAGACTTGAGTGTGTATGGCTGTCCCTGCTTTATATGGATTGTTAATAAAAACAGGCCTTTGCCATTTACCTTGACTATTTCCGTCATTGGCCCGTCGGTTGTTCTGGCATTGGGACTTTCCAGAGCTTGTTTACACACCCTTTGTGAACCTTCCTCGATGGCACTGTTCCACTGGATCATCAACTGCCTCAGCTTCCACTGCACCCTTTGTGAAGCTCTCTTAATGGAACTGCTCCACTGGAACAAACCCCCTCATCTTCCACGGCACCCTTTATAAATCTTCTTGCGTCCACTGCTGCGTTATTATTGTCATTTTGTTCAGTGTTTCTGTTTGGAGCTCTCACCAACTTGCTCAAGAAATACAACATACAAACAATCACAGCCTGATGTGCTGGTTTTATCTGTGTTCGGCAGTGATCAGGTAAATTGAAGGACATGGGTGTAGATTGTTTGGCCACTAAATCCTATAAGTTTAATCAACATATGGACAGGTGCCTATACTATGTTGACTAGGATTAGTGAGGCAAACTAGCCGGTTCCCACTGGAGCAAGGAAGGGACTACGTCGAGCTCTATGTCAACAGACTCACCCCGTACAACATGTGTGATGACATGGGGACATTCCTACTGGCAGCTACCAAACATGAGTGGAACAAGCTGCATACATTGGGGAATTGCGGCTCAGTAGAATGTGGTAGGGTTTTGCTCAAGCAGTTCAATAACTCCTTTTCTCTGTCCCAGTTTCTGGCTGATTGTCCTACTTATATTAACACCGGTGCCGGTAGGGCTGGCTGCAACCATCTGCTTAATGGGTGGTAAGGAAGAGTTGGCCAAGGTCCTCCATCTGGTGGTTATTGAGTCCTTTAATTATTTTGTATTATTATTGTTTAAGATATTTATAGAGTGCAAACCTTATCAGAATGTTAGTATCTCAGAACTGTACAACAGAAGTAGAAATGACAAGAAACCACCACAGTATGGAAATAACACATTAATCCATGATATATAAAATCACGAAGTGCCATAAAATGTACAATTAAACCTTCCAGTTACTACAATTATACAGGGAAATAAGACAGAAAAAGAAGACCGATGGCTAAAATCCACAGATTTTCATTTCGAAAAGGGAAGTGTTTTCAGTTTTTTTCTTTAGTCAATCAGTGAAGAAACCATCCGAATAAAAGCCAGTCTTTGTTCCAAAATAGCAGAGCTGCACAAGACAATGCTAGTTTCTGAGTCTTCATTTTTTCACTAAGGGAATGTCCAAAGCAAGCTAATTCCAGTTGCAGGAGGTTTGACTCTGAACAAGAAGATGCAATTTAGAAGCAAGATTAGAAAAATGGCCTAATCTTAAAGCGTTGAAAATGAAACAACCTGTTTTAAAACAGATGCTTTCTTCAAGCGAGAGATTGCTGAAAGAACACACCAAGTCTCCAAGACAGTTCATGGGTTTTTATATATTCAGTCGTCAAGGAGCTCTCGAAGGGCCACCCCTCTCTCTCTAATCTAGGAATGGGCCAGGTTCCCTGACCCGCCACATTTAATGGCACAGTTAATGTGAGGACCTCCTAGCGGGGAGAAGCCGGTTTGCTGTAGACACTGCGCT